>NC_086452.1:425383774-425693225 GCF_028390025.1 Pseudophryne corroboree | reverse complement strand
AAGTTGTCCAAGGGCCGGCTTTATTTTCTGGTTCACTGGAGAGGTTATGGTCCAGAGGAAAGGTCCTGGGTCCTGGATAAGGATCTTCATGCCCCAAGGCTCAAGAGGGCATTTTTTCGGGAATTTCCTTGGAAGCCTGGCTTTAGGGGTTCCTTGACCCCTCCTCAAGGGGGGGGGGTACTGTTAGGCGCCGGGGTCCGCTCGTCGGTGCGGCCCGGCGCCTAGCAACCAGGGACGCCGTATGCAGACAGCCGCCGGCTCCCTGGCAACGCTAGACGCCGGGCGCACGGAGCCGCACGGACCCTAGCAACGGGGACGCCACTGACTGACCGCGTTCCCCGTTGCTGGGTCCAAAGTCTAATGAACCCACACCTGTTTCCTGGCCGTGCAGCAAGGCAGCTGCACGGCATGTAGGTAATTAGCCCTGTCAAGCACCTGATTGGAGGACTCCTGTTTATATGCACTCTCTGGACTTCTCACAGACGCCGGTAATAGCTTCCTGCATGCTGTCTCGGTTTGTTTGCTGAGAGTCTGTTCCAGTCTTGCTGTATCCGGTCATTCCAGTATTCGGAAGTCCAGAACTCGGAATTTGTCATCTTATTCCTGGAGTCCAGATTAATCACCATATAAGATCCAGTGGTGTTCGTGAGTCGCGGCTTTGCTGTGTGTTGCGGCTTGTCCGCTTTATTATTTATTATTTGTGTTTTGGAGCATTTCGTGGAGGGTTCCGCTTCCACAGGTCCACTCTGGTATCCGGCGGTGCTGGGTAGGAGTATTGGACAAGTGGATTTTGGTTGTCCTTTTCCCTGGCGGGTTTCCGCACATACTTCAGGTTTTGTTAGTTAGCTTGTTGCCCCTGGCCTGTTGTCAGTCAGAGGTCCTCTTGTTATCATCCTGCCTCGGATTTCCCTTTGTCTCTCACTAAGACCGGGGGGCACCGGAGTTGGGCAGACATAATCCGCCCTTCAAACGTGGCTGCCAGGGGCTCAAGAAACCATAGTCTCGCAGGGGATTTCCGATAGCACGGGTGAGACAATAGAGTTAGGGCGCCAGGGGCAACTAGTCTTCCTGCTCCCGTTACCTGCATTCCATTCCAGCGCTCTGGTCCTTGTCATAAAATCTCCTCCGGTCAGGAGTGCTGGAATCATAACAATAGCAAGCGAGAGCAATACTGCTGATATGTTGACAAAGGGACTGTCATCACACTTGCTGAATATGTTCATGATAAAATGTGGACTGGAATACTTTTGAGAAATGTTGATTTGTTTTACTGTTTGCTTACCATGCTTTATTAATGTATTTTCGGTTACAGGAAAACTTGATTGAGAATTTTTTTTTATAAAGTGTTATGCAAATGTATGTAACCGGAGACATCTTTGAGCGAGGGGGGGGTGTTAGACAGTGGCTCACTCTGCGTCTGTCTCCGTTCCCAGCACTAGAGGCAGCTTCACTGCTCTAGTGTTTTCCCTCCTAGTGTCAGCTCAGTGCAGGAGGAGGTGCTTAGCTTCCTCACAGTCAGAGAGAGTTCTTCCTGGGAATGACAACTGCACTGATGTTCAGCTTCTTCTCTCCTCAGTGTGTGACTTTGTCTACCCCGCAGCCACATCCTGTGTGTACCAATACGCTGTGTTAACGCTGTACAGTTTCTCATGTATACTGAGAGTTCCTGCTGCTGCAGAACATCTTCTATATACTACATGCTGTTATCTCTGTTATCTGAATAAACCAATCATCCTGGTGATTGTGTGGACTAACATCCCTCTCCGAAACCGCAACACTCTGCCAACAGGTTTTGCGCATTAGAGAAAGATTTGGCTGCTGCGATCAGGTCTGAATTAGGCCCTATATTCTGATCCTTTTTAAGAAAACAAAAGTGTAATTTGCATAACAAGAAAATTATATTGAAAGGCCACGATGAGAAGGGCTGCAGGGATTGGAGCCCCGGGCCAGGGCACTTGGACAGAGAAGGGGGACCTGCTTGCTTCCGCTGCGCAATAAGATTTTTATGCCTTGGCGCATGACATCTTTATATCACGCCACTGAAAGAGAGAGGAGCCAGAGCATGTGAAGACTTAGAGCAACCAGAAGAAGGTTACGGTCATGCGGGGGCTGATGATGAGAAACAAAGCAGGGATGAAGAGAGGGCTGGAAAAATGCATAAAAGATTACTTTATGTAACGCTATGCATATGTTGTGCGCAGATGCGCAGAGCAGGCGCTACTGACAGTGGTTAACGCAACCGCTGTCCCTGACAACATTTTTCCTGAATAACAGGGAAAAAATGGAGGAGAAAAGATTGGCCCTCATTCCGAGTTGATCGGTCGCAAGGCGAATGTAGCAGAGTTACACACGCTTAGTCTACGCCTACTGGGAGTGTATCTTAGCTTCTTAAAATTGCGACCGATGTATTCGCAATATTGCGATCACAAACTACTTAGCAGTTTTAGAGTAGCTCCACACTTACTCTGCCTGTGCGATCAGTTCAGTGCTTGTCGTTCCTGGTTTGACGTCACAAACACACCCAACGTTCGCCCAACCACTCCCCCGTTTCTCCGGCCACTCCTGCGTTTTTTCCGGAAACGGTAGCGTTTTCAGCCACACGCCCCTAAAACGCTGTGTTTCCGCCCAGTAACACCCATTTCCTGTCAATCACACTACGATCGCCGGAGCGAAGAAAAAGACGTGAGTAAAAATACTTTCTTCTTAGCAAAATAACTTGGCGCAGTCGCAGTGCGAACATTGCGCATGCGTACTAAGCGGATTTTCACTGCGATGCGATGAAAAAGAACGAGCGATCAACTCGGAATGAGGGCCATTATTGTGTCAAAGTTGTGTGAAAATATTTGGAGCAACATTGACATTGTTGCTGAATAAAGCCCTTGTGGTATCCGGTCTTTAGGTCGACATGGTCTTTAGGTCGACATGACAATGATCAACACAGCATATAGTTGACATGAGTTTTTCACAATTTTTTTCATTTTTATAACGTTTTCAAACTTTACCATTCACGTGAACTACGTTTGGGAATCGTCAGCCTTTTGCAAGTCGACCTTTTGGGGTCGACCTAGACACTGTTGACCTTTTTACTGTCTACCTAATGAACCATAGCCAGCCCTTCATTTCCTGATGAAAAACTATGAAATCCGAACTCTACAAAGGAAAATCAAAACTGTTTCATTACATTTATTGGGGGTAATTCCAAGTTGATCTCAGCAGGAATTTTGTTAGCAGTTGGACAAACCATAGGGGTAATTCTGAGTTGATCGCAGCTTCAAGTTTGTTAGCAATTGGGCAAAACCATGGGGGTAATTCCAAGTTGATCGCAGCAGGAATTTGGTTAGCAGTTGGGCAAAACCATGTGCACTGCAGGTAACGCAGATATAACATGTGCAGAGCGAGTTAGATTTGGGTGTGGTGAGTTCAATCTGCAATCTAAATTGCAGTGTAAAAATAAAGCAGCCAGTATTTACCCTGCATAGAAACAAAATAACCCACCCACATCTAACTCTCTCTGCAAATGTTATATCTGCCCCCCCCCCCCCTGCAGTGCACATGGTTTTGCCCAACTGCTAAAAAATTTCCTGCTGCGATCAACTTGGAATTACCCCCCATGTGCACTTCAGGGGAGGCAGATATAACATGTGCAGAGAGAGTTAGATATGGGTGGGTTATTTTATTTCTGTGCAGGGTAAATACTGGCGGCTTTATTTTTACACTGCAAATTAGATTGCAGATTGAACACACCCCACCCAAATCTAACTCTCTCTGCACATGTTATATCTGCCTCCCCTGCAGTGCACATGGTTTTGCCCAACTGCCAACAAAATTCCTGCTGCGATCAACTTGGAATTACCGCCCTTGTACATTAATCAATGGGATCGTTCAGATCCATAAACTACAATTCATTAACCTTGTGTTGTATTTATGGGGGTAATTCAGACCTGATCGCTAGGGTGCGTTTTTTGCATCCCTGTGATCAGATAGTCGCCGCCTGCAAGGGGAGGATATATGGTGTGTGTAAGTGTGTGTTCAATTTTGTAGTAGACCTGCACAAACATCAGTTTGTGCAGTCTCTGTACTGCCCAGGACTTACTCAGCCGCTGCGTTTGCTTCATGCTGATCGAAGCCGGAGCTGTCGTCAGACACCCTCCCTCAAAACACTTGGTCCCTCCTGCGTTTTTCCGGACAAAATCGTCAGTTGCCACCCACAAACGTCCTCTTCCTGTCAATCACCTTGCGAACGCCCGTGCGTTTGGATTTTTTGCACCATACCGTCACTGGTGCAGTCGTCCTATGCGCCGGAACATTGCAACGCATACACATGCGCAGTTCAGATCTGATCGCCCGCTGTGCGAAAACTCACAGTAGTAATCAGGTTTGAATTACCCCCAGTGTTTAGAGAAAGAGTGTACTCTTCAGATGAAAACAATCCCTTTCTCTGTAAACTGGACCTTACCTGTACTCTACTGTTTCTATAGAAAAATGAAAGCTAACTTTGTTTAATGTTCAATATTTCAGCTCCCAACATGGCTCAGCAAGGAATTGCGTCAGAGTCCAGTAACTATGAACCTTCTAACTACGCAGCTAAAAATGCATCTGATGGCTCTCTGGGGAACCATATGTTTAAGTGCTCACATACTAATAACGATTTAGAACCTTGGTGGACACTGGACCTGAGATCAGTAATGAGGATTTTCTCCATTGCTGTTACCAACCGAGGTGACTGCTGTGGGGAAAGACTTAATGGAGCAGAGATTCGTGTTGGAAACTCTAAAGAGACTTTAAAAAATAATCCAAGGTAATATTCTTGCGGTATATACTGTAAACTGCTTAATTCATGAACCTGTTTTTGCATTGGCATTTCCTCAGTCCCTTTATCCACCTCGGTCATAGCCTTAAAGTCACACTCCAGATGACTGGTATTTTTGGGGATCTTCCATCTGCCCATAACATTGTCACTGGTTCCAATATGCACCATGTTCACTTGTGTGTGGTATGATATAATCATAATGTCGAAATTCATAAAATGTACATGAGAATGTCGATGTATCATTGCTGATGGCCCAGCAGTGACTTACCTGCTCCCGGCGGCTGTAGCAGCTTCAGCATGGATTCCAGGTCCCGTTGGTCATGTGACTATGACTTCCGGGTTAGAGTTCTCCCGTATCACTACCCTATCCCTCCTTCTAGTGTTAGTGTCTACCCCCCATCCCCCCACAACCTAACACTAACCATCCTCCTTGCAGCCTGACCATAACCTCCCCCCACAGCCTAACTCCCCCCTTCCCTGCAGCCTAACACTAATCCTCCTTACAGCATAATCCTAACCAGCCTCCCACCACAGCCTAACTCCCCCCTTCCCTGCAGCCTAACACTAATTTTTTTTAATTATTATTATTATTATTATTATTATCCTTTATTTATATGGCGCCACAAGGGTTCCGCAGCGCCCAATTACAGAGTACATGAATAATCAAACAGGAAAACAGCAACTTACAGTTGATGACAGTATAGGACAAGTACAGGGTAAATAAACATAGTTACATCAGCAGATGACACTGGAATAAGTATCAGGTGGCAGAAGACTGCTGGAGTTGATGCAGTTGAAGATTATTAAAGTAAGAAAGGATAAGCACATGAGGGAAGAGGGCCCTGCTCGTAAGAGCTTACATTCTAAAGGGGAGGGGTAGACAGACAGGAGTGACACAGATGGGGTACATGGAGAGTGTAGAACAGAGGGTTAGGATGAGATTTGGCTGGGTTTGGTGAAGAAGTCGGTCTTGAGAGCCCGTTTGAAGTTTTGTAGAGAGGTGGAGAGTCTGAGGGGGAGAGGTAGGGAATTCCAGAGAAGTGGTGCAGCACGTGAAAAATCTTGAAGGTAGGAGTGGGAGGAGGTGATCCGTAGGCAGGAAAGTCGTCGTGCATTAGCAGAGCGAAGAGGACGTGTGGGAATGTAAAGGGAGATAAGATCAGAGATGTAGATGGGAGAGGAGTGGGTGAGGGCTTTGTGTGAGCGAGTGTGAGAAGCTTGAAATGGATTCTGAAAGGGAAGGGGAGCCAGTGAAGGTCTAGTAAGAGAGGAGAGGTAGACGTAGTGCGTTTGGTGAGGAAAATGAGCCGGGCAGCAGCATTGAGGATAGATTGGAGTGGAGAGAGGTGTTTGTCAGGAATGCCAGTCAGGAGGAGATTACAGTAATCCAGTCTGGAGATGACCAGTGAGTGGATAAGAGTCTTAGTAGCATCCTGGGTCAGAAAGGGTCTGATCCTGGAAATATTTTTTAGATGAAAACGGCAGGTTTGTGAGAGGTGCTGAATGTATGGTTTGAAGGAGAGGGAGGAGTCAAGGATTACTCCAAGACAGCGCACTTGGGGGCAAGAGGATATAGTAGTGCCATCAATAGATAATGAGATTGTAGGAGGTGAGGTTATGCGGGAGGGAGGAAAGATGATCAGTTTAGTCTTAGACATGTTAAGTTGAAGAAAGCGCTGGGACATCCAGGAAGAGGTAGCAGAGAGACAGTTGGAGATAAGAGTGAGGAGAGCAGGGGAGAGGTCTGGAGAGGAAAGATAGATTTGGGTGTCATCAGCATAGAGATGATATTGGAAACCAAAAGAACTAATGAGCTTACCTAGTGAGGACGTATAGAGAGAGAAGAGGAGAGGACCAAGGACAGAACCTTGGGGTACACCTACAGTTAGTGGAAGTGAGGGGGAGGTGGAGTCATGAGAAGAGACAGAGAATGAACGGTCAGAGAGGTAGGAAGACAGCCAAGAGAGGGCAGTGTCGCGCAGACCATTGGAGTGAAGGATTTACAGTAGGAGAGGATGGTCCACAGTGTCAAAAGCAGCAGAGAGATCAAGTAGAATAAGTAGAGAGTAGTGTCCCTTAGATTTAGCAGCATGGAGGTCATTGCATACTTTTGTAAGGGCAGTTTAAATGGAGTGGAGAGGACGGAAGCCAGACTGGAATGGGTCAAGCAGTGAGTGTGAGGAAAGAAAGGAAGTAAGGCGGTTGTAGACAATACGCTCAAGGAGTTTGGAGGCAAAAGGGAGGAGAGAGATGGGTCGGTAGTTGGAGAGAGTGTTTGGATCAAGGGTAGGTTTTTTAAGAATAGGAGAGATGAGTGCATGCTTGAAGGCAGGGGGGATTATGCTGCAAAGACAATCCTCCTTGCAGCATAATCCTAACCAGCCTCCCCCACAACCTAACTACTCTGTGTCCCTGCAGCCTAACCCAGGGGAGCCGACAGCACTGCGGGGCCCAGTAATGGGAGTGGGCATGGCCAACAGGGGAGGTTTGACCAGCCCGTCTCCTTACAAAATAATGACAAATTCTTTATGAATGGCTGCAAGGCAGCTGCGCACGTAGGCAGAGGGTGGTGAGTGTGTGTGTGTGTGTGTGTGTGTGTGTGTGTGTGTGTGTGTGGAGGGGGGCTATGTTAGATTTGGTGGGTGGTGGGGGCAGGTGTGATTGTGGCCAGATGCTGAATGAAGATTGGACAAGGCAGTCTGGGAGGAGAGGAGCCTTGTGGGAAGAAGAAGAAGGAGGAGTCACATGGAAGTGGTTGGAGGTGCTGGATGCGCTGAGTAAGGAGCAGAGCAGGAGCTGAATAACGGATGCAAACCACATGGTCACACTGGGTGGTGAGAGCCGCACTGCAGAGCAGAAGCAGCAGGGTGCTACCAGGAAGCAGAAAGCCGGGTGAGCGAGTGTGAGATGTCGCAGTCAGAGACTGAACACTGCCAGGTCTATTGAAAGGCGCGGACACAGTGGCCATCTTATGCAGTGAGGAACCACTGAAACTGGTCCAGCCAGTAATCACCTCTACTATAGAAGTTCTGAGTGAGTACACAGAGACTGTAATTGTCATGAACAACAGGCAAACAAAATGCTAACTAAGTGCCCAATTTGTCACACGCTGCACAGTGTAAAGGGAACAAGCAGTGTAACACAGCCTTACAGCGCAACATCTTACAAATCAGCCCCTGTTTGAGTATAGCTAAGACAACTACTCCAGAATTAAGTACAGTTGGGAGATATAAAGTAATCGTGGAAGAGAAAGAGATTAAGTTATTTATGTGGGATGTAGTTGTGTGACCGGTGGACAGGAGGCCGCTGGTCACAATACCTCCCCCTACATCCCGCCCCCTCATAATCCCGACAGTCGGCATGCCGACCAACAGGGACTATTCCCACTCGTGGGTGTCCACGACACCCATAGAGTGGGAATAGAACCCATGGCGACGAGCCCGCAAGGGGCTTGTTGCGCTCCCCCAGTTGGCATTCCGCTGCCGGGACTTCGTCGTCGGTATGCTGACCACTGGTCATGCATTCCACACCCCATTTATGCAAGTGAAAGTGAGTTACTTTTCTGGAAAACACTGAATTTATTTGCCCAAGGAACCCTTACTACTATTTGTCAAAAGACACTACAATACCATTGCTAGTTACATCCTTTTTGAATAAGACTGAGATACAGTGACATACTTACTAACTCAGGATTACTTGTTCACATGTGCCATTCCCCCCATTGCAAAACTGTGGCACCACAGGATTTAAAGAGAGCTCCAACATTATTTGCCTGTGAAGATTTTAACAAATTGGTTAGGGAGAGCTAGAAACTTAGCAACTGTTATTGTGAAATTGTGTTTCTCATTACTCTTCTCATCACCACATTATAGTTTGTGATTGTAATACGCAAATATCCGTGATTGATTGTCTTTTTTGCATTTTTGAATGATCCAATGTGATCTGAACTGTAGTCAGTTGTTATCTCTATCTTATTTTTATGCCCTATTCTTCTTGTGATTATCTAATATTTTTGACGATTAACCAATCATCATCCTCAATCCAGAGTTCATTGCAATTTAATAATAAGACCACTTGTTGAAATTTCTGACTTACTCTTGTTCATATCAATCTATACTACCTCTCTGAGCAAGGTACTACAAACCAAGGTATGGGGAAGAACATTTCAAGGGGAAAGGTCTGTCACATAGCCACCCAACACATGTGATACCTCCCTCAACCACTTAGACAGGATGTAGTAGTGTATGCCGGTGGCCGGGCTCCCGGCGACCAGCATACTGGCGCCGGAATCCCGACCGCCGGCATACTGACAGCTGGGCAAGCGCAAATGAGCCCCTTGCGGGCACAGTGGCACACTACGCATGCCACGCGATCTATTCTCCCTCTAGGGGTGTCGTGGACCCCCAAGAGGGAGAAAAAGTGTTGGTATGCCAGCTGTCGGGATTCCGGCGCCGGTATACTATGCGCCGGCATCCCGACAGCCGGCAAACTGAAGACCACCCCTTAGACACGCCGCCAACCCCAGGGTGTTACATGATTACCTCCCCACTGTACACCACCACACACAGAAGAGAGGTTGACTGCTGTCTCTCTACTTAGCCCAGCACACAGCAGCTTGTGCTGTGCTGGGGAAGAGAGGCTGCTGAAAAAGCAGCAGCCAGTCCTCTCTGCCTGCTGTCTGCAACGGGGAAAGGGGGCAGCAGGACCCGCACCGCTCAAACAGGCCCAGGTAAAGACTTCCTGCTCCCTCCCTCTCATTGCCACTGGTCTAACCATAACCTCCCCCCCATAGCCTAACTCCCTCCTTCCCCACCTAACACTGATCCTCCTCCTCGCAGCCTATCCATAACCTCCCCCTACAGTCTAACCCTCTCGCCCGCAGCCTAACTCTACTCTCCCCCCACAGCCTAATTCCTCTCCTAACACTGATCTTCCTCCTTGCAGCATAACTCCAACCTACCTCCACAGCCTAACCCTCCCGCCAGCAGCCTAACCCTAACCTGCCCCCACAGCCTAACCCCCCTTCCCCGCCTAACACTAATCTTCCTACTTGAAGCCTAACCCTATCCTCCCCCCACAGCCTAACTCCCTCCTTCCCTGCCTAACACTAATCCTCCTACTTGCAGGCTAACCCTATCCCCCCCACAGCCTACCCCCCCCCTCCACGCCTAACACTAATCCTCGTACTTGCAGCCTAACCCGAATCTCCTCCACAACCTAACCCTAATGTCAAAATTCTAACAATAACAACGTATCACATATCACAGGATGGCGTTGTAATTGGTTGCTTTGTCTCTGAGTTATGTGGCAAAACTTCCGCCTGCCATTTACAATGCATCACCGTTGTCCTCTGGAAAATGTGACAGTTGATGAACTCTCCCTTTGCACATGCTGGGTGATCTGGAATATGTGACCTGCTGGGTGGTCTGGAAACTGTGACAGTTATTTGCAGTAACCCACTAAGCAGGGATTTTTTTACTCCTAAGGGGGTTTAAAGGGGTAAAATGTTCCGCAGAGCAAACCTTTGCGCAGTTGAAACTGGGCCCACCAGCTAGTTGCTTTTAATTTTTAAAGGGGTTTAAACTTAATTCTGTGGCTACTCATTTCTATTCCAGGTGCGCTGTAATTTCCAGGATAGATGATGGAAAAACGCTCTCCGTCTCCTGTCACGGGATGGAAGGACAATATGTCTCTGTAATTATCCCAGGTCGCAAGGAGTACCTCACCTTGTGTGAAGTTCAAGTCTTTGCTCTGCCATCCGATAAGCCAGACGCAGGTAAAGAAAATAAAAAATAATTGCAACAGTAATTTGATCAAAGTTTATGACTGTAATACAGAAATTTGTGGGCCCACACAATGCCGATATTTAGGCAATGGTGTATGTTTTTTTAACTCCCATGCATCTAAGTAGATGAAAAGTTGCATTGTGCATGCGCTCCATGTATGTATTAGAAATGTTCTGAGCAGTCGGAGGCAGTGACTGGGAGGTTGCTATTCAGACACTCAGAGAGGCACCATTTTACGGGCATGATATTGGAGGTGTCACAGCACCCTGCCCCAGCCTGCAGTCAGATACGTCAACCTGACACAGATGGGTTTTACTTCATCTGCCACCATGCTGAGTATTGAATAGCGCTCCTGCGATCACCAGATACTAACCAAATAGCATGGGCCTTTCCAGGCATATGAATTCTTAGGAAGTACAGAGATACGCTGATACATTTTTAGGATCTAATGAGAAATATCTCCAGAGTTAAGTTTACAGGGAAAAACGGGTGTAAATAACAAGACATACATTTACGGAATGAACAATTAACTTCAAGTAAATAAAAAGAAATACAGTCAAAACCCTAAATTGTCTTACTCTGAGGTTCAGGGAATCTGTGGGGAGAGACCTCATGAAGCAGAAGCTGGCCCCTCTCTTAGCATGAAGCTACTCTATTCAAGAGTGGACCCTGGATGCTGCATTCAGCTCCTTCTTATTCCTTGGCAGCCACTCCAAGAAACAGCCTCAGCCCTCAGATTTTAACTATCTTGTTGCTGGATATTAATGAATCAGTCATTCACTTCCAAGTAACTTCCCCCCAGTAGATAGGGAGCTGGGGGGGGGGGGGGGCTGGCTGAGTCAGACCAGATAAATACATAAGTCCTATTAAGGGATGTTCCAATAACTTAACTTAAGGTCAAGTGTATTTACACCTCTTGACCTTGTCTGAAAGTTCGGGTATTTTGGGGAGGGAGGCATGAAACGTTGTATCACACAAACTTTTATGACTAGTACGAGATTGTTATCTGTTGCCTGACTCCAAAGTAGAGCAGGTAACATTCAGGACACAGCATAGCAACCATTTGACTTTGAGGAATCGCCATAACCCATGGCAACTGCACAGGAGGGTCGCAGGAGGGCTGCATTACTGGTTGCGTACTCAGACGTTTAGTCGCATACATAAAAGGCCACACTCCAGTCCAAATGAGAATCTGCACCTAGCATGGGGCTGGCTGGTGAAAGTTTTAGTGGTGCATCCAATGGTAATTTCTAAAGATACACTGAGCAGGTTTTTGCTTCTAAAGATGCTCACAGTGTGACTGGAATTTTTGATTATTTTTCTCATTTGTGTTTGTTCTTCCAGGAATTGGGACGTCTATTCACCCCCTGGGGACTGAAGAATATAAAGGTCTTTATGTGCTGCATGCATCATTCACTGTTCATTATGGTAACTCTGTAAGAATGTGTCTATTATTGTGTCCTCATTTCATAAGTAACCGGCACTTCCTTTAACACACACACGCCGCTGCCGCCGGAGACGCAGGAGGGACACAGGAGAGCCGCGCGCTGTGCCCTCCGTGTCCCTCCTTCAGAAGACAACCCCGGGAGCGACGCAGGGTAAGTAACTGGCACTGTGGGGCATATCTGGCAGCATGAGGGCACATTTGGCACTGTGGGGCATATCTGGCAGCATGAGGGCACATCTGGCACTGTGGGGCATATCTGGCACTGTGGAGCATATCTGGAAGCATGAGGGCATATCTGGCACTGTGGGGCACATCTGGCACTGTGGAGCATATCTGGCAGCATGAGGGCATATCTGGCACTGTGGAGCATATCTGGCAGCATGAGGGCATATCTGGCACTGTGGGGCACATCTGGCAGCATGAGGGCATATCTGGCACTGTGGGGCATATCTGGCAGCATGAGGGCATATCTGGCACTGTGGGGCATACCTGGAAGCATGAGGGCATATCTGGCACTGTGGGGCATACCTGGAAGCATGAGGGCATATCTGGCACTGTGGGGCATACCTAGAAGCATGAGGGCATATCTGGCACTGTGGGGCATATCTGGCAGCATGAGGGCACATCTGGCACTGTGGGGCATATCTGGCAGCATGAGGGCACATCTGGCACTGTGGGGGCATATCTGGCAGCATGAGGGCACATCTGGCACTATGGGGCATATCTGGAAGCATGAGGGCACATCTGGCACTGTGGGGGCATATCTGGCAGCATGAGGGCACATCTGGCACTATGGGGCATATCTGGAAGCATGAGGGCATATCTGGCACTGTGGGGCATATCTGGCAGCATGAGGGCACATCTGGCACTGTGGGGCATATCTGGAAGCATGAGGGCACATCTGGCACTATGGGGCATATCTGGAAGCATGAGGGCACATCTGGCACTGTGGGGCATATCTGGAAGCATGAGGGCACATCTGGCACTGTGGGGCATATCTGGAAGCATGAGGGCATATCTGGCACTGTGGGGCATATCTGGAAGCATGGGGGCATATCTGGCACTGTGGGGCATATCTGGAAGCATGGGGGCATATCTGGCACTGTGGGGCATATCTGGAAGCATGAGGGCATATCTGGCACTGTGGGGCATATCTGGAAGCATGAGGGCACATCTGGCACTGTGGGGCATATCTGGAAGCATGGGGGCATATCTGGCACTGTGGGGGCATATCTGGCAGTATGAGGGCTGTGTACAGCTAGAGCTGCATTTCCCACCCTAGGCTTATACTCGAGTCAATAAGTTTTCCCAGGTTTTTGTGGTAAAATTAGGTGCCTCGGCTTATATTCGGGTCGACTTATACTCGAGTATATACGGTACTTTTATTTTCTGTGGAGTATGTTACAATATTGAGTCAATAAATTGAAAATTTGAAAAGGATATTTTTTGCCATCTAAAAGTAACATAAGATGGCTCTATCTGTAAATAGTGATAATTACAATGGGGGTAATTCAGACTGTATTGCTGCAGCGATCGCCGTCTGAATTACTTTGTGAAGTGCGCACACGCAGCCTGGGAACCAGGTGACATACTATTAATATCTCACTGGTGCGATTGCCTCTGCCTGACTGACAGGCAGGAGAGATCGTGGGGCGGGAGGGGGTGTGCCAGCGGCGTTAGAACTCCGTTGGCGGGACGCGGTTTGGACAACAGAGGTGTGTCCGGACCGATGGGGGCGGGCTGTGGTGGCTGGGGGATGTTACACGCAGTTGCTGCAACCTGGGACATGGCGGGTAGCGGCCTGCCAGCGCGCAGGTGCTGCACTGGCTGAGAGCTACTCGTCAGGTACAAAAGCATCGCCGCCATGCAATGCTTTTGTACCTGTGCGGGGGGTCGTGCCTGACATGCGGGGCGGACTAGCCCTGTGTTGGGCGTCTCCCGCATGTCTGTGAAACTGATCATAGATGTGCTAAATTTGGCACATCTACGATCAGATCTGAATTAGGCCCAATGTACATTATTTTTACAAACCATAAGGATGAATGCATGTAATAAAAACGTATACTGCTTGTTTCATGTCATTTCAACACTTTTTTCCATAGACACACAAATTACTGAACCAGAAAAGACACAGAAAACTCTAAATGCAGGTACTGTGTGTTTTTGTAATATGTCTTTATATTATATGTTCCTGGGGCCATACAGCAGGTGCTGGATTGAAAACAACTTGACAAACGTTATCACATTAGCTACAGTTGATTTAGTCATTTCAGATATAACCTTTGGCCAATCAGGTGGGGATGTTGATTCACTGAAGGGAAGTATCCCACCAATGACCATTCATCTCTAAACTCCTATGTCAACTCTTTTGGTCATATGTAATAATGTCAAAGTTTGCTGAAGTTGCAGGACGCCGGGGGAACTCAAGCGTGTACAAGCCATGGTTTTACCTTGTAAATGATTGCCCCTTTAAAAAAGCGTCTGAGATTGACTGGCAACCCACACCTCCGGTAAACTCTGACCGTATAATATGTGCCCCTTTCTGCTGAAGTCAAACTCTCCTACTGCTTTTCCATTCACTCTGTGGACAGTAAAGGATGGTGATTAACCTGTGTGCATGTTTCAGGGTTTTCTGATGTATAATCAGACACAGTATCTTCTCATCCAAATCTTACATCAATAAACACTGTCCATGCATTCAGATGTACAATACTGAATGCTCTATGACAGCATTGTATAGTGCACAAATTGTTTGTTTCTGCAGTGGGGTACACTGGTATTCCACAGGGAATAACATTGGGGTGTAGAGTTGAATCTTGATTCGAGTCACCAACAGGCTAAAGCTTTGACTGTTCCCAGGATGCACTGCACCGCCTCCTCTATAGCCCCACCTCCAAGTACTGGACTTCCGTTTGTAAGTTGGTGCCTGCAGTGCAGGCAGCTAACAGGTGGGGCTGCTCTAGGCATCCCTGAAAAGAGATTTTTAGGAAGACTTCAAGGGACACAGCATTGGTTATGTAATTCTGACATTCTGTGCTGCGGCTCCATCACCTCCCCCAGCAGCGCTGCGTACTCCCACTGCCAGGTTCCCGGGTACTTGCAGCGGAGGCGCACCGGTCATCAGGCACACTGCTGCTGCCGCTCTCCAGGATTGCGTGGCTGCACATCAAGTAGGACGTAAGAGGGTCCCCCAGGTGGGACCCGCCGGTAATCGTGATCCTGTCGCGGTCCTAGGAGACGGACCGCGCTGCTGGCGTGGACACTGTACTGCACAGGGACCCCACTATATCCACCAGGGCAGGGAGCACAGGTCGGATTTACTGAAGTCCATTTCATATAGGCTCCACAGTACCCGGTGGTGAGGCCCAGCATAGGGGATAAGGCGCTGACCTGTAGCCCCTCCCCCAGCACTGAGCACCATCTACTGCTGGTGTACCCGCCCTGGAGCTGCATTTCCTTCTCCCTCACTCCCTGACAGAGATTTTGGCGCCATCTTCACTACTAGCTGGGCTGATCTCCGGGACTGCAGGGCTCTGTCTCCTCTGTAAAGCCGCCTGTCTCATCAGCGCTGTGCTTTTACAGACACTTAAGTATTCTACATGTCATTTTAGACAGTGTTAGTTAAGAACAAGTGTACTGCTATCTGAATATTTAGTACAAGTATTCTGTGATATACATCCAGTATTTACTGTGCATTGTAATATCTCTATACATACATATCTATATGTAATTATACTAGTCCAGTGCAGTTTATCTGTAATAACTTCTGCATTGTACCTGTGATTGAGTGTGCCTGTAGCTGCTGTGCAGAGCCGGATTAACGGCGGGTCGGAAGCATAGTTGCCGACTTTTGGGCTGCTCTCTCCGGGAGAGAGCAGCCAGTCGGCTCAGCAGGAGGGCGGGCAGTGAGCTGATGTGAGGAGGGGGGCGGTCCGTAGGTTGCACGGGGGCGGTCCGGAGGCGGACCAGAGGAGGGATGGGGCGTGGCTGCTGGATCGCGTCATGCAAGCCAGGCCCCCCACTGTGTAATGCCGCAATTACCGGCATTATACAGTGGGGGGCGTGGCTTGCATGACACGATTCAACAAGAATCACGTCATCGCCTGCCCGGACCGCCCACTTCACTCGCTAAGTGGGCAGCCGGGCAGGGGGGACCCCTGTAATCGGGAGACTTGCCTGCTCTTCCGGGGGGCCGGGAGGGTCACCCAATTTTCGTGAGCCTCCCGGCCATTCCGGGAGGGTAGGCAAGTATGGGCGGAAGGGGCGGTCGTCCCGGGGGCACCACACAAGTGGGGCCCCCATACACTGTCCTCACAACTGCAAAAAATCATCGGAGTAGGAGTACAGCATTTACCTGTCTCCTCTCCGTCCTCCTCGGCAGCTGAGACGTTCCAATACAGCTGCGGCTGCCGAGGAGCTTCACTCACTGCAGTGTGAAGTCTCGTGAGATTTGACATTATCTCACAAGACTTCACACTGCTGTTGTTAGCGGTGGTGGGTGTAGTGGGACGCGCTGGCTCCTGGCCGTTGCTAGGCAACGGGGCCGGCGCATCACTTCCGCCACTGAGCGTCCAGTCTCCAGCCGGTTGCTTAGCAACCGGGGACGCCAGGCGGCTTCCCTGCACTTCGGTTCCAGCTGTTACTAAGCAGCCGGGACGCTGCGCTCAGCGTGCCATGCTACAGCTGGGGCTATTAGGGTCCGGGGGCTGGCCTGACTGGCTCTCCCATGATTGGTCAGCAGGACCTTTTTATGGGAGCCAGAACGGTGCAGCCTCACCGGTGATAGCTTCCTGTGGAGCCTGCACCTGCCTCTGTAGTGTTCATGCTTACAGCCTGTACGTTCCAGCATCCTGTGTCCTGTTTTCCTGAGTCTGGTCCTGGGGATCAATTCCTGTCTTCCAGCCGAGTGATCTTGTATCTTGAGCCTTGGGATCCTGGTACTACAACGAGTTCGTATTCGGCACTTGGGCAGCGTTACTTTGGTTTACTGTTTTTCTTGGCGGCCGCGCCGCACTTAAACTAGTTATTTATTTTCTGTGGTCTTTGTCACGGTACGGCGGGAGACTGTGCAGGGGAGCCAGCTCTTACCTGTCCGGTCCCTCTGGAGGGGTCCAGCTGGGGGAGGTGTGGGCTGCTGGTGTCGTGCTGGCTGCGCCTGGAGGTCAGTCAGGGGCACTGGATGGAGGCTCTGCACATGTTCCTCCGACGGGGTGAGCCGTGTTGCTGTGGAGCCAGGGCTTCTGTGATCAGGCTGGACTGTGTTCCCGGCGGCCGGTTCTGGCGGCGCCATCTTGGATGTGTGCAAAAAGCCTGTCTTGCCCACACTTCGCCTATTTATCACCTTCCTGTGACCAATTAGCTCTGAGCAGCTGCTATAAGACAGGAAGGACTGGAGGAGGGAATTTGCCAGTGCAACGTCTTTCACAGTATCTGTGAAGCTAGTTCTCTGTGCTCCCACAGCGTCTCCAGTGTTTGGTTCCTGCTTACCGCAAAACTGCCCGAGCCGCCTGTTACAGTCTTACGCAGACTGACGACTCTGTTCCCATGTCCTACCAGGCTACCTGTTCCATGCGCCACGGTAACCAGCCTTCGGGATTCCTCCATTAAGTTCTGGGTCACAGTTCCGGTATCTTCAGCGAACCTTCAGTCGTGTCTCTATTCAACTGTCTTTGGCGAAACCTGCTAAACTTCTCCAAGTAATAAATGCGCAAGACCTTCATCCGTCCCGCTCACTTGTTATTTAGAGATCCATGTGCACCAGAATCATCTTCTCCAAATCCGGGTCCACAAGAATCCTCAGACGTGACAGTCTTCTCCTTCATTGTAGTGTCTGTCTTAGTTAGTTCACCCCTTGTTCTCTTTGTCTTGGTTAACGCCTTGTCACCTATTAAGACCGGGGGGCATCGGAGTCCGGGCGGACCTAATTCGCCCATTCAAACGCGGCTGCCGTGGGCACAAGAAACCATAGTCTTGCAGGCGTTAATCGACCACTGTGAAGGACAACGGAGTCAGGGATTTTTGGTAGGGGTAGCTGCATATCTCAGTTCTACCGCAGCTTCACGTATCTGTACTCGGAACTCTTCTATTGCCACCCAATCTCTTGGGTTCCAAGTGTGTAGAACATAACAGATGTGAGTGAAGCTCCTCGGCGGCCACAGCAGTAAAGGAACAGCTCAGCTGCCGAGGAGGACGGAGAGGAGACAGGTAAATGCTGTACTCCTACTCCAATGTTTTTTTTGCAGTTGTGAGGACAGTGTGTGGGGGCCCCACAAATTTGTTGCCCAGGGGCCCCCACAAACCTTAATCCTGCCCTGCTGCTGTGTGGATTCCATTCTTGTGTATCACACATCTTGTATCACTATATTCTGTACCCTGGGGGGCTAGGTGCATCAGGGTTTCATATATATATAGTGCTACACAGGATATACTGTTTTGTATTTTTCTATGTGTTTCAGTCACCTCATACCACTTAAATCCTCTGTTTGTGCTCTGTATTTACGGTCACATAACACAGGGGGTTATTTGCAGGTATTGTGTTTTTCTGGCTATACTGTACTGTCACGCTCTGAGGCTACATTCCATATAATGTCTGCCACACAGGGCGGGAAATCCGTGGACACTCCTGCATCATGCAGTGCTGGCTCCACAGATTTACCTGAAGGGGAAGTTTTAACTGCTAGTTCAGGCACTGAGTGCCATGCATCTCCTAGTCAGCCCGTAGCACCTGTGGCAAATCAGGAACCACCTTAGGCAGCATTTTCAAATATGCTGACTACACTGGTAATGCGTCTTACTCCCCCTGTGGGACCTCCTGTGCCATTACAGCCGCATGTTGTCCCTGTGATGAACGCGCCATGGGCGGATTCGCTATGTACCCAGGGGCAAAAATTATATCAATCTTTGATTGCTCAAAAAACTACCCCTCCCCCTCAGGGGCCAAGGGGTCCTCTAAACGGGCCATTTCTTCCTCACATTCCACTAATATTTTAGATAATTCTTCTGATGAAGATGGGGAATATACTGATCCGATACAGTCGCTTCTGATGAGGAATCTACAACACAGGTTGATGTTCCTGACCTAGTGGAGGCTATTAAGCTCTTCCTCCAAATAGAGGATGAGATTGAGCCCACTCCTATGTCTAAGAAACCTGATCAATTCAAATGTCAGAAGGTTGCTAAAGTAGTCATACCACATTCTGACCATTTAATTGACATACTTCAGGAATCCTGGGCGTCCCTAGGAAAAAATTTTTCCCTGTCTAAAAAGATGCTAGCTCGTTATCCTATCCCTGCGGAGTTGAGTAACAAGTGGGAAACTCCACCGCCGGTGGACTCGCATGTCACCCGTCTTGTGGTGTCATCTACTCTGCCTGTCACCACCGTCACCTCACTGAAGGAACCGACGGATAAGCGTGTGAAGGGATGCCTAAAGTCTATCTACACACTTACAGGTGTTGTACATAGACCCACCATGGCAGCCTCTTGAGCTGCAAAAGGAATTGAAGCATGGGTTCAGGCAATTGAGGATGAGCTGCCTCAGGATTTCTCAGACACTGCCAGACAATATCTATCTTATATTATCACAGCCTCCCACTATATTCAGGAGGCGGCCTCTGATGCAGGTGTTATGGCGGCCAAGGCGTCTACTATGTCTATCCTGGCTTGTCATACTGTATAATGTGGTTAAGGTCCTGTATGGTGGACCTGGACTCTAAAAAGACCTTGGAGGTGCTGGAGAGGATCTGAACAAGATTATGACTGACTTAGCATCTGCTAAGACTGCATTTCTCCCAAGTACTAATCCTTCTGCTCCGAAGGCTAAGAGTACCACCTTTCGTTCCTTTCAACCTCCAGGAAAAACAAAAGTTCAGATGTACCCGAGACAGGCTCGTGCTTCCAAAACCACTAAGTCCAAACCTAAATGATCCTGGGCCTTCCGTCAGCCTGCTTTCAAACAAGACAAGCCTGCTGCATGATTAGGCGGGCCTCTCTCTTGGGGACCGCAGGGTGGCAGGCCGACTTCTGCAGTTCACCTGAAAGCGCAAACTCTACACCTAGTTGTACAATCACTCCTGGACACAGGAGTGGTGGTGCTGGTACCTCTGTCTCAGAGAGGCAGAGGATACTATTCGACTCTGTTTCTATTTCCCAAACCGAATGGGTCCTTCCGGCTGATACACAACCTCAAATCTTTGAACAAATTTGTGAGGGTATCCAAATTCCATATGGAAACTCTGCGCTCTATTGTACTGGTCATGGGGCCCAAGGACTATATGGTATCCCTGGACATACAGGATGCTTACCTGCACATACCTATTGCCATGTTGCATCAGCAATATCTGCGGTTTGCTATTGGCAATCTACATTATCAATTCCTAGCCTTACCTTTTGGAGTGACAACGGCTCCTTGGATCTTCACCAAGGTCATGGCAGTAATGACGGCCTTTCTCCACCGTCAGGGTTCAGGATCCTGCCGTATCTGGATGACTTGCTGATCCTGTCAAACTCTCCGTAGGTTCTCCTCAGTCACCTGGAACTGACGGTCCAATTCCTACAAGTCCACGGGTGGCTCATCAACTGGAAGCAGTCCTCGCTGGTCCCTGCTCGGAGCATGGTGCACCTGGGGGCACTGCTGGACACACACAACCATTGATTGTTCTTGTCTCCAGAGAAGGTCCTGAAACTTCAGGACAGGATCAGATGCTTTCTCTCTCGCCAGAGAGTGTCGATACACTCGGCGATGCAAGTACTAGGCCTCATGGTGTTGGCTTTCGACATGGTAGAGTACGCCCAATTTCAAACACACCCTCTGCAGAGGTTAATCCTTTCCAAGTGGGATGGCCTGCCTCATCGGATCAGGTCTCAAATGATTTCCTTGACTCCGGAGATTTGTCTGTCACTGAGCTGGTGGCTACAGTATCAACAGTTGAGCAGGGGCTATCCCTTCTGGATTTCCAACTGGATCCTCCTAACGACGGATGCCAGCCTGCGGGGTTGGGGTGCAGTGTTGGAGCAACACTCTCTCCAGGGTCGGTGGACCAGGGAGGAAACTCTCCTCCTGATAAACATTCTGGAATTGCAGGCAGTGTTCAATGCGTTGACACTTGCCCTGCCACTTGTACAGAACAGGCCTGTTCAAGTACAATCAGCCAATAACACCACCGTGGTGTACATAAATCATCATGGCGGCACTCAAAGCCGCATGTCAATGGTGGAAGTATCAAAAATACTCCATTGGGCGGAACGCCATCTGCCAGCAATATCAGCAGTCCTCAACTGGGAAGCGGATTTCCTCAGTCGTCAGGACGTTCATGCTGGAGAGTGGAGTCATCCGGAAGTCTTTCAACTCTTAATGGACAGGTGGGGCCTACCAGATGTGGACCTGATGGCATCTTGACACAATCACAAGGTACCGGTCTTCAGACCAAGAACAATGGATCCTCAAGCTGCGTTCGTGGATGTACTGGAAATTCCATGGAACTTTCGGCTGCCATACGTGTTCCCTCCTGTGTCACTCCTGCCCATGGTTCTACAGAAGTTCAAGCAAGAAGGATGAATACAAATTCTAGTCGCTCCAGCGTGGCCCAGATGGCATTAGACCTCCAGGGTCTATCGTTCGAACGTCCTCTTCTACTTCCTCAATGCCCAGACCTCCTCGTTCAGGGCCCTTGTGTCTACCCGGACTTGGCCAGAGTGGCTTTGACGGTGTGGCTCTTGAAGCGTCACTCCAAACTAAATTAAAAGCCCGTAAACAGGCTTCAGCTCGGATTTATTATAGGGTCTGGAATTCTTACTTCACTTGGTGGCAGAATTATGATGTGTACAAATTCAGTACTTCCAGACTTTTGGCTTTTCTGAAACAAGGCCTAGACTTAGGTCTTCGTCTGGTCTCCCTCAAGGTTCACATATCTGCCTTGTCGGTGTGGTTTCAAAGAAAACCTGTGTCTATTCCTGACGTTCATACGCTCTGGGTGTTTTACGGATTCAGCCTCCCTATGTCCCTCCTGTGGCTCCATGGGATCTGTCTGTTGTTTTGAATGCCCTTCAAGAGTCTCCATTCGAACCTCTTGAGTCTGTGGACCTTCAATGTCTTACACTTAGCTTCTTTGGGTTTGTATGGCATTAGCTGCTAGCCCCTTCTCCTGTCATGAGAATGTGGTTCTATGTGACTAACATCTGCCATCTCTCTTACCTGCTACTGCATTGGACTGGTTAACGAAACTGAGCTCCAGTGCCTGGAGGCGGGGCTATAGAGGAGGTGGTGCAGTGCATCCTTGGATGGAAATAAAGTCGCATGGCTCCCCCAGTCCAAGAAACGTCACTGATTAGTAATTTCTGTGTCTTAGTTTGTTGAGTCTTCTAAGGTATATGTTTCTCATACCATACATGGATTTATGCTGATGGAGTCAGTTCATGTATTTCAGTTGCGGTGCCAAAAATCACACAGCTGAAGGCATCCCAATCAAGCACATATGGCCAAGGGTTTGCAAGGAATGCTATTGATGGGTCATTAGCTCACCAGGATCCACCATCGCCATGTGCTGTGACTGATGAGCAATACCAACCATGGTGGACAGCGGAATTAAAGTCCACCTACAAAATCCACTCCGTCGCACTGACTAACAGGGGTGACTGTTGCCCGTCTGATCTTGATGGGGCGGAGATTCGTGTAGGACACAATGCCTCTGACTGGGAGCATTACGCCATGTAAGGAAATATTTTACTATGGTCTCTTGATGAACATAATTGCAGTGCTTACTTGTTATGTTGAAAAGGGAGTATGTTGCATAAAATTATATAATTTTTTGTAAACAGTATTTTATTCATTATCTTTATGGTTTCATTCTGTATTGTAATAGTTAAATTAAACATTTATTATGCTGGTCATGGTGTCATTTCCTAGGCCTAGCGAACCTGTGTTTCCAGCTGTTGTGAAACTACAAGTCCCAGCATTCCTCGCCACAATTTTGTTATTAAGGAATGCTAAAACTGTTGCAGGACACGTTGGTGTGTGTAGTTTCACTGAAGAGCCACAGGTTGGCCAGTCCTGTCCTCTAAACATAAAATAATGGTATGGTGGCTTTAAATGGGTTTAGTATGAAATTCCTACAATAAAAATCCTGACGGTCAAAATACCGACATTTAAAATACTGACAAGGTCAAAACACCAACATTTAAATTGTCGACAGGTCAAAAAGTCAACGCAGGTTTTTTACTGTTTTTTTGTTGTGTATGTCGACATAGGTCGACATGGACACCATATAAGTGTACCATGTCCACTCACATGGCTCGCTGTGCTCGGCATACTGTTATATTCACCCTCCAGGTCCACTGGGATGAAGTATGAATAAGTCAGTTTCAATGTAAAAATCATGAAAAACTTATGTCGATTTTTTGACCTGTCGAAATTTTAAATGTCGGTATTTTGACCTTGTCGGTATTTTAAATGTCAGTATTTTGACCATGTCTGTATGTTGACCTTGTCGGGATTTTGACCATCGGTTAATGCTTGTCTGGATTTTGATTGTAGATTAATTGACTGCATCCCCTTTAAATTATTAAATAAGAATTTGTACAGATGGATGTGATTTATAGAGGGAAAGAGGAGAATACAGTGACACTAATAAAAGAGGTGCAGGATCTGACTCCTCCCACTCATTTGCATACTAAAGCCATTGGCATTAGCCAAAAAAAGCTTTCAGTAAAGACAAGAGATGTGCTAATATTTCTGCAGTTGGGTACACTGGACTCCACGGGGAATAAAATCAGGGGTGTAGAGTTGAATCTTGATCCGAGGTACCAACAGGCTAAAGCTTTGACTGTTCCCAGGATGCACTGCACCGCCTCCACTATAGCCCCACCTCCAGGTACTGGAGTTCAGTTTGTAAGTTGGTGCCTGCAGTGCAGTCAGCTAACAGATGGGGTTGCGCTAGGCAGCCCTGAAAAGAGCTTTTTTTTTTTTTTTAGAAGACTTCAAGGGACGCAGCACAAGCACTAGTTGCAGTGTATGTCATGTTGACATTCTGTGGTGAAGTCCAGCAGAGGGGATAAGGCGCAGACCTGTAGCCCCTCCCCCAGCTCCAGGCGCCATCTACAGCAGGTGTTCCCGCCCTGGAGCTGCATCTCTCTCTCTCCCTCACTCCCTGTCAGCGTTTGGGTGCCATTTCACATAGCTGCGCTGATCCTGGGCACTGTCTCCTCTGTAAAGCCGCCTGTCTCATCAGCACTGTGCATTTACAGGACACTTAAGTATTCTACATGTTATTTAGACAGCGTTAGTTAAGAACAAGTGCACTCTATATAAATATTTAGTACAAGTATTATGTGATATACATCCAGTGTTTACTGTGCATTGTTATATCTGTATATATACATTTCTATATGTAGTTTTACTAGTCCAGTGCAGTTTTATTAGTTATATGTAATTTCTGCATTGTACCTGTGACTGTGTGTGCCTATAGCTGCTGTGTAGTTTCTATTCTGTGTATCACACATATTGCTATCACTATATTCTGTGCGTCAGGGTCTCATATACCATATAGTGTTCCACAGGATATACTGTTTTGTAGTTTTTCCTGTGTGTTTCAGTCACCTCACACTGCTTAAATCCTCTGTTTGTGCTTTGCATTTGCTGCCACAAAACACAGTGGGTTTTTTGCAGGTATTGTGTTTGTCTGGCTATATTGTACTGTTGCGCCCTTAAGCTACATTCCCAATAATGTCTGTTACAAAGGGCGGGAAATCCGCAGATGCTCCTGCATCATGCAGTGCTGGCGCCACGGATTCGACTGAGGAAAAGGTTTCAACTGAGGATTCAGGTAATTGGTGCCCTGCACCTTCCAGTCAGTCTGTGGCTAATCAAGACGCACCTTGGGCTGCTTTTTCAAATATGCTGACTATTCTTGTAACATGACTTACACCCCATGTGGGACCTCCTGTGCCATTACAGCCACAAATTGTCCCTGTAGGTAATCCACCATGGGCGGATACTCTGTCAACCCAATTACAGCAATTAAATCAGTCCTTGGTTAAACACAAACCTAACCCTCGCCCTACTGGGACCAAACGGTCCTCTAAACTGGCCATTTCTTCCTCACAATCCACTAAAATTTCGGATGATTCTTCAGATGAGGATGGGGATTATACTGATCCTTCAGATACTGATATTGTTGTTTCTGATGAGGAATCTACAACTCAGGTTGATGTTCCTGAACTAGTGGAGGCCATCAAGCTAATTCTCCAGATTGATAACACTGATCTTCTTACTACGTCTAAAAAACCTGATAAGTTTAAATGTCAGAAGGTTGCTAAAGTAGTTTTACCTCATTCTGACCTCTTAATTGACATACGCCAGGAAGCCTGGTCATCTCCAGGAAAGACATTTTCCCTGTCTAAGAGGATGTTGGCTCGTTATACTATCCCTACAGAGTTGAGTAACAAGTGGGAATCTCCACCGCCGGTGGACTCTCATGTCGCCCGTTTAGTGGTGTCATCTACTCTGCCTGTCACCACTGTCACTTCACTGAAGTAACCGATGGATAAGTGTGTGGAGGGATGCCTAAAGTCTATCTACACACTTACCGGTGCTGTACATAGACTCACCATGGCAGCCTCTTGGGCTGCAAAAGCTATTGAAGCATGGGTTCAGGCAGTTGAGGATGAGCTACCTCTACATTTTTCTGACACTGTCAGACAATATTTGCCGTATATTACCACATCCTCTCACTATATTCAGGAGGTGGCATCTGATGCCGGTGAAATGGCAGCCACGGCATTTACTACGTCTATCCTGGCTCGCCAGATTTAGTGGTTTAGGTCCTGGAAATTGGACCTGGACTCCAAAAAGACATTGGAGGTGCTCCCTTTTAAGGGGGACATTATATTTGGGTAGGATTTGAACAACATTGTGACTGACTTGGCAACAGCCAAGACTGCATGTCTCCCAAGTACTAATCCTTCTGCTCCGAAGGCTAAGAGTACCAACTTTCGTTCCTTTCGACCGCCAGGTTAAGCAAAGGGTCAGGCTCGTACTTCCAAAACCACCAAGACCAAGTCTAAGCAATCTTGGGCCACCCATCAGCCTGCAGCATGACGGGGAGGGCCTACCCCTGGGGGACCTCGGGGTGGGTGGCTGACTTCTGCAGTTCGCCCAGGCATGGTTAAGGACCACTTCGGATGCCTGGGTGCGGGAAATTATCTCTCACGGGTATGCGATCTCTTTCAAGAGATGCCCCCTTCAACGGTTCTGCTCGACGGTTATCCCTTCGGATCCGCTGAAAGCACAAACTCTACACTTGGTTGTACAATCTCTCCTAGATACTGTAGTGATTGTGCCGGTACCTCTGTCTCAAAGAGGAAGGGGTTACTATTAGACCCTGTTTCTAGTTCCTAGCCTTGCCTTTTGGAGTGACAACGGCTCCTTGGATCTTCACCAAGGTCATGGCAGTAATGACGGCCTTTCTCCGCCGTCAGGGTTCAGGATCCTGCCGTATCTGGACGACTTGCTGATCCTGTCAAACTCTCCGTGGGTTCTCCTCAGTCATCTGGAACTGATGGTCCAATTCCTACAAGCCCACGGGTGGCTCATCAACTGGAAGAAGTCCTCACTGGTCCCTGCACGGAGCATGGTGCACCTGGGGGCACTGCTGGACACACACAACCATCAATTGTTCTTGTCTCCAGAGAAGGTCCTGAAACTTCAGGACAGGATCAGATGTTTCCTCTCTCGCCAGAGAGTGTCGATACACTCGGCGATGCAAGTACTAGGCCTCATGGTGTTGGCTTTCGACATGGTAGAGTATGCCTAATTTCATTCACACCCTCTGCAGAGGTTAATCCTTTCCAAGTGGGACGGCCTGCCTCACCGGATCAGGTCTCAAATGATCTCGTCTGCGGAGGTTTCTCTGTCACTGAGCTGGTGGCTACAGGACCAACAGTTGAGCAGGGGCCGTCCCTTCTGGATCTTCATCTGGGTCCTCCTAACAACGGACACCAGTCTGCGGGGTTGGGGCGCAGTGTTGGAGCAACACTCTCTCCAGGGTCGGTGGACCAAGGAGGAAACTCTCCTCCCGATAAATGTTCTGGAATTGCAGGCAGTGTTCAATGCATTGACACTGGCCCTGCCTCTGGTACAGAACAGGCCTGTTCAAGTACAATCAGACAATGCCACTACGGTGGTGTACATAAATCATCAAGGCGGCACTCAAAGTCGCATGGCAATGATGGAAGTGTCAAAAATTCTCCAATGGGTGGAACGCCATCTGCCAGCCATATCGGCAGTGTTCATTCTGTAAGTCCTCAAATGAGAAGCGGATTTCCTCAGTCGTCAGGATGTACATGCCGCAGAGTGAAGTCTTCATCCCGAAGTCTTTCAACTCCTAGTGGACAAGTGGGGCCTACCAGATGTAGACCTGATGGTGTCTCGACACAATCACAAGGATCCGGTCTTCGGTGCAAGGACAAGGAAACCTCAAGCGGCGTTCATGGACGCACTAGTAATTCCATGGCACTTTCGGCTGCCATATGTGTTCCCTCCAGTGTCATTCATGCCCAGGGTAATATGGAAGTTTAAGCAAGAAGGAGGAATACTACTTCTAGTCGCTCCGGCGTGGCCCAGACGGCGTTGGTTCTCAGACCTGCAGGGTCTCTCGACAGAACGTCCTCTTCTACTTCCTCAACGCCCAGACCTCCTCGTTCAGGGCCCTTGGTCCTACCCGGACCTGGCCAGTCTGGCTTTCAAACTATATTGAAAGCCCGTAAACCAGCCTCAGCTCGGATTTATTACAGGATCTGGAATTCTTACTTCACTTGGTGTGCTGCTAAGAATTATGACGCGTGTACTTTCAAAACTTCAAGACTTTTGGCTTTTCTCCAGCAAGGCCTAGACTTGGGCCTTCGTCTGGCCTCCCCCAGGTTCATAAATCTGCCTTGTCGGTGTTGTTTCAAAGGAATATTGCGTCTCTTCCTGACGTTCATACTTTCACTCAGGGTGTTCTACGGATTCAGCCTCCCTATGTCCCTACTGTGGCTCCATGGGATCTGTCTGTTGTATTGAATGCCCTGCAAGAGTCTCCATTTGAACCTCTTGAGTCTGTGGACCTTAAATGCCTTATGCTTAAGGTTGTTTTTCTGTTGGCTATTAACTCTGTTAGGAGGGTGTCGGACTTAGGCGCTTTATCCTTTCGTCCACCCTTTCTGATTTTTCACCGTGACCAGGCTGTTCTTTGAACTCGCCCTGCTTATTTGCCTAAGGTGGTGTCATCTTTTCACCTTAACCAGGAGATTGTGGTTCTGGCCTTCACCTCTTCTGGTCTGTCCTCCAAAGAAAAATATTTGGATGTGGTACGGGCTCTCCGTGTCTATGTTGAGAGGACTGCCTCCAACAGGAGGTCTGATTCTCTTTTTGGACTTTTTGTTTTTCACAAACATGGCTGGCCTGCGAATAAGCAGGCCCTGGCCAGATGGATTAGAATGGTGATTGCACAAGCCTATGCGCAGGCTGGGCTCCCAGCTCCTGCTGCTATCAAAGCCCATTCTACTCGGTCTGTTGGACCTTCTTGGGTAGCCTGTCGTGGCACGTCCCCAGAACAATTGTGCAAGGCAGCTACGTGGCCCTCAGTGAACACGTTCATCAGGTTCTATGCCTTTGTGTTAGGGTCTCCTGCCCTGTGCTGCCACGTCGTCATGGCAACCGGGAGACAAGTGCTAGCGGAGTAACCTGAGCGCAGCTGATACTCCGGTTCGGGTCTTTTGCTGTGCAGTGGTTACAGGCTCTGTGCACGGCAGGGGATCCGGTGATGGTTTTTGTGCTCACAGTCTGTGAGGTCTGAGTGGGGCGTGGACAGCACCTGCTTTATAAACCCTCTTCTCAGGTTAAGCAGATGCTGCTGAATCTTTGTTGGTTAGTTAGTTCCTGAAAGTTAGCCAGTACTGTGTAGCTTTGTATTTGTTGTTGCTTACTGCAAATAGGCCTGGGGATTTGGTACTACACTCTGCCAATCCAGACCTAGCAGTAAGACTGGAGTCAGTCGTTTAACTTGCTGGGGTTCTTTTGCTACTCTGTGAACTTAGCAAGTTTGCGGCTGTATTCTCAGACTTGCCTGCCTAAATCCTTTCTCACTGTGCAAGGTGTTCAGGTGTCAGTTTAGTGGCAGTAAGCTGAACCTGTGCACTGCAAGTGAGGATTAGGATTGTGGAGACTCTCCTTGTGTCTATCATTCCATCTCTGACCAAGGAGTTTACTGCCACACCCGTTGGTAACCCTTTAGGGTTTTGCTGTTGCCCTTAGCAACAGCATTTCGGGTTCTCTACGTATTAAAACACAACATCTTGCTTTTTCCATCTGAGCATTACTAATACCAGGGAGACACCCAGTTTCTTAGCCTCTGGGCTTCTCTGTTCACTTTGTGTTTATTTTGTTACCCTATCACCTTCTGTGTACGTAATGTCATATTCCCCAGTCTGTCTGTGAGTTCATTTGTTTTGCATCCCTATCCGTTCAGACACCAGTACATTCCTGCAGGCACTGGTGTGCATAACAGTTCAGACACCAGTACATTCCTGCAGGCACTGGTGTGCATAACAGTTCAGACACCAGTACATTCCTGCAGGCACTGGTGTGCATAACACTTTGATTCGTCCGCCTCCCAGGATGCTTTATTTGGATGCCGGGTTCTTGTGCCCGCTACAGTGCGTCCCTTCCCATGAGGGATTGCTTTAGGACATCTTCGATGCTATTCCCTGTGGAATCCCAGTGTACACCACTGCAGAAAAGGAGATTTATGTTAGATTTACCATGGTAAATCTCTTTCTGCGAGGTACACTGCATTCCACAGGACGCCCACCCTGATGCACTTAGCTTCTTCGGGTTTGTATGGCATTAGGTACTGTTAATGCCTGATATTGATTACCTTATAACCTTAACTATATGGGTAAGAGACTAAATACGCAATTGGCGTATGAGATACCGTAAGGGTACGCACTTAGCGCAGCAGACGCTTAGCCGTGGACGAGACGCACGAGCGGCACGTTCGCTCACGGCTTAATGCGTAGAGTCAAGCACGCTATAGGCTGCTGACTGATGTAATTATACGCTACCAGCGTAGCGGACGCTCGAGACCACGAGGAGATCACAAGCGGCGCTGACGCTCACAGAATTAAACCTTAATAACTATACCATAAGTAATGTACTTATACTGTAAACCTTTGTGCAGTGATCAGGTGTAAATGCAACGCAGTGTAACCTTGTTAGTTTAAAAGCGGTATGAGCGTCTGTGACGCTCTGAGAACACTTAGCAATATAATAAACACTCAAATACCGGTCTAAGGTTCTAACACCTTTAAATTGCAAAAGAATACACAATACAAGTTATACACTACCAAACTAACATAAACTACCTAACAGAGTTACTACACGTTTAAAATACAATAGTGGCACAATTACATTTAAGGGAAAGGAGAGAGAGAGAGAGAGAGTGGCTTACAATAAACATGAGGTAAAATGGTTGCAGAGAATTTACGCACAAGGGAAACAATCGCATGCGCCTTTCTGGATATCCAGCTCCCGATTATCAGTGATGAGAACCGTTGAGAAGAGTATAGTGGGAGCTGGCCCAGATCGGCTTGTCTTTATATACACTACACACAGTACAATACAATGGTCCCTACAATCTCATTGTTCATTGGACACAGGAATCCGTCTCTGCATTATAACAAAAGGTCATAGGTTGGTTCATACAGGTGGGCTGTGACTATTTCAAACTGCTCAGGTGGGAGGGAATCTCAGGTTTCCCGCCGCATGGGTAATAAAGTTCAAACATAGTAAATGTCCATAAACTTCTTATAGTCATAACTATTCGCACGAGCGATTAATCTGTTTCTAACCAACACCGGAATATTGCTAATTAAATACTCTTCCGATGGATACTTAACACCACTGTGTAACCCCTGTCTGACCCTTCGTATCAAACAAAGAGGGATCTCTTTGTCTATGAACATGCTACATTAACTAAACTTTCAGTTATTACTAAGGGGAACATTACCAATAAAACCTGCTATATGGATTCATTAATGAGCGATTGAGTCGCTCGCTAGACGCACACAAACTCTACCGTAAGTGCACATACCATGCGCTCGAGCACACGCCCGTTCAGGCGCCGTCACGCATCTGCGAGTATGTGCAAGCACGCCAGTGTAAGTGCATGTGCAGCGGGCAAGCACATGAGGTGCATATATGGCAACGTGCAGTGTGACATTTTTCTGACTTTGACAGTCCACCCTTTGGCAGTCACCAATAACTGCCACTTCCTAAAACATTTTAAAAAGAGAAAAATATATGTCATATGTAAATACATTTCTATGATTGGGTAAGGGAGGAGAGAAGAAGGTGGGAAAAGGGTATGACCTAGTGAGATAGTAGAAGCATGTGTGTATGAATCCATGTTTGAGGGGTCATGTATCATCGTGCCGTACGTGTTTTAAATCAAGCTTCGAGGTATTGCGAAGTATACATTTGAATTCCTTCTTATCCCGTATTAAAGGTCTGTGGATGGGCTGTCAAACTTTACCGAGCTCTCTTCGGCTTTTGGTTGTAACAAAATGGGGGAGCACATTTTAGTTGATGATACATGAATGGGGGGGATATGTGATTGCTGATATCTGTGCCTATATTCCCTATCGACTATGTGTGTCATTACCTGAAGGTTGTAGAGATGAAGATGAGAAACAATTATGGTAAATGCAGTGATAAACTATGTGAGTTTAATATACATTTGCCGATTGAGGTCTTGTCTTGTCTCGATGTACATGTTGACTGTAGTCTCCTTGGACTTTTGCCAAAATGCGAGCAAAAGCTTTCTCAATGTCCATAGACTTACAAAAAGTGTTGGGCTAGCGTAAGTTAAAATTACTAGGGATATGGGGGGTCTATGGCATAGTCCATCAGTTGTCTGTGAAAAAGGTTGTCAAATTCTTCTTCCAAGTGGATGTCTTTTACCTTGGAGGAAAACAAAGGAGAAACGGGTGAAAGAAACGGACCGTGGAATCACATTTTCATCACAACATTGTCTCTATCGTTGGGTCATAAATCACATTAGTCGTTGTTATTACAGTGTCCTCACTTCTTAAACTCATCACTCGGGCACTACGTTTACACTTCGTTAAAACCCGAACGCATCTAAATATCATACCGACCAATATGATGACACCCAGAATACACAAAAGAAATTTCCCTACATCCATGATAATACCTTGGGCCCATTCTCCTAAACCAGAGAACCAATTTCGTGGGTTCAACCATGACACCCAACTGGTCAGCTCATTACCCACAGCGGCGAGGGTGAGATTGTGTTTCCTTCGGAACTCCCACTTTAATTGCAAAATGTCATCCATCTTTTGGTCTATGACCTCGACCGGGTCCTCAGTGCTGTTCGTAATATACGTGCAACACTTTATTGCATACTGAGTCGCCAAGGTAACACAATACCCGCCCGTCACAGCCGTGAGATAATTGAGAATCATCCTATGCTGAACCAGTTCTGTTTAGTAGGCTTGTAACTCTCTCCCAGTATACCTGAATGTGTCATCATACATTTCAGTGATATTGTCTAATAAATTTGCAAGCGCAGATATATATCTATAATTCATCACTCCTCTGGCGGTACGAGTGATATCTAACGCGAGTAGGACTTGAATCCCGGTGGAATCATGGATCAGGTCAGAGGCCGAATGCTCTGTTCTCTCTATCAGGTGCCGTTTAACGATGTGTTCGTAATGAGTGTGAGTATAAGGAGCTTGGGCACCACGGTGAATATCTTTCATTTTAGTGTGGGATACAGTCATTACCTCAGGCAGTACTTTTCCAATATAACACAACCCTTCTGAGTTTGGGGCAAGCCACTTATACGCCTTCCTCCCGCATATGAAATATGCATCATTGGGGAGAACATATGGGACGGAGTGTGACATAACCATATTACAAATTTTCCATATGAAATCTCCTAACCCTAATTCTCCCATCTGTTTAGTACACGTATCTGTTTGTATGACATGTGCACAGTATCCTGGTGATACTTCTCCAACTCGCATGGTCTTACTTCCTAAAGTGTACCTATACCGGAAGAATCTTCCATGGTCGGCTATCTGGCGTATAAGTTCTGTGTCTATAGGCAATCTGTCAGCTCTATGCGAGAATGTCATGGTCTGATTACTCCATGACACTTCCCAATTTCCCGGCTTTCGGGGATTGGAAATGTTAAAGCACACTAAGGACCTATCCACATGATATTGGTGGAGCTTCAAACTAGGAGGACTGGAGATATTAAACCTCTTGTCCACCGGTCTCCCACCACTTAACTCAAGTACCTCCCCTATCGTTAAAGGACATGGTACTAGTCCTGACTTGCTGTGACCTTGAGGTACTTGAGAGCATACCCAACAGTCTGTTTGGTTTAACACCTTACCCACTAATGAGTGATAGTCACCCAATGGATGCCGGTCCATGTTAATGTTAAAACTGGACTGACATTTCTTGATGCACCCATCCTCAACTAAGTTATCACAATGCCTACAGATGCAATTTTCTTCAGCTAACAATCCTTCACAATTCCTTCTATGGTCAATGCTACCAGATCGTTTTCTGATACTCGCCTTTGCTTGGTGATTGTGTTGTTATTGGAAATTTACACCTCCGACTCAGTCATCAGAACCTTTCTGGATCCTTTCTCGACCTCACTGGTACTCTCACCGAAACAAACTGCTCTGGTCAACATCATGGTCAACAGGAAAATCCATATCACAGTCTCTTGGGGCAAGTCCATCTTACAGGAGGAGAAAAGGAGACATTTGTAATGGGGGTACAGAAAAACAGTTTGAGGGGGAGAGAAACTTGTTACGATAATTAGTTCTCTAGTCTTGTTGTTCTTCTTGTTCTGCTGTCATCTCAAAGGTGCTGTCTCTCAGTCTTCTAAACATTCTGGTGATGCGATATTTCTTCTAGTTCAGCGCTCTTTCTGTAAGGAGAATAAATCTTGCATTACCATTTGTCCAACTAATGTGTGACATACCATCTGTAACATTATGAGAACATGAGAAAGAAGAGAGAGAGAGAAAAAAAAACAACAAGAGAGAGAGAACCGTTCATATATATACATCACATAAATCAACAATAAACAACAACAGGAAAAAAAAACATTTTTCAAACATTTTTTTTTCAGGAGAGAAAAAAACATTGTCAGATCTTCCATTCACCATCAGGCTGTCACATCTACATGTCCAATGGTATCCTTGCGTAGTCCCTCCCACCAGCATTTCCATACTCCACCCTTTGTATCTGGCCAGGATACATTGATGCGGGTAGGTCATGCTGGGGTTAGGTAGACTTCTGCAAGGACCAAAAAGCTATGTGATATTTGGGTCCTGCCGATGAACGTCAGAGATGGGGAAAAGAACATTTTACAGGTACATTACAACGTTTTACCCGGTCATTCCTGTGTCTTCAAGGAATGCCCTCCCAAGCTTATTAACTGTTACCTCAGGCTTACCATCAGTCCTAATGATCACCTTTCCTGACTACATATCATGGGTGTGGCCCAAAATTCTTCCTATATGATCCCTGATTACAATTTGGTGTGTCATAACTTTGCTCATATCTTTGTCTAGGGGGTTTATATACCTTCTGTGGTTCTTTAAACCTACAATCTCTTGCAAAATGACCTTCCTTTTGGCAATTATAACACCTTATCACCTTCGACTTACCCACAGGGATCTGAGGCTTCTTACCTCTCTGTGTTTCCCTGTGCTTGCTGATGTTTTGCTCATGCCCAACAGCGGACTTTCTTAATGCAGTCACCGAGATATTCCTCCAGTTTGGGTTGGTGGTCTGTACCCTTGCTTTCAGTACTTCCTTTAAACCATTCATTAATACCTTAACCGCTTCTTCTCTATGCTGTGCATTTGTTTTGATGTCTATGATCCCAGTGTCTCTAGCCATTACTTGTAGTGCTCGATTGAAATAATTAGAAATACTTTCCCCTTCGTTTTTGTCTTATGGAGAAAATTTAATTCCACTTGACAACGGCAGGGAAATATACTCCCAACTGTCGGTTGATCTGCTTAATACATTCCCGATTGTGTTCCTCCGTTTGAGGTACTTCTGCGTCTAATTTACAATCAGAAATGAATTTCGCAGGGTCAACGCTGGAGGGCAAACATGCCGTCCGCACTGTCCGCCAATCTTTGTTGGTGGGTTCTGTGGAGTTTCCTAGTTCTTTAATAAATCTCTGACATGCAGCTAGATCTTTCCTAGGATCAGGGAATTCAGACATAATTGCTCTCAATTCCATCCGGGACCAGGGACGGCGCATTGCACTGTCCCTGTCGGAAATGATTCCCTGAGCGTCAGTCTTCCCATTGGGGACTGTGATCACCCTGACAGGACTAAATTCAATTACATCATCTTGTGTTGGTTCTTCAATATGAGGTACATTTGTTTGTGTGTGATATGTAACACTGTACGTACCTGTGGACACGACCTCACCTGACCCTCCGTTAGGGGGTTTGTTTACTGCCTTTACCGATTTGGTCGCGTCCACCAGGATGTCTTGTAGGATCGCTGCTGGAAGAGGTGCCGACATCGTGCTGGGTTCACTTTCTTGCTGGTAATCCTGAGGGAAGTTTAACATGGGGTGCAACTTGCATGGGTTAATAGTTGTACATTTAACAGTATTACAATTATCATTGTTACATTTATTACAATTATTCTTATCATCTATAATACAGTTGCTAAGTGCATTTTTATCATACACCAGTGTGCCATTCTCTGCAGCCATAATCCTCTCCATTGCCATGTCTCTCTTCCCAAGATGAGAGTCAGATATGTAAGTTAAATTTCTTTGCATTTCACTTTCCTGTTGCCACAATTTTAAATAGTCATAATGTTTGATCCGTCTCTTTGCTGATTTAATGAGACATATCCTTTTCCTTAGATTTTGTAACACATCTGGGCTAAAACTGCCCACTCTTGTGAACTTCTCCCCGTCATGCACAGTCATTCTTTCCCATTCATCGCATAAGACCTCTGTGTGTGAACCGTATTTCTCACACATTACATACCTTGCCGACCCGATTGGTCGGTCTACTAAGTCAACCCGAACCGAGGTTGATCGCCCCCTACCTGAACAACTGGCCCCCATCTCTGCAGGTGTTGCTTTCACTACCTCTGACCTTCAAATCAGGGTCTTCAGTGAACCCTTACAAAAACCAAGATGTCCGGGGTAGGCCGGCGGCGAAGTTTACAGAGTACTCCACTCACTCCTCGCCCACGTTGGCCAGTACTGCAATCACTGACTCAGAGCTGCTGTACCCAACCTAGGGCCCCTATGAACCTTTACTTACTGGGGCGTGTTGGACCTACCAGTCCCCAGCAAGTATCGGTCGTTAGAGAATTCCCGAGTGACCAGCGAACCTCCCTTAAAATAAAAAAAATTACACAAATCACGTTAGAATGTACAAATAGCGTTTATGACCTCTCTGACTGGGTCAAATTACTAACTAATGCACACAATTACGTGCGGTACAATCGTTCTGCACATAAGCAACTAATCTTATGTGCGGAGCGACCAGTGGAATCAAAAATTGCGGCTGCGAATTCCTTCAGCCTGAGCTTTAATGGCCTATATGGGTTCCGCACCAACCCTTTCTGGTGTTGTGCTGTTTTTATAGTAGACTTCTTAGTCTGCTGTACCTAGACCTCCTGGTCTGTCTGGACCTCCTGGTCTGTTCTACTGTAGACCTCCTGGTCTGCTATACTCTAATGCTCTTTGTATGTTTAAAAAGGGATGCCTCCCAAGCCACCATGCATGTCACTTACACGTATGTACCTCACGAGAACTCGATTTCCTGTGGTTCAACCCAAAAATTGTAGAAACTTATATATATACACACACTCACCACATGTACACTTTACTTTTATTTCTGCGCAGAAATCCCTTTCATTCAGTAACACAGTCTAGACCAGATGAGTCGCAAATTAGAGAAGGATCTATTAGCTTAAAATTTTGGACACTAAAATTGACTTGCACTATTCTCGCGTTACCTCCTTTTCGCCTATATAAAATAATACTATCGTGTTATTTGTATTATGTGGGCGTACCCAGACGCTCCGTTGCGTAATATACGCTCCGTGCGTCGGCCCTTGTGTTACGTACACTAGTCTCACCCTTTTTTTAGAGACACGTGTATACCAGCCGGATATGTCCACAGAAATACAATTAACACGTTTATATCAATGTAGATGATCTTTAACCATCTACCGAGCACCACACAGGTCTTTCCTTATGTCTTTAGGCAAAGCTGTGTGCGTGTTTTACAAATTACCCCTTAATGTATTATTTTTAGTCTTTAACTACCAATAGCAACAAATCTTTCTTAGCACGTTATCAATTGTGAAATGGCAACCAGGAGAGTGAGATGTGAAAATACACGAATGAAAAGAAATGCAGATGTATGCGTACGTGCGTACGCAAGACAGAAATGAAACAGGTTTAAAAAGACAATAGCGTATTGTTCTTACCTCCGGTTCCGGATTCCACCCCAGTGTTAGGCGCCGAGGGTCCGCCCGTCAGTGCGGCCCGGCGCCTAGCAACTAGGGACGCCGCAGGCAGACAGCCGCCGGCTCCCTAGCAACGCTAGACGCCGGGCGCACGGAGCTGCTCAGACCCTAGCAACGGGGACGCCACGGTCAGACCGCGTTCCCCGTTGCTGGGTCTTAATTAATCAGTGCTTGTGTATTCTGGCCGTGCAGCATGCAGCTGCACGGCATCATTGTGTGATTGCCCTGTCTGGGTCATGATTGGAGGGCTCTCAAATTTAAGCACTCCCAGGACTTCTCACAGACGCCGGTGATAGCTTCCTGTTTGCTGTGTCAGTTACAGAGAGTTTCCAGTCCTGCTTAACCCGGTTGTTCCTGTCCTCAGTGATCCAGTACTCGGAATTTGTCATCTATTCCTGGAGTCCGACCGAGCACCTTTAACATCCTGTGGTGTTCGTGAGTCGCGGCGTAGCCGTGTGTTGCGGCTTGACCGCTTACTATTTATTATTTAGTTTATTGTGTTCTGGAGCTTTTGCGGAGGATTCCGCTCCCACAAATCCACTCTGGTATCCAGCGGTGCTGGATAGGAGTAACGGATCAGTGGATCTTTGGTTGTCCTTTTCCCTGGCGGTTTGTCTGCACATACTTTTGGTTTAAGTTAGATAGCTTGTAACCCCTGGCCTGGTTGCTTAGTCAGAGGGCCCCTTGTTATCACCCTGTCTCGGATTTCCCTTTGTCTCCCATTAAGACCTGAGGGGGCATCGGGGTTGGGCAGACATAATCCGCCCTTCGAACGCGGCTGCCATGGGCTCAAGCAACCATAGTCTCGCAGGGGATTTCTGATAACACGGGCGAGACAACGGAGTTAGGGCGCCAGGGGTTACTAGGCTTTCCTGCTCCCGTACCAGCATATCTTTCCAGTACTCAGACCTCTGCCATAAAGATCTCCTCTGGTCTGGAGTACGGGAATCATAACATTATCACCGGCCAGACTAAAATTTAAAATTAAACAGGAGTTAATTTTTTCCCCTTATTCTGTTGGGAGAATTGTCAGCCTCATGAATCCCTCCGGTGTTGGGCCAAATCCTGGCCAGCTTTTAGTTAGCCAGATTCAAGAGCTTACTCAGATGGTTCAAGATCTGTCCCTTCGGGTGAGGTCACAAGAAGATCTGTTACGGACTTCCCCGAGGGTCATTCCTGAACCAAAAATGCATCTGCCTGACCGTTTTTCTGGGGATAGAAAGCAGTTTTTTAATTTTAAAGAGTCTTGTAAACTGTATTTTCGTTTAAGACCAGTCTCCTCAGGTACGGATTCTCAGCGGGTAGGAATTATTATTTCTTTGCTACAGGGGGATCCTCAGACCTGGGCTTTTGGCTTAAAGACAGACGATCCGGCTTTATTGTCTGTAGACGCCTTTCTGGGGTCTTTAGGGCTATTGTATGACGACCCTGATAGAGAGGCATCCGCCGAGAGTCAGTTGCGTGCCCTCAGACAGGGTAGGAATCCCGCGGAGATTTATTGTACGGAGTTTCGCCGTTGGTCGAACGACTGTGGATGGAATGACCCAGCCCTGCGCAGTCAGTTTCGCCTCGGCTTATCCGAGTCTATAAAAGACAGTCTTCTTCAGTATCCCGCTCCTGAGACTCTCGATAAACTCATGGAGCTCTCTATTAAGATTGATCGTCGTCTCAGAGAGCGGAGGGCTGAAAAAGGAGCATCTGTCGGGTCTTCTCCTTGTGTTTTTTCCATTCCTATGGACATAGAGGAGCCCATGCAGATAGGCCTCTCCAAACTGTCTCCTGAAGAAAGAACCAGAAGGCAAAATTCTGGTCTTTGTTTATACTGTGGGGGTAAGGGACATTTTGCCCGTAGTTGTCCGAACAAGTCGGGAAACGCCTCGACCAAGTGAGTTGTGAAGGGGTTCACTTTGGTCTGCAGCTTATCTCCTCAAATAATTCACTGTTGGTTCCAGCTAAAGTTTCCTTTGGCAGCCTCTGTTCCTCGGTCTCGGCTTTTGTGGACAGTGGAGCTGCAGGGAACTTTATGGATCTAACATGGGCTAAGGCCTTAGGTATTCCTCAGTTAGCCTTGGGTAGGTGTATCACCATGCATGGTTTAGATGGGAGTCCCTTGTCCAATGGGGATATTTCTCTCTGTACACCTCCTGTTCTACTTTCGGTAGGAGCTCTGCATTCTGAAAAGATTGAGTTTTTCCTTACCCATTGCCCAGCAGTTCCTGTGGTTCTGGGTCACCCTTGGCTGGCCTTTCATAATCCCATCATTGATTGGCAGTCGGGGGAGATCTTACAATGGGGTACCATCTGTAATAAGGAATGTATTACGCTTCCCATCAGAATAGCTGCTGTCATTCCCGCACCCATTCCTGTGGAATACCAGGATTTTGTTGATGTATTTTCCAAGGGCAATGCGGATATTCTGCCTCCCCATAGGCCTTATGATTGTGCTATCGAGTTAATTCCTGGTGCCACTTTGCCTAAGGGAAGGTTATATGCATTGTCCGGACCTGAAACTGTGGCCATGAATGAGTATGTTAAAGAAAGCCTAGGGAAAGGATTTATCAGGCCATCTAAATCCCCTTTAAGTGCAGGCTTCTTCTTCGTGGAGAAGAAGGATGGATCACTCAGACCTTGCATTGACTTCAGAGCCTTGAATAAAATCTCAGTAAAGAATACTTACCCTTTGCCGCTGATTTCTGTCCTCTTTGATCAGCTGCGTTCGGCTGTGATTTTCTCTAAGATTGACCTGAGAGGAGCATATAACCTCATCAGAATCAAGTCAGGGGATGAGTGGAAAACGGCATTCAGTACTCAATCAGGCCACTATGAGTATCTGGTTATGCCATTCGGCCTGTCCAACGCTCCGGCAGTTTTCCAGGATCTCATTAACGATGTGCTCCGTGAATTTCTTGGAAGATTCGTTGTAGTCTACTTAGACGATATTTTGATATATTCTGACTCTATTGAACAACATGTTACCCAGGTGCGTCAGGTTCTAAAAAAATTACGTGAAAATCACCTATATGCCAAGCTGGAGAAGTGTGAATTTCATGTCACGGAGGTATCCTTTTTAGGGTACATTATTTCCCCTCGGGGATTCTGTATGGAACCAAAGAAGCTCCAAGCCATCCTTAGTTGGGCGCAACCCACCAATTTAAAAGCAATTCAGCGCTTTTTAGGGTTTGCGAATTACTATAGAAGATTTATTCACTCTTTCTCTGACCTAGTTGCTCCCATTGTGGCACTGACTAAAAAGGGAGCAGATCCTACCAACTGGTCACGTGAAGCGGAGTTATCTTTTCAGGCCTTGAAACAAGCCTTTGTCTCAGCCCCGGTCCTCAGACATCCCAACCCAGAATTGCCTTTCATTGTTGAGGTTGATGCCTCGGAGGTTGGAGTAGGGGCTATCCTATCTCAGAAGGATCCGGATTCCCTGGAATTACATCCTTGTGCCTTTATGTCCAGGAAATTCTCATCTGCTGAATCCAACTACGATGTTGGTAACCGGGAATTACTGGCTATTAAATGGGCTTTCGAGGAGTGGAGGCATTGGCTTGAAGGAGCCACTCATACCATTTCAGTTTTGACTGATCACAAAAATCTTCAATACATTGAATCAGCTAAACGGCTGAATGCCCGGCAAGCTCGGTGGGCTTTATTTTTTACTCGTTTCAAGTTCATTATCACCTTCAGGCCAGGTTCCAAGAATACCAAGGCAGATGCCCTGTCACGCAGTTTTCTTCCAGTTCAAAACAACAGTCCTGTTACTCCCATACTTCCGTCTTCAGTCATTCGGGCAGGTCTCACACAAGATTTATTTACCCAGTTAAAGCAGCTTCAACATCAAGCTCCTGGAAACACTCCTGCTGGTCGTCTTTATGTCCCCGAGTTTTTGAGAGCAACGGTTTTGACGGAGTTTCATGATAGCAAGGTTGCCGGGCATCCGGGGATCGCTAAAACTTTTGAATTAGTTTCCCGCTCGGTATGGTGGCCTGGTCTTTCCAAAGACATTAAGGAGTTTGTTTTTTCTTGTCAGGTCTGTGCACAGCATAAGGTTCCCCGTTCCTTGCCTATCGGTCAACTTATGCCCTTGAATGTTCCTCTTAGGCCATGGTCTCATATTTCCATGGATTTTGTGGTGGACCTCCCTCTGTCAGCCGGATGCCGAGTCATATGGGTGGTAGTGGACCGTTTTAGCAAAATGGCCCATTTCATTGCTCTTCCCCGATTGCCATCTGCCCAGGGATTGGCAGTCTTGTTCCTCCGCCATGTTTTCAGACTCCATGGGTTACCCACTGATATTGTTTCTGATCGGGGTCCACAATTCATTGCACAATTTTGGAAGTCTTTTTGTGCCTCTTTAAAGATGAAATTATCTTTAACGTCTGGCTACCATCCCCAATCCAACGGGCAGACTGAGAGAGTTAATCAATCATTAAAACAATATTTGCATTTGTACTCGGCCAAACTCCAAAATGACTGGTCTGAGTTTCTTCCGTTTGCAGAGTTTGCTTACAACAATGCCTGTCATTCCTCCACCAATGTATCTCCATTTTTTACAGTTTTTGGTTTTCACCCCAGAGCTAATTCCTTTTTTCAACATTCCTCTGTCTCCTCACTGACCTTGACCTCTCATCTCAAACTCATTTGGAGAAAAGTGCACCTGGCTCTCAGAAAAGCGGCATTTCGGGAGAAAAAATTTTCTGACAGGCTCCGGCGGCCGTGCACTTTTAAAGTTGGAGATAGGGTATGGTTGTCGACTCGCAACATTAAACTTCGACAAACCTCAGCCAGATTGGGTCCTAAATTTATTGGACCATTTCAAATTATCAAAAAAGTCAATCCAGTGGCTTTCCGGTTACGTTTACCAAAAACTTTACGGATCGGAAATACCTTCCATTGCTCCTTGTTAAAACCATATGTTTCGTCCAGTAGATTTCCTCGGAAGATCTCTCAGGGGAAATCACCAATAGATGTACAGGGTCAGCAGGAGTTCTTAGTGGAGAAGGTTCTCGATTCCAAGTTGTCCCGGGGTCGGCTTTATTTTTTGGTGCATTGGAGAGGTTATGGTCCGGAGGAAAGGTCTTGGGTCCTGGATGAGGATCTCCATGCCCCGAGGCTCAAAAGGGCATTTTTTCGAGAATTTCCTCAGAAACCTGGCCTTAGGGGTTCCTTGACCCCTCCTCAAGGGGGGGGGTACTGTTAGGCGCCGAGGGTCCGCCCGTCAGTGCGGCCCGGCGCCTAGCAACTAGGGATGCCGCAGGCAGACAGCCGCCGGCTCCCTAGCAACGCTAGACGCCGGGCGCACGGAGCCGCTCAGACCTTAGCAACGGGGACGCCACGGTCAGACCGCGTTCCCCGTTGCTGGGTCTTAATTAATCAGTGCTTGTGTATTCTGGCCGTGCAGCATGCAGCTGCACGGCATCATTGTGTGATTGCCCTGTCTGGGTCATGATTGGAGGGCTCTCAAATTTAAGCACTCCCAGGACTTCTCACAGACGCCGGTGATAGCTTCCTGTTTGCTGTGTCAGTTACAGAGAGTTTCCAGTCCTGCTCAACCCGGTTGTTCCTGTCCTCAGTGATCCAGTACTCGGAATTTGTCATCTATTCCTGGAGTCCGACCGAGCACCTTTAACATCCTGTGGTGTTCGTGAGTCGCTATTTATTATTTAGTTTATTGTGTTCTGGAGCTTTTGCGGAGGATTCCGCTCCCACAAATCCACTCTGGTATCCAGCGGTGCTGGATAGGAGTAATGGATCAGTGGATCTTTGGTTGTCCTTTTCCCTGGCGGTTTGTCCGCACATACTTTTGGTTTAAGTTAGATAGCTTGTAACCCCTGGCCTGGTTGCTTAGTCAGAGGGCCCCTTGTTATCACCCTGTCTCGGATTTCCCTTTGTCTCCCATTAAGACCTGAGGGGGCATCGGGGTTGGGCAGACATAATCCGCCCTTCGAACGCGGCTGCCATGGGCTCAAGCAACCATAGTCTCGCAGGGGATTTCTGATAACACGGGCGAGACAACGGAGTTAGGGCGCCAGGGGTTACTAGGCTTTCCTGCTCCCGTACCAGCATATCTTTCCAGTACTCAGACCTCTGCCATAAAGATCTCCTCTGGTCTGGAGTACGGGAATCATAACACCCAGCACTCCTACGGCGTAGCATAACAGACGCTTATCTAGTCAGCACCACTGTATCCCTCACCACCAATACGGATACGAAAGGATACTGCGTTCCCGCCCTTTGCTGACAGATAAAGTCTGTGTTCGCTAGTGCGGATGGATGTGTGGAGGACGGACGAGGCCCCAATTGTTAATGCCTGATATTGATTACCTTATAACCTTAACTATATGGGTAAGAGACTAAATACGCAATTGGCGTATGAGATACCGTAAGGGTACGCACTTAGCGCAGCAGACGCTTAGCCGTGGACGAGACGCACGAGCGGCACGTTCGCTCACGGCTTAATGCGTAGAGTCAAGCACGCTATAGGCTGCTGACTGACGTAATTATACGCTACCAGCGTAGCGGACGCTCGAGACCACGAGGAGATCACAAGCGGCGCTGACGCTCACAGCATTAAACCTTAATAACTATACCATAAGTAATGTACTTATACTGTAAACCTTTGTGCAGTGATCAGGTGTAAATGCAACGCAGTGTAACCTTGTTAGTTTAAAAGTCTGTATGAGCGTCTGTGACGCTCTGAGAACACTTAGCAATATAATAAACACTCAAATACCGGTCTAAGGTTCTAACACCTTTAAGGATTATGGATTCATTAATGAGCGATTGAGTCGCTCGCTAGACGCACACAATCTCTATCGTAAGTGCACATACCATGCGCTCGAGTGCACGCCCGTTCAGGCGCCGTCACGCATCTGCGAGTATGTGCACGCACGCCAGTGTAAGTGCATGTGCAGCGGGCAAGTGCATGAGGTGCATATATGGCAACGTGCAGTGTGACATTTTTCTGACTTTGACAGTACCTTCTCCTGTCGTGAGAATGTGGTTCTATGTGGCTAACATCTACCGTCTGTAATTTACCTGCTACTGCATTGGACTGGTTAACGAAACTGAGCTCCAGTGCCTGGAGGTGGAGCTACAGAGGAGGAGGTGCAGTGCATCCTGGGAACAGTCAAAGCTTTAGCCAGTTGGTGCCTCGGATCAAAATTCAACTCTACACCCCCAATGTTATTCCCTGTGGAATCCAGTGTACCTCGCAGAAAGAGATTTAACCATGGTAATTCTACCATAAATCTCCTTTTTCTTGTACAAATAGATATAATATACACATCCCCCCCCCCCCCCGCCCCCATACCGCCTCCTCTAGGGAAGAGGTTCCAGACTGTGCACTTGAATTATACATTATGCATACAGTATGTTCCATTATAATGCACAGGAGATGGTGTATTTTTTTATCATGCATTGCTGTTATTAATCTGCTACATTATCATGCATGCACTAACAATATTGACTGTACAGTATATATACTGTATCAAGGTCCCCAGCCCATGCAGTCTCTCATGGTTATGTAAACCAATGTGGTGGCTGGCCACACCCCTATGCATGGGCCCCTACCACTGCATTCCCCCGCTGGGCCTTCATGCCCCAGTCCGACACTGACTGAATCTACCTACTACTGACACAAGTTTTTTAACACAGGCCACAGTAAGATTGACTGCACCTAGGAGGGTATTAATGAGGCACACATGCTACACACGGATACACAAGCCCACCTCAAGATGCATACTCCTCTGAATATGGAGTTTATAATCCATCTGAACAGTAGATGATAGTGTAAGCAAGGGAAGGAGAAGCACATGAGGGAAGAGAACCCTGCTCATGAGAACGTACATTCTGAAGGTGAGGGGCAGACAGACAGAGGTGACACAGATGGGGGTAGACAGTGAGCATGAAGCAGTGGGTCTTGAGAGCCTGTTTGAAGGTTTGTAGAGAGGTGGAGAGTCTGACATGGAGAGGGAGAGAATTCCAGAGGTAAGGAGAACATTTTTGGAGAGAGTGGGAGGAAATAATCAGTTGGCAGGAGAGGCAGCATTCATTTGTGGATTAAAGAGGACGGCCGGGAGTGTAAAGGCAGAGGAGGTCAGAGATGTAAATGGGAGAGGATTGGGTGAGGGCTTTGTTAGTGAGTGCGAGAAGCTTGAATTGGGTTCTGTATGTAGCCATAGCATGGGCTATAGGATTATAATGAAGTGGTAACTGTTAATATTATATTCATAGAAATATGAAGTAAATATATTAAAAGATATGGTGTAGTGTTATAATCAAAATACATGTGTGGATTAGATCCAACTCTGTTTATAAAAATACTATATGTGAGGTGTAGATGTTAGAGTTGATGAATTGTTTCATATCGTAAAATCATATAATAATATATTTATATAATCCATATTTTTTACATAGGAGAAATTGTTTGTGTGTATATATATATATATATATATATACCAACAAGGACAAATGAGGCTGCACTCAGAGTCTTAAACAAACTTAGAAATTGTAATGGTGCATGTCAACGTTTCGGGGTCTCCCCCTTCGTCAGGATTAGTGCAATGCAGTACAGAATGTGCTTAAATAGAACTTACCCCCCACAAGGAACATCCCCTCCAGCGTGTCCTAGTGGCCGCGCCATCGCGGCGTCTCCAGCGTCTCAGCGGAAGTGACGCGCCGGCGCCCACAGTTATTGTGCCTGTTTACATGTCACAAGACAGTGTCAAAAATTTTTGACACTGTCTTGTGACATGTAAACAGGCACAATAATTGTGGTTTGAAGCAAGGATCACGGTCCTAGATCACTAAGGGTGTTTACATGCTTCTCTGTTGCTAGGCAGCGTGGCCATGGACGCGCCCCCGGGTGCCGGTGCGTCACTTCCGCTGAGACGCTGGAGACGGCGGGCTGGACGCCGGGATGGCGCGGCCACTGGCACACGCTGGAGGGGATGTTCCTTGTGGGGGGTAAGTTCTATTTAAGCACATTCTGTACTGCATTGCACTAATCCTGACGAAGGGGGAGACCCCGAAACGTTGACATGCACCATTACAATTTCTAAGTTTGTTTAGTGCCGCCTCATTTGTCCTTGTTGGTATCCATCTGGTTTCTACACCTGGAGGAGGGCACCTGAGCAAGTCAGCCCCATTGCCGGGGCAGTGCCCAGTGTCGGAGCATAGAACTGGTTTTATATATATATATATATATATATATATATAAAACATTGGTGAATAGTGCTGTGGAAGTCTTTAGAAGCCTCACGTGCCCTGACAAGTGTCAATCAAACGGTTGATGCACAAGACCTGAGCAGGAAATGAAGGGGAGCTTGTGCCGGCTTGAGGAGATAGTATAAATAGGGTGCAGTACAGCAGGAGTGAGTAGACTGATCACCCTGGTAGTGCTCACACCTAAGTCTTCAGTGCTACTGAGGGAGAGCTGCACTGTAAACATCCCAGCGGTGGCTGGAGCTCAGGGACGTGCGGCCAAGTCAGCGCAACGTCTGGGAGCGGCACGCAGAGAGGGTAGAGCGCAGAGACCCTCAGTGCTAAATAGTTATTTGATAGGTGGTGCTGTTCTGGTGTGGCAGGCAGAGGGCTCCCAGGACGGCAGTGGTTTCGGATGGCTCTGGCAGCAGCGGCTCTGCAGCAAGCAGCTCCTCTTCAAACTCCTCACCCTCACATACAAGGCCATCCTTAATTCCACTGCTCCCTACATCTCCAACCTCCTGTCCCTTCATACTCCGTCCCGCCCACTACGGTCGGCTGATGACCGTCGCCTCTCCTCTGCCTTGGTCACTGCTTCCCATGCACGAGTTCAGGATTTTGCCCGTGCTACACCCCTTCAGTGGAACGCGCTCCCCCGCTCCATTAGACTCTTCCCGACCTTGCAAAGCTTCAAACGGGCACTGAATACCCACCTATTTATCAAAGCGTACCCCTCCAATGCATAACCTAGTCCTTAGGTTTCTCCTCCATCCCCCTGCCCCATGCCTTGGACATCTCTGCTTTGCTTGCATACCGCCATCAGGCTTCCTCCTGCTTGCTTGCACCTCATGTCATCTGTCTGTCGCCCCTCCCCACTAGACTGTTAGCTCTTCAGAGCAGGGCCCTCTTTCCTCTTATTGTTTAAGCCCTCTTCTCAACACATTTCACTCAGTGACCATCTTTACCGACTTTTTCTCCTACTGGTAAAGGCTCCTCTCCATCTATGGCCGCCAGCCCCAAGTAGTACAATGATTACTCCCTCGCTACTTACATCTAAGCTGTATTATGTTTTGAGAATTGTGGTGCTCTTTGTTACCTGCACTTCATTTTTGTTATTTATTTACTGTTATGCTAAGTTTTGTCTCCCTGTACTGTCCTTTGTACGGCACTGCAAAACACTTGTGGCGCCCTTTAAATAAAATGTAATAATAATAATAACCTGGCCTAAGCTTGTGTACTTCCTGAGGCGGAGTAAGTGAGTAAGCACCTCAGCATCTGGTTAAAGAGAAGGGAGCCCGCCAGTCATTTTAAAAGAGGAGTGAGCTAGCCAGTCACTTTAAAGGGAGTAGCAGGGGGAGCCCCTAAAATTGGATTTTGGTACTTACTTATATATACGTTTCTCTGATGCCACAGTGATGACACCGGGGTATAGACAGTGCTGAAAGTAGGGTGGTTCGGGGTGGTATGGAGTACCATTTAGAAATATGGTGGTGATACGCAGTACCACCAGCCTACCGCTGGGGCACCACCACTAGGGCATAATTTATATGGGGCATTTTTGTGTGTGGGACATAAAATGGTGTCTCAGTGGCATAACTGTGTGTGGCATAATATGCAATAGACATTACGGAGTTGTATAATATGCAAGGCATTACGGTGTGTGGCATAATGTGTAATGGGCATTACGGTGTGTGGCATAATGTGTTATGGGTGTTATTGTGTCTGGCATAATGTTTAATAGGCATTATGGTGTGTGGCATAATGTGTAATAAGCATTATGGTGTGTGGCATAATGTGTAATAAGCATTACAGTGTGTGGCATAATGTGTAATGGGCATTACGGTGTTTGGCATAATGTATAAGGGGCATTACGGTGTTTGGCATAATGTATAAGGGGCATTATGGTGTGTGGCATAATGTGGCCATACGCCTATTGTCATGTAGCCACTCCCCTAGTTTGTGTGACCACGCCCCCTCAGGACAAGTGACCATGTCCATTGTTACTATCAGTACCCCTAAGAACAAATTTGTACTTGCACCACTGGGTATAGACGGTGGCTATAGGGAGCTGGCAGTTTAAATGTATCAAGAAGTGTGAAGGCTCCTCCCCCATCAGCCTTTTTAAGAACTAGTTTAAGAAATGAGTCAAGAGGAGATGGGAGCAGGGAGAAAGAAAGACTAGAACGAGGGGAGAAAACCACACAACTACAAATACAAACCATAAACCGGAACAATGACTAAGGCAGGGAAACGGCTTCGGGCAGGTGTCCAGTGTCCTCTGTGGAGTCAGAGAAACAGATTTATCGGTAAGTACCAAAAATGCTATCTTCTCATTCAGCGAATAGGGGGCACTGGAGTAAATGAGAACACTGGGTGGGAGAGCACTGAAGGACCTGCAAAACTAAGTGACCAATGTAGAAGTTGGAGCCGAGAATGTGTTAAACTTATAGAACTTAACAAAAGGATGAATCCGAGACCAAGGTGCTGCTCGGCAGAGTTAAGTCGTGGAGAACCTACGACTAGCAGTTCACGACGCCCCTATAGAACGTGTGGCGTGAGCAGAAAACAACAGCTGAGAGGATGAACCCGGCGAAAGTAAACCTGACAGACCGGCAAGTGAATCTATCGTGCCAAGTCTACTTTTGTAGCTAACCACCCGCTGCGGGGTGCAACAGAAAAAACTGATATAGCATCAGATTGATGTAAAAGCGCTGTTCGGGCTACATTAATCTTCAATAGGCTGATTGAAATGAAAAGCCGAAACGACCTATGGAAGAAAGGACGAATGTGTCCTATAATCTGCCTGCTCCTTGTGGAAGTTAAGGTACAGTGGTTTAACGAATAATGCACAGAACGCAGAAGCTGTCCGAGCTGAAGCCAAGGCTAGGAAAAAAGGCTGCCTTCCATACTACCGTATGTGGTCTAGGACAGTATCTTCCATTTGCTCAAGGAAGACAGACTGGAGGAAGTCAAGCACATGAGTCAAGCCACAAGTTGCCATGGGTGGTACAAATGGAGGCTGTACTCTGAGAATTCCTTGTGGGAAAGTCTGCATTTCTGGAAGGAGCGTCAAACTACACTGGAAGAACATTGACATTGTAGAAACTTGTACCTACAGAGATCCCAGAGTCCTGAATCTACTCACGCTTGGAGAAAAAGCAGAAACTGGGCAGATGAAAAAGATCCCATTGGAAACCTTTAACGTTTGCATCAGGCCACATAAAATCACCATATGTGATGGGAATGTGTTGCCGAAACTGATTTGCTTGCCTGCAACCTTGTGGGAAGTACTGTATACGCAATCCTGGACAGTTCAAGATGGCGGCCCCAACAGCCACCCTTTTACACGTAACCTCTGTAAATTGGGGTAAATGAATTGTCCATGTTGTAACAGAACCAGACGTAGAGGTAGTGGCCATGGTTTGTCTGCCAGGAAAGAGCACAGGTCCGAGAACCAGGATTTCCAAGGCCATTTTGATGCTACCAGAATCACAGTGGTCAGTCTCATTTGATCTACCCGAGGCAGGGCTGGATTAAGCCTTGGGGGTGCCCGGGGCACTTTAGACAGGGGGGCCCCGGTGAAGGGGGGGGGGGGCTGTATATAAGATTGTGCATACCTCCCAACATGTCCCATTCCAGGAGGGACAACATGCTGTGTACACGGACTTCCCTCTTAATATAGGATTGTGTTAAACTATTTAATTGATAAGAAAGGTGTTTCATCACAGGTAATAGCAATCATAACTTTAGAAGGCAGTCCAGGTAGAGAGCATGTTTATCTTGTCACATGCAAAAATAGCAGCAGCCTCTGTACTACTTACACACTGGGACAGGACTCAGGAGGACTCTGTATGTCTCTCTCGCTCTCTCTCTAGACCATCATTAGATAACAAGTTACATAGGGCTCCCACCCAGGTGTGGAGAGAGCTTTAAGTGACACAGGGATCCCACCCTGTGTCACTTACAGCTCTCTCTACCCTCCTATCTCTCCTCTTGTTGGAAAGCTCCGTCGATAGTTCATGAAATCTGATACTCCTGTGTCTCTGCCTGTACTGCATACTGTCCTGCTTGCATTCTGGCTGTCTGGTTCTGCTGCTGCATAAGAGGGAAAGCTAGTGATGTCAGTGTCAGTGTGCTGTGGCCAGGGGGCCCCCTGACAGAGGGGGGCCCGAGGTACAATATGCCCTGCACCCTCCCCCCCCCCCCTTTAATCTGGCTATGACCCGAGGTCTCTAGGAAGATGCTGAAAAGGTGGGAACAGGTAGATGAGGTCCTATGGCAATCCACCTTTTCCGCTTTGGATTCCATGTCCTGGACACATACAGGGGAAATTGGTGATTTATGCTAGATGACATGAGGTCCACTTGTGGGCAACCCCACCTCCGAACCAGAGCTCTGAACACTTCTGGTGGAAGAGTTTCTACTCCTGGAGTTAGAGTTGGGTGGGGTGTCTTCAAACTGAAATTTAAACTGCAGTGTAAAAATAAAGCTGTCAGTATTTACCCTGCACAGAAACAAATTAACCCATCCAAATCTAACTCTTCTGCACATGTTATAACTGCCCCCCCCCCCGCAGTCACATGGTTTTGCCCATTAGAGAAAGATTTTTTTCAAACAAATCTAAATCAGGGCCTTAATTCCAACACCTTCATCATAAACCCTGTATCCTGGCTCGACCCTGGAACTTAATATCCAGTACTACTGTACACCAACCTCTGAGACCGGTATCGGTCTTCATAATAATGTTATTACACAGTCCGAATCTCTTGGCCGCTATGAGATTGACTATCTGAAGCCACCAGAGGAGCAACACTTTTGGTCCATGGAGTTAAACGTATCATTCTGTGGAGTTGCAGATGAAACTCCAACCATTGGTTGAAGAGGCCCAGGTGGAAAAGTCGTGCATAAAACCGACTGAAACTGTAAAGCTTGTCCTCTGAAAGGAAAAAACTTTCAGCGCACTCATGTTCAGGAGAATCCCTAGAAACTGAAGGCCCTGAGATGGTAGAAGGTTGGACTAGTTGAATCCCATTATCTAACCGTGCTGTGCTCATAGTTGTTCAAGAGCAACGCATGTTCCTGGAGAAGACCCTCGGATGGAGCCTTGACAAGAAGGTCTTCTATGTATGGAATAATTGTGACCCGTAAAGTCTAAAATGTGCAAACTTGATTGTCATGATGTTAGTAACCACTCAGTTAGATTTGGGGATGCGGCTTTGAGCCATCACCTGATGTTGGAGTATAATGGCAGATGCTCATCCGAACAGAGGCCTAGCCACTCTTTTCCATATCGGGCTGTGGGTGTACACATCCCACATGTCCAGGGATATTATAAATTCCTCGGACTCTAGGCTTGCAATGACTGACTGGATTGATTTATTCTGGAATCGGGAAAAAAAAAGTCTGAAACTGGTTTAGGGAGTTTAGGATTAGGATAGGTTTTACCAATCTGTGTTTGGAACTATATACAGATTTGAATAGTAAATCTGTGCCCACTGAATGAGAGCACCGGCACCAACACTGCTGAGATCACAGGGGTTTAGATTGCCCCCTGAAGGGCTAATCGCTTGTCCTGTTATGAAGAATGAAACAGAGGAGAAACCTCAAAATCTAATGTGCAAAACCACCTATCGTGGGATAAGCGAAAACAGACCCTCTGGAAATATCGCAGTCGTGCCCTCAGGTAGGAAGGAAGTCAGTCATGCCAGTCTTCTCTGCTGATTTTGACTCCTGGCACCGGCCAGCAGCATGCAGTCAGCCATGTTCTCTAATTTCTTTAGTCTGAGCGGTACCTCCTCACGCTCTTCCGCAAAATGACTGTGGCGTTCGAAGGAGCGGAAAGAAGGTTCCATATAGGAGTATAGGCTGCGGAGTAGTAGTTGTAGAATGTGGACTTTCCTTCAGTGCCTGGGATACCCACTTATCCAATTACAGGATAAAAAAGGATCTTTCCCATAAAAAATGCTTCTACAGCCCTCCTAGACTCTGCATCCGCCTGCCATGAGCATAGCTAAAACGCTCTTCCGGCTACGATATTTGATCTGGCGAAGGGCCCTCCGATCTGACTGCCTCCATTCAGTATCTGAGGCTGACTACAGAGGCTAAATCAGCCATTATTCCTGCAAGGGTAGCTGCCCACGGAGGAGCGGTGCAAGAAACCTTGGATTGTTGTCATCCAGAGCCAAACTTGCAGTGTGGCTTCGTTAGGCGTTCTCGGGAAGAGACTCTCAGGAAGAGTTAGAAGAAGAGACACACCTATGTGAGGCACCCTAGCCAACTGCTAGTCTACACCCTTGCACACTCCAGAAGGCAAGTGAACCAGGGATACTGCAGTGGAGAGAATAAGGCAGATACAGCATGAATATGGCGCTTGTTCTAATCCTTGCTGCAGGAGAAAAGAGACAGTAACTGGTTAAATTCAATCCAAATGCTACCCCCACCTATTCACCGCTGCTTGGGGACCCACTCCTTTTACAGTCTGGTTGGGTTGCCAGTGATATGTCTACAGCTGCCCACAGTGCTCTCTGGCTGAAAAGCCTGTGCTGATTGCAGCTATAATTACTGCCTTTCGCCTCCCTCCGCTGTAACTCTCAACACTGACCGTGGATATCATCTGCTCTAACTGTCAGCACTGAACGAGGTTATCACCCGTATGACCCACAGTCAGTTATTTGACAACGCTGACCACGGCTATTACCCGCTGTGCATTACTACGGCTATGTAACAGGCAGTGCTGTCCATACCAGGGCCGTCTTTTCGTATGGGCTCAATGGGCTCTTGCCCAAGGGCCCTAGGAGTATAAGGGCCCTAGGCTGATAGCTGAGGGTCTCCTCTTTCTAGGGGTACCAGATTTTTTAAAATCGGCCTTGGGGAACCGGAGATATCCAACGTGAAAGCAGTGGTCCCCATCCAAGCCTGTTAATTGCTCTTCCCAGCCAGATATCTCAGGTTCTGTCTGACCAGGGCCGTAACTACGTGTGTGCCAAGGGGGCTTGGCACACAGCGCAGTTGCCCTGAGGGCGCAACGGCCAGCGGCATGTAATGAGTCAAATTGACTCATTACATGCCGCCTCTGTGTGCGCCGCCGCGCTGTGTAGGGGAAGAGACCAGCGCAGCGGAGAGAAGGAGGGAGGGGGAGCAGGGAGCAGCAGCAGCGCTATTTGATTGGTAGTAAGCGCCGCTGCAGCATCCCCCTCTCCTCCTGTATTGGCTGCCCGGCGCTGCTAAGGATGCTGGGATGCGGTTCCCCAGCATCCACAGCAGCGCCAGGCAACCAATACAGGAGGAGAGGGGGATGCTGCAGCGGCGCTTACTACCAATCAAATAGCGCTGCTGCTGCTCCCTGCTCCCCCTCCCTCCTTCTCACCTCACACAGCCTGCACCGAGACGAGAGGGAGCTGCACGAGGAGCCTGTCAGCGGGGAGAAGGTAAGTATACCCCCCCTCTCTCTCTCTCTCTCTCTCTCTCTCACACCGTCTGCCGCAATGTGTAAAATGGGGTCTCGTCTGCCGCAATGTGTAAAATGGGGTCTCGTCTGCCTCAATGTGTAAAATGGGGTCTCGTCTGCCGCAATGTGTAAAATGGGGTCCCGGCTGCCGCAATGTGTAAAATGGGGTCTCGTCTGCCGCAATGTGTAAAATGGGGTCCCGGCTGCCGCAATGTGTAAAAAGGGGTCACGGCTGCCGCAATGTGTAAAATGGGGTCCCGGCTGCCGCAATGTGTAAAATGGGGTCCCGCCTGCCGCAATGTGTAAAAAGGGGTCCTGGATGCCGCAATGTGTAAAAATGGGGACTGGCTGCCGCAATGTGTAAAAAGGGGGACTGGATGCCGCAATGTGTAAAAAGGGGGACTGGCTGCCACAATGTGTAAAAAGGGGGACTGGCTGCCGTAATGTGTAAAAAGGGGGCCTGGCTGCCGCAATGTGTAAAAAGGGGGACTAGCTGCCGCAATGTGTAAAAAGGGGGACTGGCTGCTGTAATGTGTAAAAAGGGGGAAGCTGTCTATTGTAATGTATAAAAAGGGGCGCTACTGTGCAGCGTAATTTGAATAATGTAGACTACTGTGCACCGTAGTATGAAGTGCTATTATTTTGTGGCCACGCCCCTTCCCCATTAAGCCACGCCCCTATCTTACATTGGGGGGGGCGCCACTATCGTTTCTTGCACACAGCGCTAAAATGCATAGTTACGGCACTGTGTCTGACATAGAGTTTTTCTGAGAGCATAATCCAAAAGCTGGAACTCTCCCCTTTTGCTGGACACTAGCAGCTTGTCTCTACTGTGCCAAGAACCAGAGATATTAGCCTTCTAGCAGCTGGTACCTGCTCCAGCTCCACACGCCTGGTATACACATTTATATATTCTCTGGCTCCTGACATCTGATCCCCAAGTTCCAAGAACCTTCAGAAAGGTGGGACTCACTAGTTTTTTTTTTTATCCCATTCACAGCTAAGAAATATATTTTCTGGAACTTGAGATATCTGCAGTCAAGCAAGCTTCCCTCCCACCAGAAAATGATGAATATTAAGCCCACTCCAGTATCCACCCCTCCCCTGTGTATTAAACACCCCCTACCACCCCGGAAGCCATGTTCCAGGGTGCCTTCATTCAGCCCAATGCCCCCTTCTTCAATTTAGTGTTCTCCCTCCCACCCCATCTGTGCAGTAAAGGAGCAATTATCAGAAATTACTGCTTCAGGTCCTACATGCTAAGCAGAAGATAGAACACCCCCTACCGCCCGCGAGACATCAAAGCTGCCGCTGATAGCACAACCCACCCCTACCGCTGGAGGATGGGTAGGGGGCCCGATGCATTGCTGTGCCCAGGGGCCTACACTGCCGTTAAGACAGCCCTGGTCCATACAGGAGAACACTGTGTGCCTGGCACCAAGTGCGGCGGCGGAGTGGAGGGGGTTGAGGGGGAGAAAGAAAGGTTGTGTTGGCTAGTGATTTTACTCAATGGACCAAATGCCTCAGGTGCGCACGGTGGGTCGAGAACAATGGCAGGACTTCTCTAACAAGCCCTGACAGTTGTTGCCTGCATGAGCAGGCTTTCAGAGTCCCGGACCCCACTTCTCTCATAAGTGATGAAGGGCTCTGTACTTGAAACCCGGACCCCACTTCTATTAAAAGTGGCGAAGGGCTCTCCTGAGACAGTAATATGATGGGATCTGGTCCCAGGGAAAAGTAAAAGTTAGAGGAAAAAAAAACTGAAGGCTGATAGGGCACAGAGGGGAAGGAGTCTTCACACTTCTTGATAAATTTAAAGTGCTAGCTCCCTATAGCCACCGTCTTTACCCCAGTGTCATCATCTACTACAGTGTCCCCTAGTGGCTGAATGAGAAATACAGTGAGATCAGTAAGCTATATCAGCTAATCAGAGTGCAAAGTGGCCAAGAGTATACCTTAAACCAGCGTTACTCCTACAGCCAACAATAGCTGATGCACATTTAATTTATTTATTTATTAACAGTTTCTTATATAGCGCAGCATATTCCGTTGCGCTTTACAATTAGAACAACAGTAATAGAAGAAAACTGGGTAAAAACAGACAGACAGAGGTAGGAAGGCCCTGCTCGCAAGCTTACAATCTATATTTAATGCAGCATTCTGTATGGGTTAAAACACCCAATAGTACTACTGCAGAGGTCATATATATACTTTAAACTGAAAGAAACAAAGGTATAATTAATGTATCATTTTGTTATCAGCTTGAAGGGTTATATGTTATAGTCAATTACGTTATATGCGTGTATGTATACATATGAAGGACTCCATATAGGAAAGACTTCCATTGTGTCTTCTTGCCTATGATAAGAATTTTTTTTTACTATTTTATTCCATCTGGAAGGAAGTACTACAGACCTCCAATGATATGGTGGTAGAATTACAACACAGAAAGACATTCTGTTTAATAAAGCAACAATTGTATCGGTTACAACATTCTGCTGTGTATTAAAGGATACTACATGTATCACCTAGAAGCAAGTGTTACTTTTGGCAGGACAGACACACAGAAGTAATGCCCAAGTTGGGAACTTTTTTCCCCATTAAACAATTAGAATAAAGTTGTGGCAGGCTTATGAAGAATTATACTATTAACCAGAGGTTGTTATACCTATTATAAAGAATATACACATATATATCCCAATCATATTCTTCTGGGGAATACAGCAGTGGAATACAATCTGTACATCAAATACTAATCAATAAGTGGCGGCACACGGCTCAGTTTTTAATTTTCTTTATTATTTGACACCAGGACAAAATAAATCCTTTCTTTTTTCCGTTTTGTCCATTTTTCTGATTCACGTCTATACTATCTTTTATAAATTTTATATTTCACTGTTTACGGGCCAATTAAGGATCTTAATACTTCATATGGGATACTAATAAAGTTGATACATTCCATATGGGTATTGTTAGGTACTAAGAATTAAGTGTTAATATATATATATATATATATATATATATATATATATATATATATATATAAAAAACGTATAAAGACACATATCCAATATCAGGAATTCTTGTTGGTTTTGGGAGTGAGTGCACCCAGAGAAACTGATCCCTTTTTCTTCACCCTTTTTATACTTTAAACTGAGACAGTAGTATAGCAGCCCAGAGACATTCTCACATACTTCAGGCAGCTAAGAGAGACCCATTAACTTTGTTCTCATAAAGAGAATAACTATATTACAGAGCTGACAATACAAGTAGCATAAAAGGGATATTGTAATTTACACATTACAGCAGCAGAGTCCCTCTTTTTTACACATCACGGCAGGCAGAGTCCCCCTTTTTGCACATTGCGGCAGGCAGAGTGACCCTTTTTACACAACAGGCAGGTAGAGTCCCCCTTTTTACACATTACGGCAGGCAGAGTCCCCTTTTTACACATTACGGCAGGTAGAGTCCCCATTTTTACACAATAGACAGGCAGAGTCCCCATTTTTACACATAATACGGCAGAGTACCCCTTTTTACACATTGGGCAGGCAGAGTCCCCTTTTAAACACATTGGACAGGCAGAGTCCCCCTTTTTACACAATAGGCAGGCAGAGCCCACCTTTTTTACACATTACACCTACAGAGTCCCCCTTTTTACACATTAGACAGGCACAGTCCCCCTTTTTTACACATTACACAGGCAGAGTTCCCCTTTTTACACATTAGACAGGCAGAGTCCCCCTTTTTACATATTAGATAGATGCTTCCTTTTTTACACATTAGACAGGCAGTCCCACTTTTTACACATTAGTCAGGGTTATAGAGAGAGGGGGGGGCAGAGAGGGAGGGAGAGAGAGAGAGAAAGGGAGGGAGAAACTTGCCTGCCATCGGGGGAGCCACCACTCTTCCGGGGAGCCCACAGCATGGGGATATTCACCACTCTGCTCCTAGAGGCCAGCGCCACGAGACAACAGCGCGGGGGGGAGCAGCTACTCCTGTCACAGCACCAGCGCAGGAGACCACAGCACGGAGACCACAAGCTACAGCGCGCAGCAACCAATCTATATCACACGCTGACAAGGTTGCCGGGTGTTGCAGCTTGTTGGCTGCATGCTGGTCTCCCTTGTGCGGCGCGGCCCCATGCAGCATGTGTGCCAGCAGATGCGCTGTGGGCAACACACCGCTGGCCCACAGGCAGTTACGGTTATGGTTTCCACTGCAGCTCACTGGGGAAATACTCACTAAAAACACTGCTTGTGACCAGGTAAAATCCCAGGTCACTTTACCTGAGATTTTTGACTTGTAGCTGCTTCCACTGACAAAAAAACCCCTGACTATTATAATGGGATTTTAGTGGAAGGTTTTCATATATCACCATATTGTGTTCAGACATTTGATGTGTATATCATACTGTTGTGAACCTGTTAATTAAAAGTGATTATAATTACCATCTTCTACATAGTTTGTCTGGAGGTTGATTTATAGAGGATGGAAAAGAAGAAAGGTATATAAGTGTAAATGTATTTATTTACAAAGTATTGCATTTGTATTCACAATCAAACATAGGCTTTCACAAGCTTGGGTGTAGGAACATAGGGGGTCATTCCGACCCGTTCGCTCGCTGTGTTTTAACGCAGCAGAGCGAACGGGTCCCTGCTGCGCATGCGCCGTAGTGCGCCTGCGCCACGGCCGTAGCAGGATAGCGATCACCTCTGCCTGATTGACAGGCAGAGGTGATCGATGGGCGGGAGGGTGCGAAACGGCATCATCTGGCCACCATTTCGTAGGCGCGGCGCGGCCAACGCAGGCGTGGCCGGACCGAACTGGGGGGCGGGCTGCAGCGGCTGCATGACGTTGGGCTGGACGGGAGCTACTCCTGAAGTGCAAAGGTAACGCCGCTGTGCGATGCCTTTGCACTTCTGCGAGGAAGGGGGGGCGGACTGACATGCAGGGTGGACTAGCCCCGTGCTGGGCGTCCCTCCGCATGTCTGAGTTCATGATCGTAGTACTGCTAAATGGCAGCTAGGAGCTTATTGTCTGGTACCTTTCCACTCTCCATTTTATCACTTTCCAAGCGATGATGCATCTGGCCCAATAGCTGATTGGCCTGAACCAGTGCTGACAACATCCACCAGGTTTTTTGGACCATTTTTTAAAACATTCTTAAATAAGAGTATGATGCGTTCCTGATACTTACAAGGATATATACATGATTGTATCTGTGACACATTTATTGCATGTAATACACATCCTATAAAGAAGTTATGTAGCTATAATTTTACTTTAATTCTAGTTGCGGCACAGTCTCCTCCATCGGACTTGGCGAAACATTCTCATTTAAATGTAATTGGATGGAAGGAAAATTTATCACCATTGTGATTCCAGACAGGAACGTCTCCCTTACTGTATGTGAAGTACAGGTGTTTGGTGAAAGAGCCGAAACCCCAAGTAAGTGTACAGACCAGGACCAGATGTAGTGCTGGACAGAGAAAGCCTGTGCTTGGGGGCAACAGAGGTGATGGGGCAGCTTGTTCCCTGCATGGCACAAATGTCAGACACGGGGCAGATGTATTAACCTGGAGATGGCTTAATGAAGTGATAAACCAGTTATAAGTGCAAGGTGATAAAGGCACCAGCCAATCAGCACCATTATGTAAATTAACAGTTAGGAGCTGATTGGCTGGTGCCTTTATCACCTTGAACATATTACTGGTTTATCACTTCCTTATGCCTTCTCCTGGTTAATACATCTGCCCCACAGAGCCATAACTAGACTTTTTGGTGCCCAGTTCCAGAAAGATAATTGCCCACCCACCTCCCCATTTTTTAGGTAGGGACATAGGGGCAGATGTATTAAGCCTGGAGAAGTGATAAAGCAGTGATAAGTGCAAGGTGATAGCGCACCAGCCAATCAACTCCAATATGTAAATTGACAGTTAGGACGTGATTGGCTGGTGCATTATCACCTTCCACTTATCACTGCTTTATCACTTCTCCAGGCTTAATACATCTGCCCCTATGTCCCTGCTGAAAAAATGGGGAGGTGGATGGGCAATTATCTTTCTGGAACTGGGCACCAAAAAGTCTAGTTATGTCTCTGTGGGGCAGATATATTAACCAGGAGAAGGCATAAGGAAGTGATAAACCAGTAATATGTGCAAGGTGATAAAGGCACCAGCCAATCAGCTCCTAACTGTTAATTTACATAATGGAGCTGATTGGCTGGTGACTTTATCACCTTGCACTTATCACTGCTTTATCACTTCTCCATTCTTAATACATCTGCCCCATAATGCCTTGTGGGGAAGGGGCATGACATAATTGATCCCAGAGAAAGCCCATGCTATGATGCCCCATCCCACACAAATTGAATGAGCAAATTGAACAGATGTAAATTGATTTGAGGTGAGCAGTAATTATGGGGTCTATGTATTAAGCCCTGGAGAAAAATAAAGTGGATGGCGATAAAGTACCAGCCAATCAGCTCTTAATTGTCATGTTACAGGTGGTGTTTGAAAAATGACAGTTAGGAGCTGATTGGCTTGTACTTTATCTCTATCCACTTTATTACTCTCCAAGGCTTAGTACATCAGCCCCTAAGAACTTAGCAAGAGAGAACTTAGGGGTCTATTTGCTAAGCCTTGGATGGAAATAAAGTGGATGGAGATAAAGCACCAGTCAATCAGCTCCTAACTGACATTTTAAACCCATCCTGTGACATGCCAGTTAGGAGCTGATTGGCTGGTACTTTTATCTCCGTCCACTTTATCTCCATCCAAGGCTTAGTAAATAGACCCCTTAAGCCCCTGGGAAGTGGGAGATTGGTAACATTTTATGCAGGGGTTTAATGGGCTAAATGTTTTCTGGGAATCTGCCAACTAGGGCCAGTATTTACAAAAAATTCGAGTTTGGCCGATTTGTGGTTTTTTTTTCTAAGTCCCAATCCGGGAATTTACTCTCTCGGCAATGTTTGGACTATTCGTAATGGTTTAATGGTTTGATTTGCAAAGTTCCGAAATACGAATGAATAGACCATCGGTCAAACGCGGCTGTTATTTCATAGAATACGGCCATTCACTATTCATTCGTATTTGGGTGTTAGTTTCTGAGTGCTAAAGTGCCGGTCTGTTTTTGTTAGAATCGTTAAAAAAAGCAGCAAAAAAATAGACCTGCTTTTTCCAGTCGAGTTTGGATAACCATGCACGGATCAATGAGATCTGTGCATGGTTATCTATGGGAAAGGGTCTGTTTAGTGTAAAAACATGGGAAAAAATTGCGTGGGGTCCCCCCTCCTAAGCATAACCAGCCTCGGGCTCTTTGAGCCGGTCCTGGTTGAAAAAATATGGGGGAAAAAATGACAGGGGGTCCCCACATATTTAATCAACCAGCACCGGGCTCTGTGCCTGGTCCTGGTTCCAAAAATACTGGGGCCAAAAAGCGTAGGGGTCCCCCGTATTTCTGAAACCAACACCGGGCTCCACTAGCTGGGGAGATAATGCCACAGCCGGGGGACACTTTGATATCGGTCCCTGCGGCCGTGCCATTAAAACCCCAACTAGTCACCCCTGGCCGGGGTACCCTGAAGGAGTGGGGACCCCTTCAATCAAGGGGTCCCCCCCCTCCAGCCACCCAAGGGCCAGGGGTGAAGCCCGAGGCTGTCCTCCCCATCCAAGGGCGGCGGATGGGGGGCTGAACACTCCACACACTCCACACACACACACACGTGTGTATACATATGTATATATCTATATATATATATACACGCACATCTACAGACATATATTTATCTTAATATAGTAAATATGGGGGGCACCAATATTTATCTTGCCTCCGGGCAACTGGGACGAACTTATGCCACTGGTACTCACTGTTATAATGTTTGGTTCAATGAGGGAGCGAAGCCTGTAGCGGGCGGAGCAGGGGTGCAGACAGCTCACCGCCCATTGACCGTCCTTTCCTAAGCTAGGAACAGTGGTTGAAGTCACAGGTCTCTGGAGCTAAGAGGAGGACATCCGACCTCCACTGTATCGCTCATACACAGTGGTGAGATGGCGCCGCCCATGCGCAGATACACTATCGGCGATCATTTCGGTTAGGGAATTAAGTTTCCCCAGAGGAGCCATTTTGTTGGAGACTGTGCAGTAGCACACTCCACTTCTAACAAAACTTGCTGTGGAGAAGGGCAATTGACCCTGCAGGTTTGTTACAACATCTGATAGCCTAAGATGATGTTTAAAAATAAAAAGGCTAACTAATTTTTAATGTCACAGTGGCTTTAATTTGTGAATGCATATGAGTGTTCAGTCTTGCATCTACTGTTAGGGCATTTATAACTCTTGTTATTTCTGTGACACATTTGTTGGGCAGAGCATAGAGAATGTCATCTTTACAGATACCCTCGTTTCTTATCCTGTTCCTGTTTACGTTTCTCAGGTGGGAGTGCTAGATGGAATGGAAGTGCCCAGTTCCAGAAGCAGAACCATGGAGGTAATTTCTCGCATTACAATAACTGAAACTATTTCCTGCTGTGTAAATGACTTGCAGACCTAAGAACGACTGGCCCGATTCAGTATAGAACATAGCAGTGCGGAAATCGCTATTTGGCGATCTCCGCACTGCTGCACATGTACGCATGCCGCTGCGCGCATGAACAAGGACTTAGATTGCGAAGGCACGCATTACCAAACTAAGGGGGTATTTCAGACCTGATCGTAGCAGCAAATTTGTTAGCAGTTGGGCAAAACCATGTGCACTGCAGGGGGGGCAGATATAACATGTGCAGAGAGAGTTAGATTTGGGTGGGGTGTGTTCAAACTAAATCTAAATTGCAGTGTAAACATAAAGTAGCCAGTATTTACCCTGCACAGAAACAAAATAACCCACCCAAAGCTAACTCTCTCTGCACGTTATAACTACCCCCCCCCCTGCAGTGCACATGGTCTTGCCCATCTGCTGACAAATTTGCTGCTATGATCAGGTCTGAATTACCCCCTAAGTCCCTGCGGGGGGCATCTTCGCAGAGCAGTGAGTGATCAGGAGCCTCCCAACTGTCCCCTCCCCACCGCGGGACACTGCGGCCCGCGGGAGGGACAGCGGGACAGACCCAAGAAAACGGGACTGTCCCGCGAAAATCGGGACAGTTGGGAGGTATGCAGACAACATGGGGTAAATTTACTAAGATGGGAGTTCTATTTAAGATGGGATTTTGCCCATAGCAACCAATCAGATTCCAGGTATTTACTTCTAGAAGGTGCTAGATAAATGAGACGTAGAATCTGATTGGTTGCTATGGGCAACATCCCATCTTAAATAGAACTCCCATCTTAGTAAATGTCCCCCTGTGTATCAATTCAGTTTGGAAATATAGTGATCTGGGCTCGCACATGCGGCTTCCTTCACTATCCATCCATCCATTTTGCGCACTACGGGCCTGATTCAGATGTTGACTGAGTAGCTATCGCTGCTGCATAATGTAAGCAGCAGCGATAGCATACCTCCCAACTTTTATGTTCCACACGACCCGGAAAATGAGCATGGCCCCGCAGCACTGACCTATGGTGCGGCATTTTGGGGGCATCCCTTGCTCACTTCCCAGAATTGAATAGATGCTGTGCGCATGGCATCTATTCAGAGATCACTCGCTGCTTTTCAGAGCAGAGCAGCGGGAGATCAAAGCCTCCCCAACTGCCCCCCCCCCCCCCCCCCCCCCACACACACACACACACACACAGCCCGCAGGACAGTATCTGAATACATAGCGGGACTGTCTCGCTGGATTCGGGACAGTTGGGAGGGATGGTGATAGCACTAATATGGTAATGCAGGAGAGGGCGTCACGTCTCCCGTATGCATCACTGATCCGAGCTGCGTTCTAGGACACAGTATCAGATCATCTCTGACCATGTGGACTGACTGCCATGGGGTACATACAGTATACATACATCCTAAAACAGTAAACATGCGTACAGCATACATACATACATACATATATACATGCATACACAGCATAGATGCACACAGCATACATACACAAACAGTATACATGCATACACACAGTATACATGCACACAGAATACATACATACTAACACAGTATACATGTGTACAGCATACATACATACATACATACATACACATACCTCCCAACTGTCCCGATTTCAGCGGGACAGTCCCGCTATTTGGACACTGTCCCACTGTCCCTCCCGCGGGTCGCAGTGTCTTGCGGGTGTAGGGGCAGTTGGGGAGGCTTTGATCACCCGCTGCTCTGCTCTGCAAAGCAGTGAGTGATCTCTGAATAGATGCCATGTGCACGGCATCTATTCAGTGCTGGGAGGGGAGCAGGAGGCTGTCCAGCTGCTCGGGGAGCGCTGGGCACTCCCCAAAATAACTAAAAAATGGGTCCGTGGCGCTCGGCCATGCCCACTCAACTGAGGCCACGCCGCTCTCACATTAAGCCACATTCCCTTTTGGGTCACGTGTGGCTATGCCACACGAGCGTCCTGACACATCCATCTAGAAAGTTGGGAGGTATGCATACATACAGCATACATATATATATACGTACACAGTATAGATACACACACACACACACACACACACACACACACACACACACACACACACATAGTAAACATGCACATAGCATTCATACATACAGAGTAATATACATGCACACAGCATACACACACCCATTAACAGCTAGCACAGTCCCCCACCCCCGCACCTGTGCATATGCTTCTCACAAACTGCTGCAGTAATTGGTACAGCATGTACCTCACCAGGCCAGCACAATTTAATATAAACTATCCCTCCTTCACCAGACTGCTGAATAGTCACTGTGAGATGGATCCGGGCCGGCGGCCAGGGGGGGTTTAGGTACTCGGAACCCCACCCTGCGTGCGCATATGATATTGGTCCCGTCCCTCACCCCCACAAAGGCACAGACATGCCTCCCTTTTGAGACATGGAAGCTATCGCCGCCCCCTCCTTGCCCAAAAACAGCATCAGACTGCTAATCACCGTGGTGCAACCAACCTCACAGACCCATACTGCACATGGGCAGTACAGGTCTGGTGCATGCGCAAAGTATCAAACATCGATACTTTGCAGCATGCACCGCGACAACGTCAGGACCTGAATCAGGCCCAATGTTAATTTTCAAATAAATAATACAAAACACATACACATAATAATTAGACATGGAAAATAAAATATATTGATGTGAAAATACAGGAACAGATTAGTCTCTCTCTCTTCCCAGGAAAGGTGGCTGCTGTGATCTGATACATTGACGATTCTATAATGGGTGCAACGTGTGCGGTCCAGGAAGGGCCCCCACCGCACTCACTGCAGCCATATTGAATACTTACCTTTCCGGAGTCCCGCATCGGCGCTGCAGCCGCGGCAAAAATCACAGCCGAATTGCCCGCTGCGCATGAACAGTAGTGAAATTGGTCTCCAGAACATGGCGGGTGCCATGTTTCAGGAGACCTACACGTGCTCAGTAGACTCCGGCACAGTGCCGGAGACTACTCAGCCATGCAGAGGAGGGGGCACACCCGGAGTCTGCACAGGGGCCCCCTCCTCTGTTAAAACACCCTTGATCCGATAGGTGGTCAGATGAGAAGTTCTGTCAAAAGTATAACAGCCTGATAGTGTATCCCTATCCTCTAGGGATGGCCATTCACCATCAATTATTAAAAATCATCGATGGTCTGTGTTTGATGTTGAATACTTTTACCATTGGTGGGGGAGAACCAGATGGTTTCACGCCATCAATGATACAAAACCACCATATGTATTTTTTTTACAAGGTGCCGGGACACGGAGCTTAGCTCCATTCCCCGAAGGCTCTGATTGGCCTGCAGCCTGGGGAATAGAAAAGCAGGGATGACCGTAGGTGGGTGAAACCATCGATGATTCCCTTGCAGATGGAGCAGCATTGTGCAACTTCGATGACTGCTGCAGCCCCACTGGAGCATCCTGCGGGCATCAAACGGGCACCCTGCAGCCTGTGCAGCTAAACAGAGCATCCTCAGGACGCCCTGTTCAGTGCTGCGTTTACCGAAGATGACTGTCCTGCCCTCTGTGCTCAATGCCATGGTGTCATGGTGGTGATGAAGTTGCGTCCACAGTGGGTGGAGCCTTGCTGGGTGCATTTGAGCCTATTAACAGCTGATTATTACCTTGTTATATATGCTATTGTCTTTATATAAATGTAAAATATATTTGTATTGTACCGTGTCTGACAGTACATAACACAGTGCGTCATTTTTGTTGTATCCCCGTAGTTCCCAATGTAGCTCCGCGTGGCCTCACCGCTCAGTCCAGCTACTATGATAAAAGCAAATCTGCTAAATTAGCTGCGGATGGAAAGATATTTGCAAACTACTGGTCAGGAAGCTGCACGCACACCCTTAATGATTTGGGGCCCTGGTGGCGTGTGGATCTGGTGTCTAGAATGCGCGTATCATCTGTTGCCATCACCAACCGCGGAGACTGCTGTGGTTTTCGCTTAAATGAAGCTGAGATCCGCATTGGCAACTCGGAAGAACAGGGCAGCACATATAATCCCAGGTAACAAAAATAAGCTTCTGTTTCTACATTTTATGGGGTCAATTCAATTAGCTGAGAATGACGAGTATAGGAGGCTATGTGCCGCACTTGCGGTACCTCCAGACTCACAGATTAGAGCCCTGTGCTATGATTATGGAGAAATCCAGGATAAGGGGGCCCTGTCTGTTACATCTGTACTGGACCCCACAATTTATGAACGCAGCGCTGAACATCCATGTCGACACTCTTGTGTCAACATAATGACATGCATACAGTACATACCACAGAATGTACTCTGCTCTAAAGATGTGGCCTATGTAGTGACTTAGAATAGGCCCACAGCTTCTGCAGATATCTGTGCTGCTGTAGACAGGAAATGTTTCATTCTACTGCAGCCTGCAGCATCCTAGGCCACACCCCCTCCAGCATCAACCCCACCGGCGCTGAGTCCAGCCCGCCCTGCTGCTCACCTCTGCTAGTGTACCTGCTCGGATGATGTGGCTGGTCGCTCCCCCAGCCACGGGCTGTCCTGTTACTGAATTGTGAGTGAGTAGGCAGCAATGTCCAGATAGTCCCTCCCACCTCCAGGACCAGGCCCGCCTCCCCTCCTGCTCCTATACCCCAGCTGCATCCCTCTTTTGTGGTATGGGAAGATAGTGCAGATTGGTGGTGCCGCAAGGTAGCACAGTACGGTGGTGCGGGAAGGTAGTGCCATAATGTGGTATGGGAAAGTGGCGCAGTGATGTGGTGCAGAACAGTAGCGCAGTAATCTGGTGCGGGAAGTTAGCGCAGTACGGTGGTGCGGGAATGTAGCGCGGTATGGTGGTGTGGGAAGCTAGTGCCATAATGTGGTATGGGAAAGTGGCGCAGTAATGTGGTGCGGGACAGTAGTGCAGTAATGTTGTGCGGGAAGGTAGCACAGTACGGTGGTGCGGGAAAGTAGCGCAGTATGGTGGTGTGGGAAGTAGTGCAGTATTGTGGTGTGGGAAGGTAGTGCAGTAATGTGGTGTGGGAAGGTAGCAAAGTAATGTGGTGTGGGTATAGACATCGGCGCTTATAGTGATGGGGTGTACACGCCCAGATGTCTCTGGTCACACCTACACAGCACTGATCACACCTCCCACATTTCTCACAATAGGCCCTTAAATATTTTCAAGCCCATGTGGCCCTTAATCCGGCCCTGCCCACGTCCCATGCCCCAGCACTGATACAAACACGTCTGTTCAGTACACTCTCCACAGCTGGAGTGAAAATGGCACTGATCACTGGGACCTTTATAGAATCCAAAGCCCTGCGAGAATCCGACAGCGCGATAATGACGTTTTGCCTTGTTTTGGGATCCTAGTCTGGCGGGAAACCCTGAGACAGACTCAGATCTTAATTGTATTGTCTTATTGTGTGATATCAGTAAACTGGTTTTATATATTAACACTAGCACTGCTTATTCCTGCTCATCATACCACACAAAGGGTTGAGTGCTGTACCTCCACTGTTTTTGCATTTAGAATATGTCAGTGAGGTTTGGGCTACCTCTGTACACAGAAGCACTATCCGACCATATTAGATATCCATCTTAGTGAGCAGGGTTCCCCATTTTTGTACTATGTAGTGACTTACACCATGGTAAGATATTTATCCCCTTTTATGTGCTCAGAATTTGATTTGCCTTCGCAGTGGCTGCTTGGCATGGTGCACTCACATTTCCGTTATTAGTATTCAGTGATTGAATTATAGCTGCCCATTGTATGGGGTTCAGCGGCTATGGGGATGGAGGCAAGGGTGGAGTAGAAATATAGAAACATAGAATTTGACGGCAGATAAGAACCACTTGGCCCATCTAGTCTGCCCCTTTTTTTTCTCCTTTAGGTAATCTCAACCCTTTTTGAACCTTAATTCTTTGTAAGGATATTACAGCCACCATACCTGAGACGGTGACAGTTTTGCCACTGCCTACAGCCACTGCAAGCACAAACAATGTGCAGCGAAGCCTTGATTAGAAAGATGGAGCAAAGACCCCAATAGGATGGACTACGACACCAGACCCCCAAACAGAGCAATGTAGTGTTCCACCCATTAGTATTCTTAAGTTATTTTCTGTCTCAACCTTCCTCAGTGGTATCCCCCATGTAATGTATAAGCAACATATGTATTACTACGGTATAAGTGTGTAAATTATTAATTTAGAAACAATCGTTTCGATTGGTGCAGGTGTGCTAAGATTATCAGCATAGGGAACGGACAGACTGTCTCCTTTGACTGCGATGGGATGGAAGGTCGTTTTGTCTCTATCACTATTCCTGGCCGCAAAGAGTGGCTGAGTTTATGTGAAGTTCAAGTGTTCGCTGAATCAACTGGAGAAGTAAAAAAAGAAATGTGTAAGTGATATAATTATGCCTCTCGTAATTTATATGTTGTAGTTATCTGAATGACAATTTTCAGTTGTTACTCATCGCAAGATTTCAGTTTCCCAACTATGGCCCTCATTCCGAGTTGATCGCTCGCTATCTGTTTTTAGAAGCCGTGTAAATGCATAATCGCCGCCCACGGGGGAGTGTATTTTCGCTTTGCAAGTGTGCGAACGCTTGTGCAGCCAAGCCCTACAAAAACATTTCGTGCAGTTTCAGAGTAGGTCTGAACTTACTCAGCTCTTATGATCACTTCAATGTTTTTGGTGTCGGAATTGATGTCACACACCCGCCCTCCAAACGCCCGGACACGACTGCGTTTTCCCTACCACTCCCAGAAAACGGTTAGTTGACACCCATAAACGCCCTCTTCCTGTCAATCTCTTTGCGATTGACTGTGCATATGGATTCTTCGTTAAATCCAACGCTCAGATACGATCCGCATTGTACCCGTACGACGCGCGTGTGCATTGCGATGCATACACATGCACAGTAGAGACCTGATCGCAGCTTAGTGAAAATCAGTTGCGTGCGATCAACTCAGAATCACCCCCTATGTCATAGGTCATGTGTTGCATGGTCATAGGACACGGAGCAAGGGTTTGTTAAATGATCATAGCACAGGGAACATGGGTGTGTTGAATGGGTGGATCATAGGCCATGAAGCAGGAGTGTGTTGAATGGGTGGGTCATAGGTCATGGAGCAGGAATGTGTTCAATGGATCGGTCATGGATCAGGAGTGTGTTGCATGGCCACAGGACATGGAGCATGGGTGTGTTGAATGGGTGGGTCATAGGCCATGAAGCATAAGTGTGTTCAATGGCTGGTTCATAGGTCATGGAGCAGGAGTGTGTTAAATGGGTTGGTCATAGGTCATGGACCAGGAGTGTGTTCAATGTATGGGTCATGGAGCAGGTGTGTGTGTATTGAATGTGTGTGTCATAGGTCGTGCAGTAGCAGTGTGTTGACTGGGTGGGTCAAAGGCCATGAAGCAGGAGTGTGTTGAATGGTTGGATCATAGTTCATGGAGAAGGAGTGTGTTGAATGGTTGGGTCATAGTTCATGGAGCAGGAGTGTGTTGAATGGGCAGGTCATTGGTCATGGAACTTGGATGTCTTGAATGGGTGGGTCACACATCTGTCCATTCCATGTTTTACTGAATGAGAACATATACTGAACCTGCAGATGTTTGAGTATACAACTTGTTATGGACTAATTTTGAATAAATTAATAGAATAAAACATTTTGTGCTATGGAGAGAGTAGGACTCTAAAAGCCACATCCTGATTTATAGTTGTGAGGATGGCACTTCTGATCCCAATTCTAAATTGCAGTGTGAGAATAGCGTTGGTTGGTAGGTGAGTGCAGAATGCGTGGCAGTGAACTATTTGCCTACATTTAAAAGTAAGTTATTACTTTACCGCCTCGTTTTCCCAGCTTAAAATTTTGCACCCATGCAAGTTTTCACCTATATCTAATTCTGCCACAAGGGCCTAAAGTCGGGCATATATGTATTTACCAAATGCAAATTTTTGCGCATACATGCAGCTGACCCACCCCTAAATGTGAGATTTGTGCACAGGATCTGTCATATTTATATGAATAGAATAGAATAAAAAAATATTGACCAGGTATACTTGCGCATACCCAGAATTTGTTTCCGGTCAACTGCAACACAACAAAAAAGATTTTTACAACTATACCACATACATATTGTAGGACAAAAACAATACCATATACAAGAAATGAATAACAGCTCTAAAAAGCAACCCTATTTTAAAAGAGGGAAAATACCTGAATCAACAATTATTTAACAGGCAAATTGCCTGTGATAAAAACTATTCCCGTGTCTAGCAGTTTTAACAGGGAACATTCAGTATCGCCTCCCCGACAGCAGCTTCTGAAGCAAGGACCAGCCAGTATGCATCTGGTCCATTACAATATTGCTGGCTCGTTTCTTCACCCTTGATAGATACAGCTCTTGAACAGAAGGCAAACCCACCCCAATAATCCTCTCCAATGTTCTTACAATTCTTTGGAGCCTAGCCTTGTCGCATTCAGTTGCTGAACCAAACCAGACTATTACTGACGAGCATAACACAAATTCAATTATAGCCGAATAAAACAGGATCAGCCAGGTAAAAAACAGGATCAGCCAGGTAAAAAGAACAGTCTTTGCTTTTTTGACAACTGCGACAATATTAATCCCCGTGAGATATATGACCCCAGCAACTTAAAGGAGCCCACCATGGACACACTATTGCCAGCTATTGTAAGTGGAATTGCAGGGATTGTGCCCCCCCCCCCCTAAAATCCACGACCATCTCTCTCCTATATGCTGACTTATTGCCATCCCTAATCAAGCCAACAACAATGATGTCATCCGCGAATTTCAGAAATTTCACGGAATCCTCCTCAGCGTAGCAATCATTAGTGTATAATGAAAAAAGCATAGGGGATAGGACGTACCCCTGAAGGGCACCAGTACTGATCTTTTGAACACTAGAAGTAACTTACCCTGCTTTCACACACTGTTTCCTGTCTGCCAGAAAATCAACAATCCATTCACAAGTGGATAGTGGAACCCCATAGTTTAACAACTTGGAGTGCAGTATAAATAGCTGATTTCTTAGGTATCGGGACACTAGTGGAGCATTTGAAGCATAAGGGAACCACACATAATTCCAAGGATTTATTAAATATCCTTGAGAAAACAGGTGCCAGCTGCTCGGCACAGGTCTTCGGCACAAGTGGTGATACACCATCTGGTCCTGAAGCCCTCCTAGACTTGAACCGTCCAAATAACTTTGCAACCTCATCCTGATCCACCTGTAAACTACAATGTTGGCTATTTGCTACCGGCAATGCATTTATTGGGTGATTGTCTAAAACATAAGGCCTTTCAAGCCTACAATAAAAGGCATTTAGCTCATCAACCAATGTCCAGCTCATGACAGTTCGGTTGGGTGTGTTTTTGTATTTAATGACCTGCGTTCTCTCCACACCGATACCGAATCATTTGCCTCAAAGTTATTCACCAACTTGTCAGTGAAACACTTCTTGGCAACCTTGATTTCCCTGGTCAACGTGTTTCTGGCCTGCCTATACAACTCCTTGTCCCCACTACTGTAAGCCTCCTCTTTGGAGTGACACAACTGCCTAAGGCCCTCATTCCGAGTTGTTCGCTCGCTATCTGCTTTTAGCAGCATTGCACACGCTAAGCCGCCGCCCTCTGGGAGTGTATCTTAGCATAGCAGAATTGCGAACGAAAGATTAGCAGAATTGCGAATTGAAATTTCTTAGCAGTTTCTGAGTAGTTCCAGACTTACTCCTACATTTCGATCAGTTCAGTCAGTTTCGTTCCTGGTTTGATGTCACAAACACACCCAGCGTTCACCCAGACACTCCCCCGTTTCTTCAGACACTCCCGCGTTTTACCCAGAAACGCCAGCGTTTTTTCGCACACTCCCAGAAAACGGCCAGTTTCCGCCCAGAAACACCCACTTCCTGTCAATCACACTACGATCACCAGAATGATGAAAAGCTTTGTTATGCCGTGAGTAAAATACCTAACTTTTGTGTAAAATAACTAAGCGCATGCGCTCTGCGAACCTTGCGCATGCGCAGTAAGTGACTAATCGCAGTATAGCGAAAATCGGCAACTAGCGAACAACTCGGAATGACCCCCTAAGTTAAGAATTAAACCATGGCTTATCATTATTAAAATGCAGATGGATTTTGTTGGAACACACAAACTCTCACAGAAGCTAATATAGGATGTCACAGTGTTAGTCCAATCATTCAAGTCCTTGGCCACAGCCTCAAAGATAGTCTAGTCCGCACAGTCAATACAGGCCTGAAGTTCCTCCTTTGCCTTCTTTGTCCATTCCTGGGCAGTCCTGATCACAGGTTTCACTTATCTCAATTTTTGCCTAGAAGTGGGGAGCATTTGGATCAAGCAATGATCAGAGACACCTAATGCTGCCCTGGGGACAGCCCGATAGGTGTCCCTAAGGGTAGTATAGCAGTGACCACATATTAAAACAAAAGAAAGGAAAGAAAATAAACGAAACACCAGTTCTTTAATGATGATCTATGTCTTACATATGCTATGACGATATCTTTATTAACATTTGATTTCAATATGTTACACTTATCTGGTGTTCACTCCGGTTCATAATTTGTCTTTCACCTACTGGGGTGAACATACCAGTGCGCCTGCCTATCCTTCTTTCTTCTTCTTCATGTTAGTATAGCAATGATCCAAGATACATACATACCTAGCTGGACATTTAACATGTTGCCTATATTTGGGCAGGTCCATGACTCAAATTAGCCCTATTCTATTCTATCCTACACTAAAAAGGTCTCCAGTCAATAGGTCCACCACTAGTGGTAGACATGCATTAGGTGGACAGGGTCAAAAGGTCGACATAGAATATGTAGACAGTAGAAAATGTTGACATGGTCAAAGTGTTTGACACTTTTCTGCCCAAACAAGCCTCATTAGTGTACCACGTCCCCTCGCATAGCTCGCGAAGGCAAGGTGCCTCGTTCAGCTGCGCTTGCCACGGATTACTATCCCCAGTTGTAATCCACGTGGATGGTAAACTATGAAAAAGTAAAAAAAAAGAAAAGAGAAAAAAAAAAACTTGCATCGACCATACGTGACACACAGGTCGACATTTTGACCCGGTCAACCTTTTGAACAGTCTACCTTTTACATGTCGACCTAATACATGTCTACCATTAGTGGTAGACCTATTGACTGTAGACCTTTGTACTGTAGAAATATAGACCGGATTCCCACCTGTTTAGAGCATTGTCTACACCTAATAAAATACTATAGCTTTCAAGGAGACTAAGGGGCCTATTTATCACCATCCGCATCCAGGATGCGGATGACAGGTGATAAAATCGCCCAAACTTGCACTGCGATAATTGAGTACTTCGCAGGGATGAATCAATTATCGCGTGCAGAGACAGAGCTTGTGGTCAAGCTCTGTCCCTGCGATGACACTCCGCAGCATCATCGGGGTATTCTCCTGAAAAAATACCCCGATGTCCTGCTGCACATGCGCCGCCCCCGCTGACATCGCCACTACCCGGTCGACCCCCCCCCCCCGCCCCGCTCCAGAAGTTCAATATACTCACCAGTCCAGGGAGCCGGTCCTGCTGGGCTGCCCGGCGTCGAATCCTGCACGCTGTGGTGACCCCCAGTGCTGTAAAGTGCGCTGCCGCTTTGCAGCATCACTGTAGTGCACTGGAGTCACTTTGCAGCACATGGGGAGCAGCGGACACCGGCTCCCTGGACAGGTAAGTATGGGGGGTTCGTTTTTTTTTCCTTTTTACACTGTGAAAGCTGGCCGAAATGATGCTTTTCGCAGTGCTGCCCTGTGAACGCGCCAGCCTGAGCTGGCGAGATTATCACAGGGCACACTGCGGTATTTTTTCACTTTTTTTTTTTTTTTAGTATATTTGTCCACCTCACATTTCCCATTATAAGTATGGTGATGTGGGTTACTAAAAAAAAAGTGAATTAAAGGGTTTGGAGCAGTTTTTCATGAAAACTGCTCCAACTGCCCTTTAATACATTCAGGTAATACTAAAATAATGTGAAAAAGGGTGTTTTCACACCCTTTTCACATTATTTCAGTAAAAATAATTTTAATAAATAGACCCCTAAAGCTATAGGATGCAATATAATGGTTTTTGGGGAAGACATTTTGTCTTATGGCAAAATGCCTCCCTGTCCACACTTAAACTGTCAAATGAGTGGACGGGTCACTCCTCGTAACTGGTCAACACACTCATCTCCTGATTCTGGGAACATTACAGCAATCTGATTAGATACAAGTTGTTTTAACCCGCCCACTACAAAACTGGTTACACTTGGACCTGCAAGAAAAGATGCATTGCTGTAACACAGATGCTCTGTTCCTAGTGAAACGCGTGTAAAAAGCCTTCCGAGAGCTGTATAAACCTTTGCCAATGCAACTATGTTTAAATATGATTTGTTTATGTTTGTCACTTTAGGCAATCATTATCTTGCTTAAATTGCACATTTAATTATGTCATTTATATTTTTTTCAGACCATAATGTGGCTCTTAATGGCATTGCCACCCAATCTAGCACGTTTTCTTCTTCTGGAAATGCTGAAAATTCCAATGACGGCTCCCTAGCTAACAATCACATTATGTCTCAATGTTCCATCACACAACGAGATGCTTCACCGTGGTGGAAGGTGGACCTACAGTCAACATACAAAGTCTTCTCCGTAGTTATCACCAATCGGGTGTTGGAATGCTGTCAGGACCGGATTGTTGGCGCTGAGATCCGCATTGGAAGCTCACCAGTAAATGGGGGGACGTTAAATCCAAGGTCTGTCTCTTCAACATTTGTTCATCACTGAAGTAACTTGTGTTTCAACCATAACTTTGAGTTTTCAAGTATCAACACGTTTATTCAAAAGTACTAAAAATTAGATATGTGCGAAGCCCCCGAATTTTGGTTCTAAATCATCGTGTTTTGGTGTTAGATCTGAATTTCTTTAAAAATGCATAAAAACAGCTAATAACATGTAACATGGACCTGTAGTATTATTCACATCAATAAATTTAACTTCGAGTCAGTTTTGACCAGTGGGATACAGTTTTTAGATTCAAACTTGCGGGAAGACTTGAGCCAAGACTCAGGGGCAGATGTATTAAGCCTGGTGAAGTGATAAACCCAGCCTGTAACATGGAAGTTAGGAGCTGATTGACTGGTGCTTTATCTCCGTCCACTTTATCACTTCACCAAGCTTAATAAATCTGGCCCTCAGTTTGACTCGAAAACCAGAGGCAGAACTACTGTTAGGATCTCCTGCTCTGTGCTGCCACGTCGCCATGGCAACCGGGAGGCAAGTGTTAGCGAAGTAACCTGAGCGCAGCTTATACTCCGGTCCGGGTTTTTACTGTGCAGTGGTTACAGGCTCTGTGCACGGCAGGGAATCCGGCGCTGGTTTTGTGCTCACAGTCTGTGAGGTCTGAGTGGGGCGTGGACAGCACCTGCTATATAAACCATCCTCTCAGGCTAGGCAAATGCTGCTGAATCTTTGTTTGTTAGTCAGTTCCAGAGAGTTAGCTAGTACTGTGTGACCTGCTTGCTTAATCCTCCCTCACTGTGCAGGGCGTCCAGGTGTCAGTTTAGTGGCAGTAAGCTGAACCTGTGCCCTGCAAGTGGGGGTTAGGATTGTGGATACTCTCCTTGTGTCTATATTACTATCTCTGACCAAGGAGTTTATTCCCACACCCGTTGGTAACCCTTTGGGGTTTTACTGTTGCTCTTAGCAACATCATTTCGGGTGCTCCACATGTTAAATCACTACATCTCGCTTCATTGTCCGCTCTATTCCATCTGAGCATTCCTGACACTAGGGAGACACCCAGTTCCTGAGCCTTTGGGCTTCTCCGTTCACTTTGTGTTTATTAGTTATTCCATCACCTCCTGTGTATGTTATGTTATACTGTCTGTGAGTTCGTTTGCTTCGCATCCCTCTCTGTTCATACACCGGTATACTCCTGTTAGCACTGGTGTGCATAACATATTCAGCAGCCCTCCTCCTGTTGAAATTTTGTGGGAATATGGAGCATATCCCTCAAAATACTTTGCAACAGGTGGTCGATCAGGTGCAAGTCCTGACTCGACAATTTAATGAGATGTCCATTAAAATGAACACCCCGCAGGCCGCTAGCGGAGCTCCCGCAGCAGCAGCGGCAAGTTCAGGGGTTAAGGAGCCGAAAGTAAATCTCCCGGATCGTTTTTCTGGAGATCGCTCGCAGTTCTTTTGTTTCAAGGAGAGCTGTAAGCTATATTTCAGGCTTAGGCCCCAGTCTTCTGGGTCAGAGATTCAGCGGGTGGGCATGGTGATTTCCTTGCTACAAGGAGACCCACAGGTCTGGGCATACGGGTTGCAGCCTGACTGTCCGTCACTTAAAAGTGTTGATGCTTTTTTTACGGCACTGGGCATTTTGTATGATGACCCTGACAAGATGGCTTCAGCCGAGGCTCAGATTACGGTCCTTAAGCAAGGGCGACGGCCAGCTGAGGTTTATAGTACGGAGTTTCGGAGGTTGGCTCATGATACCCAGTGGAATGACCCAGCCCTGAGAAACCAGTACCGAAGGGGCCTTTCTGACCAGATAAAGGACCAACTGGTACAATATCCCTCGCCTGATAGCTTAGATCAGCTCATGCAGTTATCCATCCGGGTGGATAGACGGCTGAGAGAGCGTAGGTTTGAAAGGGAGACCGCAGTTTCCTTTTTTCCCAAGGGAACCTCAGACTCTGAGGAATATTCCGAGGAGCCTATGCAGATTGGGGCTACCCGCCTCTCCTCGCGTGAGAAGACGTGGAGGAGACAGCAGGGTTTGTGTTTGTACTGTGGGAATAAGGGTCATGTTGTAGTATCATGCCCAGAAAAGCCGGAAAACTTCAGGGCCTGAGGGTGATGGGAAATATCCTGTCAGGCCAGAAGTCAGAATTTCCCAAAAAGACTTTTCTCATTCCGGTGACTTTGGAGATCCTCGGCCAAACTGTCAAGGCTGAGGCCTTTGTTGACAGTGGGGCCGATGGGGTTTTCATGGACCGTCAATTCGCCCTGGAACACTCTGTTCCCTCAGTACCTTTGGCATCAGAGATTGAGATCTGTGGGTTAAACGGGGAACCATTGTCCCAGGGTAAAATTACCTCCTGCACCAGCCAAATTCCTTTGTTTATTGGAGCCACACACTCTGAAAAATTGTCTTTCTATGTGACTGTCTGTTCTTTTGCCCCATTGGTTTTGGGGTTACCCTGGTTAAGGGCCCATAACCCTCAATTTGACTGGGTCTCTGGGGAGATTCTTAGTTGGGGTAGTGATTGTTTCAGGAGTTGCTTGAGCCTTCCAGTCAGGCTCTCGCGGCTAAGTTTGCCAGGATTGCCAGGATGTTATGCAGATTTTGCGGATGTGTTCTCCAAAAAAGTTGCGGAGGTACTACCTCCCCATCGCCCCTATGACTGTGCCATTGATTTGTTGCCGGATGCTAAGCTTCCCAAGAGCAGGTTGTACTCCCTGTCACGTCCTGAGACTCAGGCTATGGCAGAGTACATTCAGGAGAACTTGGCTAAGGGATTTATCAGACCCTCACAGTCCCCAGTTGGGTCGGGGTTCTTCTTCGTGGGTAAAAAGGACGGTTCGTTGCGACCCTGCATCGACTTCAGGGAATTGAACCGTATCACGATTAAAAACTCATACCCACTGCCTCTCATTTCGGTTTTGTTTGACCAGCTTCGTACTGCCACCATTTTTTCTAAGATTGACCTACGCGGTGCTTACAATCTAATCTGAATAAGAGAGGGGGATGAATGGAAGACTGCTTTTAATACCCACTCAGGGCATTATGAATATTTGGTGATGCCTTTTGGGCTCTCCAATGTCCCGGCAGTCTTCCAGGAATTCATGAACGATGTGCTCAGGGAATATTTGGATAGATTCTTAGTTGTTTATCTAGATGACATCCTAATCTTCTCCCATTCCCTGGAGGAACATCGGAAGCATGTACGCTTAGTCCTCCAGAAACTCAGAGACCACCAGCTTGGGGTGAAGGTGGAGAAGTGCGAATTTGAAGTCCAGCAAATCGCATTTCTAGGGTATATTATCTCCTCAGAAGGTTTCCAAATGGAGGGTTCTAAGGTACAGGCAGTCCTGGATTGGGTGCAGCCCACTAGTTTGAAGGCGCTTCAGCGTTTTCTGGGCTTTGCAAATTTTTATAGACGATTTATCGCTAGATTTTCGTCTATAGTGGCCCCCTTGGTGGCACTCACTAAGAAAGGGGCGGATGTTGCTCACTGGTCTTGTGAGGCCAAAGCGGCCTTTGCCCGTCTCAAAAGGGCATTTGTCTCGGCCAAGGTGCTGCGACACCCAGATCCAGAGCGTCCTTTTGTGGTAGAAGTGGATGCCTCTGAGATAGGTATTGGGGCAGTGCTCTCTCAGATGGGGGTGTCTGATAATCGCCTTCATCCCTGTGCTTACTTTTCCCGTAAATTTTCGTCTGCCGAGATGAATTATGATGTGGGTAACCGGGAATTGTTGGCTATAAAGGATGCACTCGGGGAGTGGAGACACTGGCTTGAGGGGGCTAAGTTTGTGGTCTCAATTCTCACCGACCATAAGAATCTGGCATATTTAGAGTCAGCGAAGCGGCTCAATGCCAGGCAGGCACGATGGGCTTTGTTTTTTGCTCGCTTTAACTTTTTGATAACATATCGCCCTGGGTCAAAAAACATCAAGGCTGATGCGCTCTCACGGAGTTTTGCTCCAGTCCAAGAGACCACCGAGGAGCCATTGCCCATTGTGTCCCCATCATGTATTAAAGTGGGTATTACCCAGGACCTTTTGTCATTAGTCCTTAGAGCACAGGAGCAGGCTCCTCCAGACCTTCCGGTAGATCTCTTGTTTGTGCCTCCTAGGTTAAGACAGCGAGTGTTCCTGGAATTCCATGCCAAGAGGTCGGCAGGGCATCCGGGTATTGCCAGAACTCGGGAGTTGCTGTCTAGGGCGGTGTGGTGGCCCTCGGTGGCTAGGGATGTGGATCAGTGGGTTCGGGCATGTGACGTTTGTGCCCGATATAAAACTTTTAGAGGGGTTCCTGTCGGCCCATTACATCCACTCTCTATTCCATCTAAGCCATGGACCCACATTTCCATGGATTTTGTGGTGGACTTGCCCAAATCCTCGGGGATGACAGCCATTTGGGTTGTCGTTGACAGGTTTTCTAAGATGGCGCATTTCGTTCCACTGGTTGGGTTGCCATCGGCCAGACGCCTGTCTGAGTTATTTATGCAGCATGTTGTGCGCCTCCACGGGTTGCCACTTGATGTGGTCTCTGACCGTGGATCCCAGTTTGTGGCCAAATTCTGGAGGGCATTTTGTTCTGATCTCCAGATTTCTGTGAGCTTGTCGTCAGGCTACCATCCACAGTCTAATGGGCAGACTGAGAGGGTGAACCAGTCCTTGGAGCAGTTCCTCAGGTGTTATGTCTCCAAGTGTCATACTGACTGGGTTACTCATCTGTCCATGGCGGAGTTTGCCTATAACAACGCGGCTCACTCTGCTACAGGGATCTCTCCCTTCCTTTGTGTGTATGGGCATCATCCTAAGGCCAATTCTTTTGACCCCCTGGATTCCACGCCTGGTGGTTCCTCTGTGGTTTCGGCCCTTAGGGGTATTTGGAGGAAAGTGAAGAAAGCCCTTGTGTCTGTGTCATTAGTGACCAAAAGGGTTTTTGATAAGCGGAGAAGACCCTGCAGCTTCAAATTAGGAGACTTCGTCTGGTTGTCCACCAAGAATTTGAAGTTGAGACAGCCATCTCATAAGTTAGGCCCCCGGTTCATCGGCCCTTATAAGATCACCAGGGTTATCAATCCGGTGGCATTTCAGTTAGATCTGCCCCGTTCATTGGGTATCAATAAAACATTTCATTGTTCCCTTTTAAAACTGGCGGTTAGTAATCCTTCTTCCAGTGGAAGACCTTCTCCTCTTCTGATACGGGGTCAGAGGGAGTTTGTGGTTGAAAGGGTTCTTGACTCCAAGATGGTTCGGGGTCGGCTGTCATTTTTGGTGCACTGGAAGGGGTATGGCCCGGAGGAGCGGTCGTGGGTGCACAGTTGTGATCTTCATGCCCCCAGACTGATACGCTCTTTCTTCTCGCAGTTCCCCGATAAACCCGGTGGTAGGGGTTCTTTGACCCCTCGTCAGAGGGGGGGTACTGTTAGCATATCCTGCTCTGTGCTGCCACGTCGCCATGGCAACCGGGAGGCAAGTGTTAGCGAAGTAACCTGAGCGCAGCTTATACTCCGGTCCGGGTTTTTACTGTGCAGTGGTTACAGACTCTGTGCACGGCAGGGAATCCGGCACTGGTTTTGTGCTCACAGTCTGTGAGGTCTGAGTGGGGCGTGGACAGCACCTGCTATATAAACCATCCTCTCAGGCTAGGCAAATGCTGCTGAATCTTTGTTTGTTAGTCAGTTCCAGAGAGTTAGCTAGTACTGTGTGACTTTGTATTTACTTGTTGCTTACTGCAAATAGGCCTTGGGATTCGGTACTTCATTCTGCCAATCCAGACCTAGCAGTAAGACTGGAGTCAGTTGTTTAACCTGCTGGGGTTCTTTTGCTATTCTGTGAACCCAGTAGGTTTGCGGCTGTACTCTCAGACCTGCTTGCTTAATCCTCCCTCACTGTGCAGGGCGTCCAGGTGTCAGTTTAGTGGCAGTAAGCTGAACCTGTGCCCTGCAAGTGGGGGTTAGGATTGTGGATACTCTCCTTGTGTCTATATTACTATCTCTGACCAAGGAGTTTATTCCCACACCCGTTGGTAACCCTTTGGGGTTTTACTGTTGCTCTTAGCAACATCATTTCGGGTGCTCCACATGTTAAATCACTACATCTCGCTTCATTGTCCGCTCTATTCCATCTGAGCATTCCTGACACTAGGGAGACACCCAGTTCCTGAGCCTTTGGGCTTCTCCGTTCACTTTGTGTTTATTAGTTATTCCATCACCTCCTGTGTATGTTATGTTATACTGTCTGTGAGTTCGTTTGCTTCGCATCCCTCTCTGTTCATACACCGGTATACTCCTGTTAGCACTGGTGTGCGTAACAACTACTATTGGTGCAGCAGGTGCATTGCATCGGGGTCCCTGCGGACTAAGGGGCCCACTGCTGTCCAAAAAGCAAAGAGTTATCCCCTGGCCCCCGCACAGAACATTGTTTTAACAATGTCATATGAATTGGCCAGTGCAGAGAGCAGGCTGGACAACACTGCCTGAGGGACTTGCCGGGCTGACCTTGTGTGTGCCGGACTGATGGAGGAGTCCTGCCACCTATCAGCACTGATGATCACAGCCACTTGCTGCCTCTATTTAACAGACAATGGTACATTATTTCTGATTCACTGCTCTCTGTGAATTAAAGGCAGCTCACACCCGGTGTAACTGGCACTGTCAGAGTCTGCCTGACCGAGTGACAAACTGCGGAAAGCACAATGGGTGGGGGTCCCTGCAGGGCCGGTGCAAGGTCTCTCAGCACTCTAGGCAAAGCTTCAGCCTAGCGCCCGCTAACCTGCAAACCCCTGCAACATTTTTTTTGCTTTGTTCACAGTATATTTAACTTTAAAAGTACTTCAGTGCCATCTATTCTTTATATACTGTATAATACTGTATATGGGGTCTGGTGGGGATATTTACTTGGGGCTGGGTACAGGATGCCATGATCAAAACACTTATAGTGGCATCCTGACCACCATAATACTGACATTTTGAATGAAATGAATGAACCATACACTAACCCTCCCTACCCCCACAGCCTAACCCTAACCCTCCCCAGCATACTAAAATTCAGGATGCTGACTGTTGAGATTCCGGCATCAGCATTCTGAATGCTGGGATGCCAGCATCCCTTTAATTGCATGTGTATACATACATACTGTAACTGTATATACGCACAGATATACATATACTTGTATGCTCCTTATGGTGTTCCATTCTCCCACCTGTAAGTTCATTACTGACCCGCATACAGAGAAATCCTTAAGTTTTTTGCTAGATGAATTCAGAGGTGCCATCCAGTGGCTGGCGCATCTAGGCAGCCGCCTAAAGCTGCCTAATGGTAGAACCGGCCCGGGTCCCTGTCACAGACAGAACAGGCCGCTGTGTTCCTGCCCTCACCAAGGTACATGCTCCCCTCATAATAATAATGAATACAATTTGCAGGAGAATTCCTGGGTATTTCCTATCAAGACATCTTGATAGCAGCACAGATTAACTTCAAAGTCACTATAACAAAATGAGAGTTAATAGGATATTGACAGTACGATGAATGCTCATTAATAATTGTAACCAGAAACAGAAAATGGTAATTTAAGAAAGTAAATTTTTGTTGCCATGTAAAACATTTCCTTTAGTGAATAGGTGTCATCATTATTTCTCACCAAGTATAATTCCTTTCCACAGCTTATTATAGTACATTTGGGAGAGGATCCACACATAAATGGTCGACACATGAAAAGGTTGACAGGAGTTTTTTCATGTTTTTTGGCATCAAATTTTACCATGCAGCATGTGGAACTCCAGTAAGTGTACAGCGTCCTCTTGCATGGCTAGCTCCACTGAAAAAAAAAATTTTTTAAATTTAAAAAATCTCACGTCGACCATATGCTGTGTCGACCATCGTCATGTCTCCCATTGAACCTTTTGACCATGTCGAGCATATGAATGTCGACCATTTGGTGTCAACCTATTTACTGTTGACCTTTTAACTGTCGACCTATCATCCGGATACCCAGTCCTAGACATTTTACAATAAAGGATAGTAATCATTATAAGAATCTCTCTAACCCACTACTGGAAATCTAATACGGAGAGGTCTTGTTTCATATTTTTACTTTTATCTACAGATGTGGAGTAATATCATCCATGAAATCTGGAGAGTCCCTCTTTTTTTCCTGCAATGGAATGGTCGGCCAATATGTGACAGTGACAATTCCAGGAAGAGAAGAACATCTTATCATATGTGAAGTGCAGGTCTTTGGGGTACCTGAAACATTCAGTGGTAAGACTAACATTTTGCTAAACAGAGAAACCTAAAGCAAAGGGGGGAATCACAGCCCAAGAGGTTTGTTCTTCTTCAGAGAGGGATGATGTAGCAAATCTTTCATATCAATCTCCTTCCAGCGACGTCCTGCTTACATTACTATCCCCAGTGACGTTCTGCCTTACATTACTATCCCCAGCGACGTCCTGCTTACATTACTATCTCCAGCGACGTTCTGCCTTACATTACTATCCCCAGCAACGGTCTGCCTTACATTACTATCCCCAGCAACGTTCTGCTTTACATTACTATCTCCAGCAACGTTCTGCCTTACATTACTATCCCCAGCAACGTTCTGCTTTATATTACTATCCCCAGCGACGTTCTGCCTTACATTACTATCCCCAGCGACGTTCTGCCTTACATTACTATCCCCAGCCACGTTCTGCCTTGCATTACTTTCCCCAGCAACGTTCTGCCTTACATTACTATCTCCAGCAACGATCTGCCTTACATTACTATCCCCAGCCACGTTCTGCCTTGCATTACTATCCCCAGCAACGTTCTGCCTTACATTACTATCCCATTCCCCAGCAACGTTCTGCCTTACATTACTATCCCCAGCGACGTTCTGCTTTACATTACTATCTCCAGCAACGTTCTGCCTTATATTACTATCCCCAGCAACGTTCTGCCTTACATTACTATCTCCAGCAACGTTCTGCCTTACATTACTATCCCCAGCAACGTTCTGCCTTACATTACTATCTCCAGCAACGTTCTGCCTTACATTACTATCCAGAGCGACGTTCTGCCTTACATTACTATCCCCAGCAACGTTCTGCCTTACATTACTATCTCCAGCAACGTTCTGCCTTACATTACTATCCCCAGCGACGTTCTGCCTTACATTACTATCCCCAGCAACGTTCTGCCTTACATTACTATCCCCAGCAACGTTCTGCCTTACATCACTATCCCCAGCAACGTTCTGCCTTATATTACTCTCCCCAGCAACGTTCTGCCTTACATTACTATCCCCAGCAACGTTCTGCCTTACATTACTATCCCCAGCGATGTTCTGCCTTACATTACTATCCAGAGCGACGTTCTGCCTTACATTACTATCTCCAGCAACGTTCTGCCTTATATTACTATCCCCAGCAACGTTCTGCCTTACATTACTATCTCCAGCAACGTTCTGCCTTACATTACTATCCCCAGCAACGTTCTGCCTTACATTACTATCTCCAGCAACGTTCTGCCTTACATTACTATCCAGAGCGACGTTCTGCCTTACATTACTATCCCCAGCAACGTTCTGCCTTACATTACTATCTCCAGCAACGTTCTGCCTTACATTACTATCCCCAGCGACGTTCTGCCTTACATTACTATCCCCAGCAACGTTCTGCCTTACATTACTATCCCCAGCAACGTTCTGCCTTACATCACTATCCCCAGCAACGTTCTGCCTTATATTACTCTCCCCAGCAATGTTCTGCCTTACATTACTATCCCCAGCAACGTTCTGCCTTACATTACTATCCCCAGCGATGTTCTGCCTTACATTACTATCCAGAGCGACGTTCTGCCTTACATTACTATCCCCAGCAACGTTCTGCCTTACATTACTATCCCCAGCAATGTTCTGCCTTACATTACTATCCAGAGCGACGTTCTGCCTTACATTACTATCTCCAGCAACGTTCTGCCTTACATGTACAATAGACGTCCCTGCAGAATTTAATATTAATATGTAACTTTTTATAGAAAAAGGTGTGGTTTTACAATTGTTAGCTCTTCAGAGCAGGGCCCTCTTTCCTCTTGTTATCTAAGCCCTCGTCTCAACACATTTCACTCACAGCTCTCCCCTACTCAACGACCATCTTTATCCTGCTAGTAAAGGCTCATCTCCATCTATGGCCACCAGCCTCTAGTAGTATGATGATCACTCCCTCAATACTTACATCTTAGCTGTACTATGTCTTGAGAATGTGTGGTGCTCTGTTACCTGTACTCTATTTCTGTTATTTATTTACTGTAATGCAATGTTTTGTCCCCTGTACTGTCCTTTGTACGGCGCTGCGAAACACATGTGGCGCCTTATAAATAAAATGTAATAATAATAATAACATTACTATACCCAGCAACACTCTGCCTTACATTACTATCCCCAGCAACACTCTGCCTTACATTACTATCTCCAGCGACGTTCTGCCTTACATTACTATCCCCAGCAACGTTCTGCCTTACATTATTATCTCCAGCGACGTTCTGCCTTACATTACTATCCCCAGCAACGTTCTGCCTTACATTACTATCTCCAGCGACGTTCTGCCTTACATTATTATCTCCAGCGACGTTCTGCCTTACATTACTATCCCCAGCAACGTTCTGCCTTACATTATTATCTCCAGCGACGTTCTGCCTTACATTACTATCCCCAGCAACGTTCTGCCTTACATTATTATCTCCAGCAACGTTCTGCCTTACATTACTATCTCCAGCGACGTTCTGCCTTACATTACTATCCCCAGCAACGTTCTGCCTTACATTATTATCTCCAGCGATGTTCTGCCTTACATTACTATCCCCAGCAACGTTCTGCCTTACATTACTATCCCCAGCAACGTTCTGCATTACATTACTATCCCCAGCAACGTTCTGCCTTACATTACTATCCCCAGCAATGTTCTGCCTTACATTACTATCCCCAGCAACGTTCTGCCTTACATTACTATCCCCAGCAACGTTCTGCCTTACATTACTATCCAGAGCGACGTTCTGCTTTACATTACTATCTCCAGCAACGTTCTGCCTTACATTACTATCCCCAGCAACACTCTGCCTTAGATTACTATCCCCAGCAACGTTCTGCCTTACATTATTATCTCCAGCGACGTTCTGCCTTACAATACTATCCCCAGCAACGTTCTGCCTTACAGTACTATCCCCAGCAACGTTCTGCCTTACATTACTATCCCCAGCAACGTTCTGCCTTACATTACTATCTCCAGTAACGTTCTGCCTTACATTACTATCCCCAGTGACCAGCAACGTTCTGCCTTACATTACTATCCCCAGCAACGTTCTGCCTTACATTACTATCTCCAGCAACGTTCTGCCTTACATTACTATCCAGAGCGACGTTCTGCCTTACATTACTATCCCCAGCAACGTTCTGCCTTACATTACTATCCCCAGTGACGTTCTGCCTTACATTACTATCCCCAGCAACTTTCTGCCTTACATTACTATCCCCAGCGACTTTCTGCCTTACATTACTATCCCCAGCAACGTTCTGCCTTATATTACTATCCCCAGCGACTTTCTGCCTTACATTACTATCCCCAGCAACGTTCTGCCTTATATTACTATCCCCAGCAACGTTCTTCCTTACATTACTATCCCCAGCAACGTTCTGCCTTACATTACTATCCCCAGCAATGTTCTGCCTTACATTACTGTCCCCAGCAACGTTCTGCCTTACATTACTATCCTCAGCGATGTTCTGCCTTACATTACTATCCCCAGCGACGTTCTGCCTTATATTACTAACCCCAGCAACGTTCTGCCTTACATTACTATCCCCAGCGACGTTCTGCCTTACATTACTATCCCCAGCGACTTTCTGCCTGACATTACTATCCCCAGCGACGTTCTGCCTTACATTACTATCCCCAGCAACTTTCTGCCTTACATTACTATCCCCAGCGACTTTCTGCCTTACATTACTATCCCCAGCATCGTTCTGCCTTACATTACTATCCCCAGCAACGTTCTGCCTTATATTACTATCCCCAGCAACGTTCTGCCTTACATTACTATCCCCAGCAACTTTCTGCCTTACATTACTATCCCCAGCGACTTTCTGCCTTACATTACTATCCCCAGCAACGTTCTGCCTTATATTACTATCCCCAGCAACGTTCTGCCTTACATTACTATCCCCAGCGACATTCTGCCTTACATTACTATCCCCAGCAATGTTCTGCCTTACATTACTGTCCCCAGCAACGTTCTGCCTTACATTACTATCCCCAGCAACGTTCTGCCTTACATTACTATCCCCAGCAACGTTCTGCCTTACATTACTATCCCCAGCAATGTTCTGCCTTACATTACTGTCCCCAGCAACGTTCTGCCTTACATTACTATCCTCAGCGATGTTCTGCCTTACATTACTATCCCCAGCGACGTTCTGCCTTACATTACTATCCTCAGCGATGTTCTGCCTTACATTACTATCCCCAGCGACGTTCTGCCTTACATTACTATCCCCAGCAACGTTCTGCCTTACATTACTATCCCCAGCGACGTTCTGCCTTACATTACTGTCCCCAGCAACGTTCTGCCTTACATTACTATCCTCAGCGATGTTCTGCCTTACATTACTATCCCCAGCGATGTTCTGCCTTATATTACTAACCCCAGCAACGTTCCGCCTTACATTACTATCCCCAGTGACGTTCTGCCTTACATTACTATCCCCAGCAACTTTCTGCCTTACATTACTATCCCCAGCGACTTTCTGCCTTACATTACTATCCCCAGCAACGTTCTGCCTTACATTACTATCCCCAGCAACGTTCTGCCTTACATTACTATCCCCAGCAATGTTCTGCCTTACATTACTGTCCCCAGCAACGTTCTGCCTTACATTACTATCCTCAGCGATGTTCTGCCTTACATTACTATCCCCAGCGACGTTCTGCCTTACATTACTATCCTCAGCGATGTTCTGCCTTACATTACTATCCCCAGCGACGTTCTGCCTTACATTACTATCCCCAGCAACGTTCTGCCTTACATTACTATCCCCAGCGACGTTCTGCCTTACATTACTGTCCCCAGCAACGTTCTGCCTTACATTACTATCCTCAGCGATGTTCTGCCTTACATTACTATCCCCAGCGACGTTCTGCCTTATATTACTAACCCCAGCAACGTTTTGCCTTACATTACTATCCCCAGCGACATTCTCTGCGATGCCTGTCCGCAGCATCATCGTGTGTTTTTCGGGAAAAATAGAGCGAAGTCCTGCTGCGCATGCGCCGCAACCGCCTACATCGCCGCTACCGCAGCCACCGGGTCGACCTCCCAGTCGCAACTAAACCTCGCCCCGCAGGATCCCCCCCCCCAGACAGTAAATGTACTCACCAGTCCAGGGAGCCGATGATTGCTGCTCTTGCCGGGCTGTTGGGCGCCGGATTCTGTGCGCTGTTGTGACCCCAGGTGCTGTAAGGTGAGCTGTCGCTTTGCAGCATTATTTCAATGCACCTGGGGTCACAGCGCAGCACGTGGATGACCCGGCGCACGGAAGCCCACACCAGAGTACTGATCGCCAACTCCTGGACGGGTAAGTATGTTTTGTTTTGTTTTTTTTGTAAACAGTGATCAACTTGTGTGTCCATCGGACACACACAGAGCTGATCACCGGAGCCTGGTCTCCGCACAGCTTTCTCTGCCAGGGGGCAGTGAAAACTGGGCAAAGGCTGCATATGACAGGGCACCCTGTAATGTTTTTTTACATTTTTGTTGTTTAGTAAATTCGGCCATATCGCATTTCTCAATATAAGTATTATCTGAATGTTGTTACAATTAAAGGGTTGGAGCAGATTTTTCATGTAAACTGCTCCAAATGTCCTTTTATACATTGGAGTGATACTAAAATAATATGAAATGGGTGTGAAAACACCCTTTTTCACATTAATTTAGTAAAAATAATGTTAATAAATAGGCCTCTATGGATGCAGCAATCAGTATTTCAGCCTGCAGTCCTGCTCGGATGTGCACAAGGGAAACAGTTCTGTAGCAGTATGTGCATATACTAGCAGATGGGCGACCTCCAATAGATGCTGCTGCTGCTGCGTGCAATAAGTCGATAATTCACTAGACAGAAGTCACAATTAGGATGATGGATATATACTCAGAGGCGTCACCGGGTCTGTTGACACCCGGTGTGCACTTTGTAAACCTCTTGCACGCCGGAGGTGCGTGTGGATAAAAGGGGCGTGATCTAAATGTAAGGGGTGTGGCTTCTGGGCAAGTCAGGTGACTTCACTCTGTGGGCAGCCCAGCTTCCCCGGAGATGCTGGGTTGCCACTAGAGACCAATTCCTACAGTGTTGTCACCCCCTCCAATGGTGATACCAGGGCGTGGGCTGTACCCAACTTCTGACGCCGCTGTATATACTATAAAACATTAGGGCTGCTATCCATCTACATAAGTTATGCGTTTAATATTGTTTTATTATCTGAATGTTGTTATGCTTATCTCATACAGTATGTGGGGAATATCCAGATGAAATACTCTAATGGCTTTTTAACCTTTTTTTTGTTTTTCTCTAGGACCCATTATGGACGGAGATCGGCATATTCTGAAAACACCACACGGAGGTAATGTTTCATTTGGCAAAACGACATGTTTAATAGAACAATATCAATATGACATAAAGCCTGAAATTAGTACAAAGCTATAGTAATTCACGAGTCTCAAGTAATATGGATATTATGGGCCGGTTGTAATGCCGCCCAAGTTTGGCGGCCATGCGTGTTCCCGGCTGAACTCTTACTTTATTTTAAGCGCCAATCATGAACAAGGCAAAACCATTCATTGTAAATGATTGCCGCTTTAAAAAAAACCACTCCAGAGTTCGGCCAGGAACCCGTAACCTCCGGCCAACACTGACTTCATTACATCCGGCCAGTGGCGTAACTACTGCCCCCGCAGCCCTCGTGGTGGCTTGGGGGCGAGGGGCTACGGGGGCGCCGCCACTGATTTAGAGCAGATTGACATGCGGACAAGCGTCCGCATGTCAATCTGCTGTCTCCTTCCCTCCCTGCTGCAAGGAGGGACACGGAGGGCACAGCGTGCCGCGCGCACCTCTCCCGTGTCCGTCCTGCGTCTCCGTCTGGTCTAATAATGGAAGTGCCGTTCGTGAGCTCTGATTGGCTCACGAACCGGCACTTCATTTATTAGACCAGACGGAGATGCAGGAGGGACATGAGAGAGGCGTGTGTGCCCTCCTTGTCCCTCCTTCACAGCAGCGGGGGAGCGCGGGGGGGGGGACACCGAGGGGGCATATATGGCACCGGGGGGGCACTGAGGGGGCATGTATGGCACGGAGGGGGCACTGAGGGGGTATATTTGGCACTGGGGGCACGTGAGCACCTGGCACTGTGGGGGAATATCTGGCACTGGGGGCATATGTGGCACTGGGGGGGGGGGGGGGGCTATATTTGGCACTGGGGGCATATACCTGGCACCGTGGGGGAATATCTGGCACTGGGGACATATGTGGCACTGGGAGCACAGCCCTAGCAACAAGCACTACCCCCTAGCAACGAGCATGACACCCAGTGCATGAAACCCCTGGCAACGAGCATGACACCCAGTGCATGAAACACCTGGCAACGAGCATGACACCCTGAGCATGAAAACCCCTGGCACCGTGCATGGAACCAAGAGCATGAAACCACTGGCAACGAGCAGGTAATTTAAAAGTAATTAGAAGCCTTACTGTAGGACTTAATGTGTAATGGGCATTACGGTGTGTGGCATAATGTATCACGGACATTGCGGTGTGTGTCATAATGTGTCACAGGCATTACGGAGTGTGGCATACTATATCACGGGCATTGTGGTATGTGGTATAATGTCTCAGGGGTATTGCAGTGTCGCATAGGGTATAACGGGCATTGCGGTATGTGTCACAGGTATTATGGTGTATGGTATACTATATCACGGGCATTGTGATATGTGGTATAATGTCTCAGGGTCATTGCAGTGTGTGGCATAATGTATCACGGACATTGCGGTATGTGTCATAATGTGTCAGGCATTACGGTGTGTTGTATACTATATCACGGGCATTGTGGTATGTGGTATAATGTCTCAGGGTCATTGCAGTGTGGCATAATGTATAACAGGCATTGCGGTATGTGTCAGGCATTACTGTGTGTTGTATACTATATCACGGGCATTGTGGTATGTGGTATAATGTCTCAGGGTCATTGCAGTGTGTGGCATAATGTGTCACAGACATTGTATGTGCTATAATGTATCAGGGGCATTGCAGTGTGTATCATAATGTATAACGGGCATTGCGATTCCTGTCGTCATGTGTCACAGGCATTACGGTGTGTGGCATAATGTGTCACAGGCATTACGGTGTGTGGCATAATGTGTCACAGGCATTACGGTGTGTGGCATAATGTGTCGGGGGCATTATGGTGTGTGCATATTGTGTCATGTGCATTATTGTGCGTGGAATAATGTCTAAGGGCCATTGAACTATGTGGCATAATGTATACTTGGCATTACTATAAGGAGGAAAAATGACAAATAATGTAAGGGGCATGAATCAGGATTATTTTTCTTTCCTGTGGTGGCTAACGTCTGGGCATGCAGGTTGCAAAACTGGGGTATAAGGAAGTCTTTTCCTGCAAGGCCACACCCCTTTATGCAAAGCCACGCCCATTCCAACGAAGCCACACACCCTTTTTGGCACGCGCATGTTTGTCCCTTTCATAGTGCCAATTATGGGGGATTGGGGGGGGCAAGAATTTTTGGGCTTGGGGGAGAAAAACTTCTAGTTACGCCACTGCATCCGGCCCTATGTCTGTGATGCTGATGGCTGCTCATATTAACACAAAAAAAACGTAACGCACTGTAAATAATGTACCAAAGCAAAACTGCTACACGTTATTATATGTATTATATATAACATTATTATATAACTTTCCTAGTCTACAAGGCCAACTGAATCTCTGAGTGGATCAAATGTTTCCCTTCTACAATTCCCTGTGTCCGCAGCTCTTTTTTTTTAAGCATACTGAAACGGAAGTCAACATATTATCAAGTTGCGGTCGCTATTCCCTAAATGACCCCTGACCTTTGCATTAAGTATAGTTTCTTTTATGTTTGAGCGTACCAAGCACACCCTACCCCCACATACTCACATACAGTAGTTAGTTGTTCATTAAGCTGGGTACACACTGAGCGATCAGGCCGATATGATGTTTTGGGCCAATTCGGAATGACACATCGGCCTGATCGCACAGTGTTCCGGAAAATCGCTAGAGAGTAGCGACATCGCTAGGTTCGATGTGCTGCACATCAAATCTAGCAATAACCCTAGTGACCACGGCATGTGTAATGAAGGATGGAGCGATATGTTGCTCCGACCTTCATTACATCACTCAATGTGTACCCAGGTTCCGATATATGATGGCGTGTACCCAGCTTTAGAGTATGTAGAAATCTGCTTCCTTTACCAGAATCCCTCAGTCAGTTATCCCAATTTCTTTATGCTTTGTTAAAATCGCCCGACAGAGGAACACATATTTCTTTGCTGCCCTTTTAACAGGTAATAAGAATTTAATGTTAAAGGGCGTTCCCTACATCCCAGCTTCACCAGCTGCAGAGACCCAACTGCTGAGAGTCACTCAGAATCCAAAACAGGACAGGTTTACATTTAATTCTCTATATATTCTAAATGGGATACGTTATTTCTTATAATACACTTGTTTTCTTAATGGTAACAGTATGACTCACAATTACTTCCATATATTATATTCCTGGACATATAGGATTAGATATGTTACTATAACTCATACTTAGATACTTTCACAGAACATCTAGTAGCCTCCTAAATATTTGGGTGTTCTCCCAGACAAATAGTCCCCCCACCGTATACTTCTTCACTGTCTATGTCTTGATAACGTGATTCTATTGGGTGATCTTCAGTATGCCGGCTGTCGGGATCACGGCGCACAGTATACCGGCACCGGAATCCCGACAGCCGGCATACCGACACTTATTCTCCCTCGTGGGGGTCCACGACCCCCCTGGAGGGAGAATAAAATAGCGTGGCACGCATAGCGCGCCACCGTGCCCGCAGCGTGGCGAGCGCAACGAGCCCTCAAGGGGCTCATTTGCGCTCGCCACACTGTCGGTAAGCCGGCAGTCGGGACGGTCGGGGCTCCCGGCGCCGGTATGCTGGTCGCCGGGAGCCCAACCGCCGGCATACCATACCACACCCATTCTATTTATTATTGCACATTTTGAGCAGGGCTGTATTTTTGTGTTTCTTTTTCATCCACTAGGGGGCACAGGATTCATTACAATGGGTTTAGGCTGGGGAATCCGGTCTCTAGGTCGACAGTAATTAGGTCGATAATGTTTAGGTCGACCACTATTGGTCGACAGTAACTAGATCGACAGGGTTTCAAGGTCGACAGGGTCTCTAGGTCATCAAGTTCTAGGTCAACAGGTCAACATGAGTTTTCACTTTTTTTTTCTTTTTTTGAACTTTTTCATACTTTACAATGCACGTGGACTACGATTGGGAATAGTAACATGTGCCAAGCGCAGCGGTAGCGGAGTGAGGCACCTTGCCCGAAGCATGGCGAGCGAATCGAGGGGATATGGTGCACTAATTGGGATTCCTGGTCACTGTACGGAGAAAACGACACCAAAAAAAACATTAAAAACTCATGTCAACCTTTTGACCTGTCGACTTAGACCATGTCGACCTAGATACCCTGTCGACCTAGCTTCCCTGTCGACCTAGTTACTGTCGACAAATAGTGGTCGACCCAGACACTGTCGACCCTATGAACCACACCCATAGACTGGATGTGGAGGTGTCCGGGAAGCAGGGGCGGATTTACCGCTAGGCATCCAAGGCACGTGCTTAGGGCCCGGCAAGTCTCAGGGGCCCGGACGCACCCGCCGACAGTGATCAGGAGCCGCGCTGCAGAGGACTTTAGTTTAATGGGAGAGTGGATGACAAGAACGGGGAGAGCAATGGGCGTGACGTGGCCTTCCCACTCCTGACTGCTGCCGCTGCCTGGGAGAGAGACACTGTCTACTGGTATCTGTGCCCGCTCCGGCTGCCATGCTCTCTGTGCCCCCTGCTCTGAGGCTGCTGTTGGTAAGGCGGCTGTTACAGTGTGTGCGGGTATCTTATTCAGAGTCGGCCCGACGCATACGTATGTAGGGCGCCGTTGCGGACAGTGAGTGAGGGGCAGATTTATTAAACTCGGTGAAGTGATAAAGTGGAAGGTGATAAAGGACCAGCCAGTCAGCTCCTGTCATTTTTCAAACCCAGCCTGTGACATGGCAGTTAAGATCTGATTGGCTGGTCCTTTATCACCTTCCACTTTATCACTTCACCGAGCTTAATAAATCTGCCCCTGAGTCTCTTTCACTCACTGTACAGGGCGCTGCCACCCACCAGATCCCAGCGGCTCCATGGTGCTCCTCCGCCTGGCCCTCCCCCCACCCGCCTGTGTGCCCGCCCGCCGGCTCCCAGCGGTTCCACCTGCTCCTCCGCCAGCCTGTGTGCCCGCCCGCCGGCTCCCAGCGGCTCCGTGGTGATGGTCCTCCCTGCCCGACCCTCCACTCCTGTGGCTCACACAAGACAAAGGTTTGGGGGAAGGGAACATACGGAGATGACCTGCTGCGGGACACAAAGACAAAGAGCTGCAGGAGGGACATGGGGCAGGGAGCTGGGACCATGTCAGAGCATGTCTCTCTCTCTCTCACCCCCTTCACTCTCTCACCCTCCCTTCTCTCTCCCACCCAACCTTCTCTCTCCCATCCCCCCTTCACTCTCTCACCCCCCTTCACTCTCTCACCCCCCTTCACTCTCCCCTTTCTCTCTTTCACTCTCTTCTATTTCTCCTCTCTCATCCCCTTTCTCTCTCTCACCCCTCCTTCCATCTATCACCCCCCTTCAATCTCTCACCCCCCCTTCAATATCTCACCCCCCTTCAATCTCTCACCCCCCCCCCCCTTCAATCTCTCACCCCCTCTTCACTCTCCCCTTTCTCTCTTTCACTCTCCTCTCTTCTTTCTCTTCTCATCCCCCTTCTCTCTCACCTCCCCTTCTCTTCCACACCCCCTTCTCTCACCCCTCCTTCTGTCTCTCACCCCCCTTCTGTCTCTCAACCCCCTTCACTCTCTCACCCCCCCTTCACTCTCCCCTTTCTCTCACTCTCTTTTCTCTCTCTCTTTCTGCTCTCTCACCCCCCTTCTCTCTCACTCCCCCCTTCTCTTTCTCACTCCCCCTTCACTCCCTCACCCCTCCCTTCACTCTCCCCCTTTCTCTCTCTCACCCCCCTTCACTCTCTCCTTTCTCTCACTCTCTTTTCTCTCCTCTCTCACCACCCTTCTCTCCCACACCTCCCCTTCTCTCTCTCACTCCCCCTTCACTCTCTTACCCCTCCCTTCACTCTCCCCTTTTTCTCTCTCACTCTCTTTCTCCACTCTCACCCCCCTTCACTCTCTCACCCCCTTCTCTATGTCTTCCCTTTCAATCTCTCTCCCATCTACCCCCTCTCTCCCCTCTGTCTCCATCCCCAGTGTTTATATCAGTAGCTATGCCATTTATAAATAAGTCTAGTTTATCCAGTCAGTGGCAGTTCTAGGGGTGGGCAATGTGTAATTTGTATTAGGGGCTATACCATTATATGTAAAAGAAGCTCTACTGTAGTGTAACATGTAAGCTAATGGCTGCTACTCTGCTGTGTAATGTAACACACTCTTCGGTGTAATGTAATGGACGCTACTGTGCGGTGAATGTAACGGACGCTACTGTGCGGTGTAAAGTAACGGACGCTACTGTGCGGTGTAATGTTACGGACGCTACTCTGCGGTGTAATGTAATGGATGCGCCATCTTTTTTGTTGTGATGGATTGCACCTGAATGAGGATGGGGCAGCGGTGCTGGGGGGAATGATGGTTAGAAGGTTGGAGGAGATTTTAAACTAGGTGCCTGGGGGGGAGGGTTTAGCAAGAAATCACGGGTCATTCAGTAAGAATAGCAGGGGTGGCGTTAGTGAACAAAATGGGGGAGGAGTAGGGTGGAGGAATAGAGCAGACGGCAAGGGTAGTAACATGGGAACTAAAAAGGGTTTTAGAATAACAGTAACCAATGACGATTAAGGGTCATCTTTGCTGCATAAGAATTATGATGTCCCTACCATAGGGGGAAATACATATCTCAATTGTATGTATGTAAATGCTAGAAGCCTTACAGGTAAAAAAGGTGAACTAGAAATCCTCGCAGTAAGCAAGGAATATGATGTTATAGACATTACTGAAACGTGGTGGGACGAATCTCAGGATTGGACAGTCAATCTAGGGGGTTACACACTGTACAGGAGAGACAGACTAAATAAACAGGGTGGTGGGGTATGGCTTTACGTAAAGCCATTTCTAAAACCTGTTATACGGGAAGATATTCAAGAAGGGACTGTAAATACTATTGAGACGTTATGGGTAGAAATTGCATGCGGGTTAAAGGAATAAAGAAGTTATTATTGGGGATATGCTACAGGCCGCCTGATATTAATGTGTCTGACGAGAAATTGTTACTGAATCAAATTGAAAGAGCAGCAGGAATAGGAGACATAGGGGTATATGCAATTGCGGTCGAATTCCCGAAATTGTTGAATTTCGGGACATTTTCGCCAAAAAAAAAAAAAATCGCCAATGCAATTCAGTGCTTTCCGTAAAAAAAAACGGACTTTCAAAATTCGACTTTTTGAAATTCGACTTTTTGCAAATTCGACTTTTCTGCAATGATACAAGTGCTGCAATTCGACCAAAGTGTATCCAATTCAAGTTTGGAAATTCGACAGCAGTGCTTTTAGACAGTAAATTCGTCCTTTTCAATCCGCCACACTTTGGAGGGTGAAACCAATAAAAAAAATTTAAAACATGTTTTTTTTGGTGGTTTTTTTTTTGGTAATAGCATATCTATTTATATTAGAAGGGATTAGGTATTTGGTTTGTCTTTTTTGGAGGCACAAGTATTATTTATATATATATATATTTTTTTTTTATAGCTGGAACGGTAAAATCAAGGGAAAAAATGGCGTGGGGTCCCCCCTCCAAAGCATAACCAGCCTCGGGCTCTTCGAGCTGGTCCTGGTTCTAAAAATGCGGGGGGAAAATTGACAGGGGATCCCCCGTATTTTTAAAACCAGCACCGGGCTCTGCGCCTGGTGCTGGTGCAAAAAATACGGGGGACAAAAAGAGTAGGGGTCCCCCGTATTTTTTACACCAGCATCGGGCTCCACTAGCTGGACAGATAATGCCACAGCCGGGGGTCACTTTTATACAGTGCCCTGGCCGGAGTACCCTGGGGGAGTGGGGACCCCTTCAATCAAGGGGTCCCCCCCAGCCACCCAAGGGCCAGGGGTGAAACCCGAGGCTGTCCCCGCCATCCAAGGGCTGCGGATGGGAGGCTGATAGCCTTGAGAAAATTGTCAGAATATTGTTTTTTCCAGTAGTACTACAAGTCCCAGCAAGCCTCCCCCGCAAGCTGGTACTTGGAGAACCACAAGTACCAGCATGCGGGAGAAAAATGGGCCCGCTGGTACCTGTAGTACTACTGGAAAAAGCCCGAGGCTGGTTATGCTTTGGAGGGGGGACCCCACGCCATTTTTTCCCGGGTTTTTCCCGTTTTTTCCCGTTTTTTTAATTCGCGGCAAAATCCGGCAAATCGGTCATTTTTCGCCCGCGGGAATGTCGAATCCGTTTTTCATTGAATATGGTGAATTACGGCAGCCACCTGCCGGAATTCACCTGTCGAATTGTGTCGAATTAAAAAATGGCGATAATTTGCCGCAATTCGCCGCTAATTGCATATACCCCATAGTAGTGATGGGAAACTTTAACTATCCCGAGATAAACTGGAAAATCAATTCATGTGATACTGCTATGGTCAATATGTTTTTAAACACGCTAAATGATAATTACCTAGTTCAATTAATCAAGGAACCAACTAGGTACAATACAATCTTAGATCTGGTATTAACTAATAATGGGGAATTGGTATCAAATATTGAAGTAGGAGGGCCCATAGGTAACCTCGACCACGATATGGTCACATTCAATATCACTTTTCATAAGCAGTCTTATACTGGCTCAACTAGGACTCTAAACTTTAGCAAAGCCAACTTTGACATGATGAAGGAAGCGTTAAGGGACATTGAATGGGAAATTCTGTTTCAAGGAAAAAATACTACAGAGAAATGGGATGTATTCAAATCACTGATAATTAATAATACTCGTAAATTTATTCCCACCAGCAGCAAAAAAAAAAAAAGGAATAAAAATCCCAAACCAATGTGGTTTAACAAAAATATAAAGGAATTAATGGACAAAAAAGACGAGCATTTAAAAAATACAAATCTGAGGGGGATGCGGAGTCATTCCAGCACTCTAAGGACTGTAACAAAATATGCAAAAAAGGAATAAGAGCAGCTAAAGTAGAAACTGAAAAACTAGTAGCAAAGGAAAGCAAAGCGAATCCCACATTTTTTTAAAGTACATCAACAGCAAGAGACTTAAGAAGGAGAGTATAGGCTCTTTAATGGACAAGAGGGGAGTCTTAATAAAAAATTATAATGGTATAGCAAACAAGTTTTTTTTCAATGGTATTTACCAGAGAGGACCAAATGCTGGATCTAACACAAAATCTCAACAAAGATAATGTCCCACTGCTAAATGCTTATTTATATGAGGAGGTAGTCTATGACGGATGAAAAAAGTTAAAGATTAATAAGTCACCTGGTCCAGATGGAGTTCACCCGGGAGTTCTTATGGAGTTGCACGCTGAACTAGGAAGACCTCTATTTTTGATCTTCATGGATTCGGTTAAATTGGGTATGGTTCCCAAAGACTGGTGTATAGTGGAGGTAGTGCCGATATTCAAAAAGGGGAGCAAAGCTGAATCAGGTAATTATAGACCAGTTAGTCTTACATCTATAGTAGGGAAAGTCTTGAAATGTATTCTAAGGGACAGTATTCAAAAGTTCCTTGAAGCAAAAAAGATCATTATAAGGAACCAACATGGATTTGTAAAGGACAGATCATGTCAAACCAACTTACTTGGCTTTTATGAAACAGTAAGTGCGAACCTTGATCAGGGTAAGGAGGTGGATGTAATCTTTTTAGACTTTGCCAAGGCTTTCAACACTGTACCACACATGCGTCTTATCTATAAGCTACAAGAAATAGGGCTAGGGAGCACAATATGCACTTGGGTCAGTAATTGGTTAGATAATAGGGAGCAGCACGTTGTGGTCAATGGATCATTTTCAAATTGGACTAAAGTACTAAGTGGTGTGCCACAAGGGTCTGTACTTGGACCACTTTCGTTCAATATTTTCATCAACGACCTAACAGTAGGTCTAGAGAGCATGGTGTCAATTTTCGCAAACAATACCAAATTGTGTAAGGTTATAAATACGGAGGGGGATGCTGAGTCTCTTCAGAACGACTTAACTAAACTGGAAGCATGGGCAGCAAAATGGAGAATGAGATTCAACATAGACAAGTGTAAGGTAATGCACTGTGGGGGCAAGACCAAAAATTACACCTACATACGAAATGGGGTAATACTAGGGGATTCTGTACTGGAAAAAAGACTTAGGGGTTCACATAGATAACAAATTAAGCAGCAGTACCCAAAGTAGGAGTGCAGCAAAGAAGACTAATAAGATATTAGCATGCACAAAACGGGGAATTGATGCAAGGGACGAGAGTATTATACTCCCATTATATAAATCACTAGTGAGGCCACATCTTGAATACTGTGTACAATTTTGGGCACCATATTACAAAAAGGATATTCTGGAGCTAGAAAAGGTTCAGAGGCGGGCGACCAAACTAATCAAGTGCATGGAGATGCTGGAATACGAGGAAAGGCTTGCAAGGCTAGGCATATTTACATTGGAAAAGAGGAGACTAAGAGGGGACATGATCAACATCTACAAATATTAGAGATGAGCGGGTTCGGTTTCTCTGAATCCGAACCCGCCCGAACTTCATGGTTTTTTTCACGGGTCCGAGCAGACTCGGATCCTCCCGCCTTGCTCGGTTAACCCGAGCGCGCCCGAACGTCATCATGACGCTGTCGGATTCTCGCGAGACTCGGATTCTATATAAGGAGCCGCGCGTCGCCGCCATTTTCACACGTGCATTGAGATTGATAGGGAGAGGACGTGGCTGGCGTCCTCTCCATTTAGATTATAAGAGAGAGAGAGATTTACTGGAGTTTAGGACTAGGAGGAGTACTGTAGAAGTGTAGAGAGTGCAGAGAGTTTACTAGTGAGTGACCACCAGACAGTGCAGTTTATTTAATATATCCGTTCTCTGCCTGAAAAAAGCGATACACACAGTGACTCAGTCACATACCATATCTGTGTGCACTGCTCAGGCTCAGCCCAGTGTGCTGCAATATATATTATATATCTGTCTGACTGCTCAGCTCACACAGCTTATAATTGTGGGGGAGACTGGGGAGCACTGCAGTGCCAGTTATAGGTTATAGCAGGAGCCAGGAGTACATAATATTATATTAAAATTAAACAGTGCACACTTTTGCTGCAGGAGTGCCACTGCCAGTGTGACTGACCAGTGACCTGACCACACTGACCACCAGTATAGTTAGTAGTATACTTATATTGTGATTGCCTGAAAAAGTTAAACACTCGTCGTGTGACTTCACTTGTGTGTTTTTTTTTTTTTATTCTATAAAAATAAAACTCATTCTGCTGACAGACAGTGTCCAGCAGGTCCATCATTATATAATATATAATATATACCTGTCCGGCTGCAGTAGTGCTATATATATATTTTTTATATCATTTATCATCCAGTCGCAGCAGACACAGTACGGTAGTTCACGGCTGTGGCTACCTCTGTGTCTGCACTCGGCAGGCAGTCCGTCCATAATTGTATACCACCTAACCGTGGTTTTTTTTTCTTTCTTCTTTATACATACATACTACTACGACATCTCTTTATCAACCAGTCTATATTAGCAGCAGACACAGTACAGTACGGTAGTTCACAGCTGTGGCTACCTCTGTGTCTGCACTCGGCAGGCAGTCCGTCCATAATTGTATACCACCTAACCGTGGTTTTTTTTTCTTTCTTCTTTATACATACATAGTTACATAGACATCTCTTTATCAACCAGTCTATATTAGCAGCAGACACAGTACAGTACGGTAGTTCACGGCTGTGGCTACCTCTGTGTCTGCATTCGGCAGGCAGTCCGTCCATAATTGTATATATACCACCTAACCGTGGTTTTTTTTCTTTCTTCTTTATACATACATACAACTACGACATCTCTTTATCAACCAGTCTATATTAGCAGCAGACACAGTACAGTACGGTAGTTCACGGCTGTGGCTACCTCTGTGTCTGCACTCGGCAGGCAGTCCGTCCATAATTGTATACCACCTAACCGTGGTTTTTTTTTCTTTCTTCTTTATACATACATAGTTACATAGACATCTCTTTATCAACCAGTCTATATTAGCAGCAGACACAGTACAGTACGGTAGTTCACGGCTGTGGCTACCTCTGTGTCTGCACTCGGCAGGCAGTCCATAATTGTATACTAGTATCCATCTCCATTGTTTACCTGAGGTGCCTTTTAGTTGTGCCTATTAAAATATGGAGAACAAAAATGTTGAGGTTCCAAAATTAGGGAAAGATCAAGATCCACTTCCACCTCGTGCTGAAGCTGCTGCCACTAGTCATGGCCGAGACGATGAAATGCCAGCAACGTCGTCTGCCAAGGCCGATGCCCAATGTCATAGTACAGAGCATGTCAAATCCAAAACACCAAATATCAGAAAAAAAAGGACTCCAAAACCTAAAATAAAATTGTCGGAGGAGAAGCGTAAACTTGCCAATATGCCATTTACGACACGGAGTGGCAAGGAACGGCTGAGGCCCTGGCCTATGTTCATGGCTAGTGGTTCAGCTTCACATGAGGATGGAAGCACTCAGCCTCTCGCTAGAAAAATGAAAAGACTCAAGCTGGCAAAAGCAGCACAGCAAAGAACTGTGCATTCTTCGAAATCCCAAATCCACAAGGAGAGTCCAATTGTGTCGGTTGCGATGCCTGACCTTCCCAACACTGGACGTGAAGAGCATGCGCCTTCCACCATTTGCACGCCCCCTGCAAGTGCTGGAAGGAGCACCCGCAGTCCAGTTCCTGATAGTCAGATTGAAGATGTCAGTGTTGAAGTACACCAGGATGAGGAGGATATGGGTGTTGCTGGCACTGGGGAGGAAATTGACCAGGAGGATTCTGATGGTGAGGTGGTTTGTTTAAGTCAGGCACCCGGGGAGACACCTGTTGTCCGTGGGAGGAATATGGCCGTTGACATGCCAGGTGAAAATACCAAAAAAATCAGCTCTTCGGTGTGGAGGTATTTCAACAGAAATGCGGACAACAGGTGTCAAGCCGTGTGTTCCCTTTGTCAAGCTGTAATAAGTAGGGGTAAGGACGTTAACCACCTCGGAACATCCTCCCTTATACGTCACCTGCAGCGCATTCATAATAAGTCAGTGACAAGTTCAAAAACTTTGGGTGACAGCGGAAGCAGTCCACTGACCAGGAAATCCCTTCCTCTTGTAACCAAGCTCACGCAAACCACCCCACCAACTCCCTCAGTGTCAATTTCCTCCTTCCCCAGGAATGCCAATAGTCCTGCAGGCCATGTCACTGGCAATTCTGACGATTCCTCTCCTGCCTGGGATTCCTCCGATGCATCCTTGCGTGTAACGCCTACTGCTGCTGGCGCTGCTGTTGTTGCTGCTGGGAGTCGATGGTCATCCCAGAGGGGAAGTCGTAAGACCACTTTTACTACTTCCACCAAGCAATTGACTGTCCAACAGTCCTTTGCGAGGAAGATGAAATATCACAGCAGTCATCCTACTGCAAAGCGGATAACTGAGGCCTTGGCATCCTGGGTGGTGAGAACCGTGGTTCCGGTATCCATCATTACTGCAGAGCCAACTAGAGACTTGTTGGAGGTACTGTGTCCCCGGTACCAAATACCATCTAGGTTCCATTTCTCTAGGCAGGCGATACCGAAAATTTACACAGACCTCAGAAAAAGAGTCACCAGTGTCCTAAAAAATGCAGCTGTACCCAATGTCCACTTAACCACGGACATGTGGACAAGTGGAGCAGGGCAGGGTCAGGACTATATGACTGTGACAGCCCACTGGGTAGATGTATGGACTCCCGCCGCAAGAACAGCAGCGGCGGCACCAGTAGCAGCATCTCGCAAACGCCAACTCTTTCCTAGGCAGGCTACGCTTTGTATCACCGGTTTCCAGAATACGCACACAGCTGAAAACCTCTTACGGCAACTGAGGAAGATCATCGCAGAATGGCTTACCCCAATTGGACTCTCCTGTGGATTTGTGGCATCGGACAATGCCAGCAATATTGTGTGTGCATTAAATATGGGCAAATTCCAGCACGTCCCATGTTTTGCACATACCTTGAATTTGGTGGTGCAGAATTATTTAAAAAACGACAGGGGCGTGCAAGAGATGCTGTCGGTGGCCAGAAGAATTGCGGGACACTTTCGGCGTACAGGCACCACGTACAGAAGACTGGAGCACCACCAAAAACTACTGAACCTGCCCTGCCATCATCTGAAGCAAGAAGTGGTAACGAGGTGGAATTCAACCCTCTATATGCTTCAGAGGTTGGAGGAGCAGCAAAAGGCCATTCAAGCCTATACAATTGAGCACGATATAGGAGGTGGAATGCACCTGTCTCAAGCGCAGTGGAGAATGATTTCAACGTTGTGCAAGGTTCTGATGCCCTTTGAACTTGCCACACGTGAAGTCAGTTCAGACACTGCCAGCCTGAGTCAGGTCATTCCCCTCATCAGGCTTTTGCAGAAGAAGCTGGAGACATTGAAGGAGGAGCTAACACGGAGCGATTCCGCTAGGCATGTGGGACTTGTGGATGGAGCCCTTAATTCGCTTAACAAGGATTCACGGGTGGTCAATCTGTTGAAATCAGAGCACTACATTTTGGCCACCATGCTCGATCCTAGATTTAAAGCCTACCTTGGATCTCTCTTTCCGGCAGACACAAGTCTGCTGGGGTTGAAAGACCTGCTGGTGAGAAAATTGTCAAGTCAAGCGGAACGCGACCTGTCAACATCTCCTCCTTCACATTCTCCCGCAACTGGGGGTGTGAGGAAAAGGCTCAGAATTCCGAGCCCACCCGCTGGCGGTGATGCAGGGCAGTCTGGAGCGACTGCTGATGCTGACATCTGGTCCGGACTGAAGGACCTGACAACGATTACGGACATGTCGTCTACTGTCACTGCATATGATTCTCTCACCATTGAAAAAATGGTGGAGGATTATATGAGTGACCGCATCCAAGTAGGCACGTCACACAGTCCATACTTATACTGGCAGGAAAAAGAGGCAATTTGGAGGCCCTTGCACAAACTGGCTTTATTCTACCTAAGTTGCCCTCCCACAAGTGTGTACTCCTAAAGAGTGTTTAGTGCCGCCGCTCACCTTGTCAGCAATCGGCGTACGAGGTTACATCCAGAAAATGTGGAGAAGATGATGTTCATTAAAATTAATTATAATCAATTCCTCCGCGGAGACATTGACCAGCAGCAATTGCCTCCACAAAGTACACAGGGAGCTGACATGGTGGATTCCAGTGGGGACGAATTGATAATCTGTGAGGAGGGGGATGTACACGGTGATATATCGGAGGATGATGATGAGGTGGACATCTTGCCTCTGTAGAGCCAGTTTGTGCAAGGAGAGATTAATTGCTTCTTTTTTGGGGGGGGTCCAAACCAACCCGTCATATCAGTCACAGTCGTGTGGCAGACCCTGTCACTGAAATGATGGGTTGGTTAAAGTGTGCATGTCCTGTTTTGTTTATACAACATAAGGGTGGGTGGGAGGGCCCAAGGACAATTCCATCTTGCACCTCTTTTTTCTTTTATTTTTCTTTGCGTCATGTGCTGTTTGGGGAGTGTTTTTTGGAAGGGCCATCCTGCGTGACACTGCAGTGCCACTCCTAGATGGGCCCGGTGTTTGTGTCGGCCACTAGGGTCGCTTATCTTACTCACACAGTCAGCTACCTCATTGCGCCTCTTTTTTTCTTTGCGTCATGTGCTGTTTGGGGAGGGTTTTTTGGAAGGGCCATCCTGCGTGACACTGCAGTGCCACTCCTAGATGGGCCCGGTGTTTGTGTCGGCCACTAGGGTCGCTAATCTTACTCACACAGCTACCTCATTGCGCCTCTTTTTTTCTTTGCGTCATGTGCTGTTTGGGGAGGGTTTTTTGGAAGGGACATCCTGCGTGACACTGCAGTGCCACTCCTAGATGGGCCCGGTGTTTGTGTCGGCCACTAGGGTCGCTTATCTTACTCACACAGTCAGCTACCTCATTGCGCCTCTTTTTTTCTTTGCGTCATGTGCTGTTTGGGGAGGGTTTTTTGGAAGGGACATCCTGCGTGACACTGCAGTGCCACTCCTAGATGGGCCCGGTGTTTGTGTAGGCCACTAGGGTCGCTAATCTTACTCACACAGCTACCTCATTGCGCCTCTTTTTTTCTTTGCGTCATGTGCTGTTTGGGGAGGGTTTTTTGGAAGGGCCATCCTGCGTGACACTGCAGTGACACTCCTAGATGGGCCCGGTGTTTGTGTCGGCCACTAGGGTCGCTAATCTTTCTCACACAGCTACCTCATTGCGCCTCTTTTTTTCTTTGCGTCATGTGCTGTTTGGGGAGGGTTTTTTGGAAGGGCCATCCTGCGTGACACTGCAGTGCCACTCCTAGATGGGCCCGGTGTTTGTGTCGGCCACTAGGGTCGCTAATCTTACTCACACAGCTACCTCATTGCGCCTCTTTTTTTCTTTGCGTCATGTGCTGTTTGGGGAGGGTTTTTTGGAAGGGCCATCCTGCGTGACACTGCAGTGCCACTCCTAGATGGGCCCGGTGTTTGTGTCGGCCACTAGGGTCGCTTATCTTACTCACACAGCGACCTCGGTGCAAATTTTAGGACTAAAAATAATATTGTGAGGTGTGAGGTATTCAGAATAGACTGAAAATGAGTGTAAATTATGGTTTTTGAGGTTAATAATACTTTGGGATCAAAATGACCCCCAAATTCTATGATTTAAGCTGTTTTTTAGTGTTTTTTGAAAAAAACACCCGAATCCAAAACACACCCGAATCCGACAAAAAAAAATCGGTGAGGTTTTGCCAAAACGCGGTCGAACCCAAAACACGGCCGCGGAACCGAACCCAAAACCAAAACACAAAACCCGAAAAATTTCAGGCGCTCATCTCTAACAAATATATAAGGGGACAATACACAGAGCTCGGGAGGGACCTGTTTTCTATAAGATCAGCACACAGGACACGTGGTCACTCGCTTAGGTTAGAGGAGAGGAGTTTCCGCACATTGAGGCAAAAAGTTTTTTTCACAGTAAGGACAATACGTGTTTGAAATTCCCTGCCTGATAGAGTAGTAACAGCGGACTCAGTCAACGCCTTTAAGAATGGGTTAGATAAATTCCTATTGGATAAAGATATTAAGGGTTATGGTGCGTAGGCATGAATTATAGTTAATATAACTAGTCCTAACTAGTGATGAGCGGGTTCGGTTTCTCGGAAACCGAACCCCCTCGAACTTCACCCTTTTTACACGGTTCCGAGCCATACTCGGATTCTCCTGTATGGCTCGGTTAACCCGAGCGCGCCCGAACGTCATCATCCCGCTGTCGGATTCTCTCGAGATTCGGATTCTATATAAGCAGCCGCGCATCGCCGCCATTTTCACTCGTGCATTGGAAATATTAGGGAGAGGACGTGGCTGGCGTCCTCTCCATTTATTCATTGTTGAGTTGATGCAAATATTTGTGCTTGCTTATATCATTGTGGGGACTGGGGAGCAGCTTTATATTAATATAGGAGGAGTACAGTGCAGAGTTTTGCTGATCAGTGACCACCAGTTTTATCCGTTCTCTGTCTGAAAAAAACACTCCATATCTGTGCTCAGTGTGCTGCATATATCTGTGCTCACACTGCTTAATTGTGGGGACTGGGGAGCAGCTGTATTATATAGCAGGAGTACAGTGCAGAGTTTTGCTGACAGTGACCACCAGTATACATTGTCTGCCTGAAAAACACTCCTTATCTGTGCTCAGTGTGCTGCTTTATTGTGGGGACTGGGGAGTCGGGACCACCAGTATAATATTATATAGGAGGAGCACAGTGCAGAGTTTTGCTGACACAGTGACCACCAGTATATATAGCAGTACGGTACGGAAGGCCACTGCTGTACCTACCTCTGTGTCGTCATTAAGTATACTATCCATCTACATTCTAATTCTATACCTGTGGTGCATTTTAGTTTTGCAGTTTGCTGACACAGTGACCACCAGTATATATAGCAGTACGGTACGGAAGGCCACTGCTGTACCTACCTCTGTGTCATCATTAAGTATACTATCCATCTACATTCTATACCTGTGGTGCATTTCAGTTGTGCAGTTTGCTGACACAGTGACCACCAGTATATATAGCAGTACGGTACGGGAGGCCACTGCTGTGCCTACCTCTGTGTCATCATTAAGTATACTATCCATCTACATTCTATACCTGTGGTGCATTTTAGTTTTTCAGTTTGCTGACACAGTGACCACCAGTATATATAGCAGTACGGTACGGAAGGCCACTGCTGTACCTACCTCTGTGTCGTCATTAAGTATACTATCCATCTACATTCTAATTCTATACCTGTGGTGCATTTTAGTTTTGCAGTTTGCTGACACAGTGACCACCAGTATATATAGCAGTACGGTACGGAAGGCCACTGCTGTACCTACCTCTGTGTCGTCATTAAGTATACTATCCATCTGCATTCTATACCTGTGGTGCATTTCAGTTGTGCAGTTTGCTGACACAGTGACCACCAGTATATATAGCAGTACGGTACGGAAAGGCCACTGCTGTACCTACCTCTGTGTCGTCATTAAGTATACTATCCATCTACATTCTATGACTGTGGTGCATTTTAGTTTTGCAGTTTACTGACATAGTGACCACCAGTATATATAGCAGTACGGTACGGAAGGCCACTGCTGTACCTACCTCTGTGTCGTCATTAAGTATACTATCCATCTACATTCTATACCTGTGGTGCATTTTAGTTGTGCGCAGTATATATAGTAGTAGGCCATTGCTATTGATACTGGCATATAATTCCACACATTAAAAAATGGGGAACAAAAATGTGGAGGTTAACATAGGGAAAGATCAAGATCCACTTCCACCTCATGCTGAAGCTGCTGCCACTAGTCATGGCCGAGACGATGAAATGCCATCAACGTCGTCTGCCAAGGCCGATGCCCAATGTCATAGTAGAGAGCATGTAAAATCCAAAAAACAAAAGTTCAGTAAAATGACCCAAAAATCAAAATTAAAAGCGTCTGAGGAGAAGCGTAAACTTGCCAATATGCCATTTACGACACGGAGTGGCAAGGAACGGCTGAGGCCCTGGCCTATGTTCATGGCTAGTGGTTCAGCTTCACATGAGGATGGAAGCACTCATCCTCTCGCAAGAAAACTGCAGTGCCACTCCTAGATGGGCCAGGTGTTTGTGTCGGCCACTTGTGTCGCTTAGCTTAGTCACACAGCGACCTTGCTGCGCCTCTTTTTTTCTTTGCATCATGTGCTGTTTGGGGACTATTTTTTTGAAGTGCCATCCTGTCTGACACTGCAGTGCCACTCCTAGATGGGCCAGGTGTTTGTGTCGGCCACTTGTGTTGCTTATCTTAATCACTCAGCGACCTTGGTGCGCCTCTTTTTTTCTTTGCATCATGTGCTGTTTGGGGACTATTTTTTTGAAGTGCCATCCTGCCTGACACTGCAGTGCCACTCCTAGATGGGCCAGGTGTTTGTGTCGGCCACTTGTGTCGCTTAGCTTAGCCATCCAGCGACCTCGGTGCAAATTTTAGGACTAAAAATAATATTGTGAGGTGTGAGGTGTTCAGAATAGACTGGAAATGAGTGAAAATTATGGTTATTGAGGTTAATAATACTATGGGATCAAAATGACCCCCAAATTCTATGATTTAAGCTGTTTTTTTAGGTTTTTTTTTAAAAAAACACCCAAATCCAAAACACACCCGAATCCGACAAAAAAATTTCGGTGAGGTTTTGCCAAAACGCGTCCGAATCCAAAACACGGCCGCGGAACCGTATCCAAAACCAAAACACAAAACCCGAAAAATGTCCGGTGCACATCACTAGTCCTAACATAAAAATAACTAGTCCTATAATAAGACTGCATAGGAGACCACAAATAGGTTGAACTCAATGGACAATCTTTTTTCAACCTTAGTTACTATGTTACTATGTATGTAATGTAACAGACGCTACTGTGCGGTGTAATGTAACGGACGCTACTGTGCGGTGTAATGTGAGTAACGAACGCTTCTGTGCGGTGTAATGTGAGTAACGGACGCACCTGTGCGGTGTAATGTGAGTAAAGGACGCTACTGTGCTATGTAATGTGAGTAACGGATGCTGCTGTGCAGTGTAATGTGAGTAATGGACACTACTGTGCTGTGTAATGTGAGTAACGGATGCTACTGTGCAGCGTAATGTGAGTAACGGACGCTACTGTGCAGTGTAATGTGAGTAACAGATGCTACTGTGCTGTGTAATGTGAGTAATGGATGCTACTGTGCAGTGTAATGTGAGTAACAGACGCTACTGTGCTGTGTAATTTGAGTAACGGACGCTACCGGGCTGAGTAATGTGAGTAACTGGTCTATTTCTCCTGCCTGCTATCATACAGGACAGTTGAGTATTACTGTCCACTATAGCTAATATGTGAGAGTACTGTGTGTGTGTGTGTGTGTGTGTGTGTGTGTGTGTGTGTGTGTGTGTGTGTGTGTGTGTGTGTGTGTGTGGTTTGTGTGGTGTACCTATATTATTATAGCCACTTATACAACCATAGGAACTGTGGGTTTGGGTCTGTCTGTGTGTTCACCTTTTTAGTAATTAGTGATGTGCACCGAAAATTTTTCGGGTTTTGTGTTTTGGTTTTGGATTTGGTTCCACGGCCGTGTTTTGGATTCGGACGCGTTTTGGCACAACCTCCCTGAAAAATTTTTGTCGGATTCGGGTGTGTTTTGGATTCGGGTGTTTTTTTACAAAAAACCCTCAAAAACAGCTTAAATAATAGAATTTGGGGGTCATTTTGATCCCATAGTATTATTAACCTCAATAACCATAATTTCCACTAATTTCCAGTCTATTCTGAACACCTCACACCTCACAATATTATTTTTAGTCCTAACATTTGCACCGAGGTCGCTGGATGGCTAAGCTAAGCAACCCAAGTGGCCGACACAAACACCTAGCCCATCTAGGAGTGGCAGTGCCGTAACTAGGCATTTTAGCGCTGTGTGCAAGAAACGATAGTGGCGCCCCCCCCCCATGTAAGATAGGGGCAGTGCGCGCCGTAGTCGCGAATTTTTTTATAGGGGCGTGGCTTCACGGGGAAGGGGTGTGGCCACAAAATAATAGCAATTCATACTACGGTGCACAGTAGTCTACATTATTCAAATTACGCTGCACAGTAGCGCCACTACACCAGGTAGAGCCCCTTTTATACATTACAATAGACAGCGTCCCCCTTATTACACATTACAGCAGACAGTCCCCCTTTTTACACATTGCGGCAGCCAGGACCCCATTTTACACATTGCAGCAGCCAGGCCCCCTTTTTACACATTGCGGCAGCTAGTCCCCCTTTTTACACATTACGGCAGCCAGTCCCCCATTTTACACATTGCGGCAGCCGGGACCGAGAGAGAGAGAGAGAGAGAGAGAGAGAGAGAGAGAGAGAGAGAGAGGATATACTTACCTTCTCCCCGCTGACAGGCTCCTCGAGTCTCCTGGTGCAGTCAGTGAGGTGAGAAGGAGGAGGAGGGAGGGGGAGCAGGGAGCCGCAGCAGCGCTATTTGATTGGTAGTAAGCGCCGCTGCAGCATCCCCCTCTCCTCCTGTATTGGCTGCCCGGCGCTGCTGTGGATGCTGGGGAACCGCATCCCAGCATCCTTAGCAGCGCCGGGCAGCCAATACAGGAGGAGAGGGGGATGCTGCAGTGGCGCTTACTACCAATCAAATAGCGCTGCTGCGGCTCCCTGCTCCCCCTCCCTCCTCCTCCTTCTCTCTGCTGCCCAGCGCTGGTTTCTCCTCTCCCTCCAGCGCGGCGCACGGCGCAGACTTCGGCGGCATGTAATGAGTCAATTTGACTCATTACATGCCACTGGCCGTGCGCCCTCAGGGCAACTGCGCTGTGTGCCAAGCCCACTTGGCACACACGTAGTTACGGCCCTGAGGAGTGGCACTGCAGTGTCAGACAGGATGGCAGATTTAAAAAATAGTCCCCAAACAGCACATGATGCAAAGAAAAAAAGAGGTGCAATGAGGTAGCTGTGTGACTAAGCTAAGCGACCCAAGTGGCCGACACAAACACCTGGCCCATCTAGGAGTGGCACTGCAGTGTCAGACAGGATGGCAGATTTAAAAAATAGTCCCCAAACAGCACATGATGCAAAGAAAAAAAGAGGTGCAATGAGGTAGCTGTGTGACTGAGCTAAGCGTCCCAAGTGGCCGACACAAACACCTGGCCCATCTAGGAGTGGCACTGCAGTGTCAGACAGGATGGCAGATTTAAAAAATAGTCCCCAAACAGCACATGATGCGAAGAAAAAAAGAGGTGCAATGAGGTAGCTGTGTGGCTAAGCTAAGCGACCCAAGTGGCCGACACAAACACCTGGCCCATCTAGGAGTGGCACTGCAGTTTTCTAGTGAGAGGATGAGTGCTTCCATCCTCATGTGAATCTGAACCACTAGCCATGAACATAGGCCAGGGCCTCAGCCGTTCCTTGCCACTCTGTGTCGTAAATGGCATATTGGCAAGTTTACGCTTCTCATCAGACGCTTTTAATTTTGCTTTTTGGGTCATTTTACTGAACTTTTGTAGGATACTTGACGACACAGAGGTAGAGCAGTGGACTACTGTACCGTACTGCTATATATATACTGGTGGTCACAGCAACATTCTGCACTGTCCCCTCCTGCTATATACTGCGCACAACTAAAATGCAGCACAGGTATGGATGCATAGTATACTTGACGACACAGAGGTAGAGCAGTGGACTACTGTACCGTACTGCTATATATATATACTGGTGGTCACAGCAACATTCTGCACTGTCCCCTCCTACTATATACTGCGCACAACTAAAATGCAGCACAGGTATGGATGCATAGTATACTTGACGACACAGAGGTAGAGCAGTGGATTACTGTACCGTACTGCTATATATATACTGGTGGTCACAGCAACATTCTGCACTGTCCTCCTACTATATACTACAATGCAGCACAGATATGGAGTGTTTTTCAGAGAACGTAGATATTTTCAGCACACTGAGCATAGATATTTGCAAGCACACTGAGCACAGATATTTGCAGCACACTGAGCAGATATTTGCAGCACACTTAACACAGAAACGCAGCCACGTCCTCTCGCTATCATCTCCAAAGCACGAGTGAAAATGGCGGCGACGCGCGGCTCCTTATATAGAATACGAATCTCGCGAGAATCCGACAGCGGAATGATGACGTTCGGGCGCACTTGGGTTAACCGAGCAAGGCGGGAAGATTTAGTCTGCCTCGGAACCGTGTAAAATGGGTGAAGTTCGGGGGGGTTCGGATGCCGAGGAACCGAACCCGCTCATCACTATTAGTAATACATACTTATGTTTATATATATTTATACATTTATATATGTATTATAGGGATGTAGTTATGTGTCCGGCGGTCATGAAACCGCCGGTCACATTACCTCCCCCTTCATCCCGCCCCCTCACAATCCTGGCAGTCAGTATGCTGACCAGCAGGGACTATTCCCACATGAAACCCATAGAGCGGGAACAGCCCGCAAGGAACTTGTTGCGCTCACACACACCCCCCCCCCTTGCCGGCATTCGACTGCCGGGATACAGACGTTGGTATGCTGACTGACGCCTTCTATATTGGTTCAACATCTTCTGGACAGAGAAGGGTCCTCCACAAGTAGACACCTAGTGGGGGAGAGCCCCTACCCAGTCTCAGAGGAAGAATCTGAGCCAGGGCTCCTCACGGATCAGGAGGATAGTGGATTGGCCACATCCAAGATGGGTTCCGCTTCAGTCCTGGAAGATTCCTTGTCTCTGACAGATGTTGAGGCATTAGTTAGGTCAGTTAGGGAGGTGTGGCAGATTGAGGAGATACCATCAACTAGAGACAGGGTGCCTCTCTTTAACAGAAAAGAAAAGGGAGGCAACATTGGTGGTTATTCCGAGTTGATCGCTCGTTATTTTTTTTTTGCAATGGAGCGATTAGTCGCTAATGCGCATGCGCAATGTCCGCAGTGCGACTGCGCCAAGTAAATTTGCTATTAAGTTAGGTATTTTACTCACGGCATTACAAGGTTTTTTCTTCGTTCTGGTGATCGTAGTGTGATTGACAGGAAGTGGGTGTTTCTGGGCGGAAACTGGCCGTTTTATGGGTGTGTGCGAAAAAACGCTGCCGTTTCTGGGAAAAACGCGGGAGTGTCTGAAGAAACGGGGGAGTGTCTGGGTGAACGCTGGGTGTGTTTGTGACGTCAAACCAAGAACGAAACTGACTGAACTGATCGCAGTGGCAGAGTAAGTCTCGAGCTACTCAGAAACTGCTAAGAACTGTCTATTCGCAAATCTGCTAATCTTTCGTTCGCAAATCTACTATGCTAAGATTCACTCCCAGTAGGCGGCGGCTTAGCGTGTGCAAAGCTGCTAAAAGCAGCTTGCGAGCGAACAACTCGGAATGAGGGCCATTGTTTCCTCCCTAAGCATAGTTAGAGGATTTGTTTGAGGTCACGTGGACACAGCCATCTAAGAGGTTTCAGCTTCCCAATCAAATTTCTACATTTTACCCTTTCCCACTAAGGAGAGGGCCAGATTGGAGAGTTCGCCACCAGCACATGTGGAAAGATTAGTAAGGTCTTCGGTGCTCCCTATTCCTGACGCTTCTTCACTCAAAGATACTATGGATAGGAAGATAGAAAATGTCTTAAAGACCACTTTTGCCCATGCAGTGGCCAATGCTCGCCCTGCATTAGCATCAGCTTGGTAGCCAAGGCCATTGGTACCTGGGCAGAGAAGTTAGAGCATGGTCTGTCTGCTAAGACATGTAGAAGGGATCTTCTCACTTATGTGGTGAACATTCAGAGGGCAAGTGGTTACTCAGGGGAAGCAGCCATGGATACGGGAGTATTGACATCTAAGGTGTCGGCTGCTACTATTGTAACCAGGAAATCTTTATGGCTCCACTCTTGGAGAGCAGATGCAAATTCAAAAAAAGCTTTAGAGGGACTTCCATTTGCAGGGGATACTCTCTTTGGGAGGGAGTTGAATAAGATTGGGGATACGTTAGCTGCATCCAAGAAGGCATTTCTCCCTTCCAGAGCAACCACAAAGCTCAGGACCACTTTTCGCTTCTTTCGTCCACAGGGAAGAGTCACGCTTCGTCAAGATACCAAGACCCTTTTAAGACGTCAAAACCGCGGTCTAAGCAACCCTGGCCTACTAGACATCCAGCCCCCAAGCTGTCTGACAGGGCAGGCCTTCCCCTGGGGGATCCCAGGGTAGGAGGCCAACATTTGTCTTATTTCCCAGGGTTATGCTTTGGCATTTCAAAAGCATCCACCCCTGGGGTTTTTCACCATGGCTCTTCCAGGGGTCCCTCAGAAGGCAGAAGCCCTGAGAGGGGCAGTACACTCCCTCCTAGCCTCCAATGTAGTCATCCTTGTGCCTCAGGAGCAAAGAAGACAGGGTTACTATACCACTCTATTTCTGGTACAGAAGCCGGACGGCTCTTACCGCCCAATACTGAATCTGAAATCTCTTAACAAATATCTCAGGGTTCCCAGGTTCCGCATGGAATCTTTTTTTTTTCCATCAATAGTTTTTATTGTGAAGAAAAATCACTTTTATGGGGTACAAAACAAAAAGGGGGTTACATAACAACACAGTACAAAGGTAGATATGAAAGGGGTATATTGGGGTAGGTAGGGGGGGGGAGCGTCCAGACTAAATGTGGAGGCTAGTACATCGGAACTCAACATGTATAATACAACAGTTACATTTATTTATAGGAGACATCAGAACATTGCAGCAGAGAAATAGGTCTTCATCACCGGAGGCCAGAGCATATAGGTATAGATTTAGATAGGGTAGAGAAGGGAATTCAGGCTAGAGTCGCCTTGGTTTGGGAAGGAGAGCGCATTTCTCTACATTGATGGTGGAGAGTACTCTAACAGCCTATACCATATAGCATCAGGTAGAGTCTGGTTGTTCAATTAAACTAAAGGGGACTGGGGTGTGTATAGCTGGCTTTTGAAAGTATTGGGAACCTTCAGCCGAGGATACATAGCGATGCCATAGGGACCAGCTTGTTTTGAGGGAGGTTGTGCTGGTGGTAGGGGGGATATATTCCGTTTCCATGAGGAAATGATGGTTTATCTTATGGATAACTTTTATCAGTGTAGGGGGTGAGGATTGTTTCCACAGTTGAGCCAGATTGGCACGGGCGGCTATTAGGATATGACCTAGGACATATCTGGCGGGTGGGGGAACAGAGGGGGGGGAGAACATGGAGTAGTGCTAGGGTCGGGTCTGGCGCGATACGGATGGACAAAACCTTATTTATCAGGTCAAATATCTCTGACCAATATTCGGCGATCACAGGGCACGTCCAGAATATATGGTAGATATGGCCTATCGAGCCGCAGAGTCTCCAACACTTATTACTCTGGGAAGGCCAGAATTTATGGAGTCGATCGGGGGTCAAGTACAGTCTGTTTATTCATTTTATATGCATTTCAGTGTGGTTTAGACACTTGGACATGGAATAAGAGGTTAAAAAAACGAGACGCCAATCATTTGGGGTCAGGGTTCTTCCTAGGTCTTGTTCCCATTTCAGTTGCGCATTGGATTTGGGATGGGATGTAGGGGTTATCAGTAGTTTGTACCAGTATGTAATGTCGCCTTTAGATTCAGTTAGGGAGAGACGAGAGAAGAGGGTGAATGAAGTTGTGTGTAGCGTTGAGTAAGTAGAGGGGATTGATCTCCACCAGTGTGCAATTTGCATATAATGGAAGAGCTCTGTGGCTGGTAAAGCAAATTGTGACTGAAGAGCTGAGAAAGGTGCCAGAGATAGTCCATCTAGTAGGTCGCCTAGGCGTAGTATACCTGCACGTCTCCATTTGGACAGATTAAGATGGGGTATCATTAGTGCTAATGTAGTAATGGAGATCTGAGAGATATGAGAAATGGGGGATGGAAGCGAGGCAGATAGTTTGTCCCAGGCTTGTAGTGTAGCCTGCGTGGAGGGAAGGAGAGTTATAAAGGTGGGTCGGAGCGGCTTTGGGATGCGGAAAAGATCAGCTAGAGGGATTGTGTTAGCTCGTATTTGTTCCAGCTCCACCCAGCTCAGGTGTGGGTAGGCTTCAAAATAATATTTAGCGGAGGCCAAAAGAGAGGCTTCGTGATATAGGGGAATATTAGGTAAACTGAAACCTCCGAATGCTCGCGGTAGGACCATTCTGGAGAGAGCCAGCGAGGGTGGTTTTGAGGCCCAGACATATCTAGACATGATAGAAGAGCAGGCTTGTACGGTCTTTTTTGGGAAGGAGTATGGAATTGTACGGAAAAGGTACATTAGCTTGGGTAGTAAGGACATTTTAAATGCTGCCATACGTCCCAGCCAGGAGACCTCATAGGATGACCAGGATTTTGTAAGAGCTACCAACGTCTCTATCAGGGGGGAGAGGTTGGCAGAGAAGACATCGGTAGTGGAAACAGGGATGTTGATACCTAAGTATTTTAATGTGTGTTTCCGCCAGTTGTATGGAAAGGAGGTTTGGAGTGTTGGGAGGGAATGGGATAGGTTGAAGGGGAGAGCGTCCGTTTTGGTTGTGTTAAGTTTATAGTAAGATGCTAGGCTATAGGCGTCTAGGATAGAATGTAAGACAGGAAGAGTTGTAGCGGGATTAGAGATGAAAAGAAGAACATCGTCTGCAAAGAGGCTTAGTTTATGGGAGGATGAACCAAGCTGTAGCGCCGGGATATGGGGGTTATCTCGTATTGTAATTGCAAGGGGTTCGATTGATTGATAGGACGAATATTAGAGGGGATAGCGGGCAACCTTGTCTAGTACCATTTGTGATAGGGAAAGATTCAGACAAGAAGCCACCATTGAACACCCGGGCCGTTGGAGAGCTATATAGCGCCAGAATAGAGGTTAGAATACGGTCTCTAAAACCGAATCTAAGGAGGGCTTCCCGCATGTACTTCCAATTTAGTCTGTCAAAGGCCTTCTCAGCATCCAAGGACAGCAAGAGAAGGCCCTGGTCTCCAGATAGGGAGTCTATTAGGTTGAAGACCCTACGTGTGTTATCAGATGCCTGTCTTCCAGGTACGAAGCCAGTTTGGTCCGGGTGTATCAGCAGTGGGAGGAATCTGTTAATACGTGTTGCAATCATTTTGGCATAGAGTTTGATGTCGCAGTTAAGTAGTGCGATGGGTCGGTAGTTATGTACATAGGCGGGGTCCTTTCCGGGCTTAGGAATAGTAACAATACGCGCTTCTAGAAGTTCTGAGGGAAGGGAGCCGTGGTCTGAAACTGCATTGAAGAGGGCAGTCAGGTGGGGAGAGAGGGCGTCATGAAAGGAAGCATAAAAATCAGAGACAAATCCGTCTGGGCCAGGGGCCTTGTTTCTAGGGGTGGATTTAATAGCTGCGGAGGTTTCCTCAGTCGACCATGGGGCATTAAGTGAAGATATTTGGTCCTGGGTAAGAGTAGGGAAAGAAAGGTTATCCAAGAAAGAAGAAATAGAAGGAGGGGTGGGTTGAGGAGTAGAAGGGTCGGTCGCTAGGTTATATAGTTTGGCATAATACTGAGCAAATTGGTTCATTATGTCTTTGGGGTTTAATATCTTTTGTTTGGTGGGAGAGTATATACACTTGATCTTGTTCCTTGCTTGCTGAACTCGTAATTTACGTGCTAGCATTTTGCCAGCTTTATTGCCAAGGAGGTAGAATTTGTGGCGCAGTTTATTCAGAGCCGCTTGGGTGCGGGCGAGTAGTATTTTTTGGAGTTGACCTCGAATGGTGGAGATTTCATTTTTAAGAATTCTAGAGGGATGGGCTATATTTCGAGATTCGAGGTCTAATAATTCAGTTTCTAGTTTCGCTTGCAGTTGGCGGGCCTGTTTTTTGAGAGTTGCACCATCTTGAATGGCAGCTCCGCGGGTGACAGCTTTAAAGGCACACCAGTGGTTAATAGGAGAGGTGTCCTGGGGGGAATTAGTGGCTAGATAGGAGTCAATAGAGTCAGGGATAATTTTTTTAGACACAGGATTATTTAGGAGATATGGGTATAGGCGCCATTGGTGGGGTGGGTTGCGGAGATCGTGTAGGTTCCATTTCCAGAGAACTGGGGCGTGATCAGACCAGGTGATTGGCAAAATATCTACGTCTTTAGTTCTCTGGAGAGACCATTTGTCACATAGGATCAAGTCTATTCTGGAGTAAGTATTGTGGACAAGAGAGTGGAATGTGTAACCCCGACCCGAGGGATTGAGGGTCCTCCAGACATCGTAAAGGTCGAATTCCGCGAGCAGTTTGCGAAAGGCTAAGGAGGGGCCGGATTGGGCAGAGGGAACAGGTTGGGAGAATTGGCGGGATTTGTCCATTTTTGGATCTAGAACAAGATTATAGTCACCCAGAACCACTAGGGAGCCCTTTATTGTATTACGTATGGTAAGGAATAATTTACGCAGGAATGGGATTTGGTTAGAGTTAGGTGCATATAGGGATACCAGTGTGACAGGCTTGTCGTCTAGTAGGCCGGTGAGAATAAGATATCGGCCACTCTTGTCTGAGAGCTGAGAGTGGAGGGTAAAAGAGACATTTTTGCTAAAGAGAATAGCCACCCCGTTTCTTTTAAACGGACCGTTAGCATAGTACCCCATAGGGAAGTTACTGTTCTTAAAAAGGGGAGGGTTGGCAGAAGAGAAGTGGGTTTCTTGTAGGGCTACAACATCCGCTTTTTGTTGGTGGAAGAATGAGAGGGCCAGTCTACGTTTGTTAGGTGAGTTCAATCCTTTGACGTTGAGGGATATAAGGTTCAGCATTGGGAACGTATATTAGAGATGATAGGTAAGGGTCTATAGTGAACCAGTTTAGTGTACATGTATCGGGTACTAGGGTGTGGCTGTGGATGGAGATGCAGGCCAAGTCTGGAGCTCAGGAGGCAGGGAGGCATGCGGGGACAACATGGGGGGGGTCCAAATCGGGAAAGTAGGAGGTAAACAACAAAAAGAAAAGGTCCGGTATATTGGACCTGCATGACTACTGCAGGGAGGGGGAAAAGGTTCAGGGGTTTGCAGTAGTGCAGAAAAAGGTGGAGGCGGGCCGGAGGAACTTGCACCGCCACTCTGATATAACTTCGAAAAGGGTAGAACTAAGGCACGTACATATAATGTAATCCTCACTAATTAGCAGGTGGGTGTACAAGGGGCAATAACATGCATTCAACAGGTAGGATTGACAAAGCAAACTGTAGCCCCATAGTAGAGAACATCAATTAAACAATTGGTGAAAGAGTAAACCTGTGACTTGTAGACCTAGGAAAAAAACATGTGGTTAGGCATATAATGGCATTAGAAAAATGGAAAAACGAGAGAAAATCTTCCCCACCTAAGAGGAGGGAAGAGGTCTACAGTCTCCGTGAACCGGAGATATCGGCAGAGAAATTTAAAAGGACCTGATAAAGTAGTCCAGAGGCTCAAGTAGTCGACCAGTCCTGGCGGACAGCAGTAGTTCGGGACGATGTAGACGGCTTCTGGATAGATATGTCCCAATCTAGCAGTAACTTCACACCCGCGTCCAGGTAGGAAATGATATAGGTCGAATCGTCGTACGTGACTATCAATTTAACCGGGAATCCCCAGCGGTAGTGAATGTCGTGGGACCTTAGGGCGAGGGTGATAGGGGTAAAGGAACACCTCTTTGCTATGGTGGCAGCCGAGAAATCTTGAAAGATTTGAAGTCCTCCCAAGATGTCGGAGGTCTTGGATTCTCTAGCGGCCCTCATAATACGCTCCTTAACTGGGAAGAAATGTACTCGGAGGAGGGTGTCCTTAGGGAGGTCAGATGAGACGGTGCGTGGTCTAGGAAGTCGGTGGATGCGGTCGATCAGGAGTTCCGAGAAGTCCGCAGTTGGGAGAAGTTTCTTAAATAAGGCGGTGGCGTAGGACTCCAGTTCAGAGTTGGAGACTGAGTCTGGGATGCCTCTGATTTTGACGTTGTTCCGGCGTGATCTGTCCTCCATATCTGCCAGTTTGGACTTGAATTGGTCCAGATCTTGTTGTTGGCGGTCATGGGATGAGAGCAGGTCATTGTGGGAAGCGACCAGTTCCTCCATCTTACGTTCTATATGATCTGTCCGGTCTCCCAGTGCCACCAGCTCAGTCTTGACCTCGCGGACGGCTGAGGTCAGATCCTTAGAGAGTTCAGACTTGAAGGCGGATAGGATCTGACAGAGGGATCTCACGGTCAGGGGGGCTTCTGATTCGCAATCCACTCCCGACATTGAAAGAGCGGAGGTCAGGACACTTGTTCCCATGGGGTCCAACATGGCAGGGGGAGAGGAGACGTTTTGTAGAGGAGAAATTTGGAGGGGCTTCTGAGGGGGGAAGGAGATCTTAGGAGGTATTGTATCTTTGGCTTTTTTAGGGGCCATTTCTCGTCAGTAGGGGCGTATGTGAAAGGCACGAAGAGGCACACCTCTGGGTTGGGTCCAATCAGCGGATAATAATGAAACAGGAGAACTCAGTCACATTGATGGTATGTACGTGTTATTTAGGCAAACATGAGTGGCGGTGAACGGTTTTAAAAGCACTTACATTTCGGAGGGTTCGCGGATATAGTGCATCGAGGTCGTAAAGCAGGTAGTTGCACGTATAGGGTGAGGTCGGAGTGGGGTGGGTTGGAACCCAAATCGATGGTTTAGGCTGTATCCCTGCAGTGCTGGAGTATGTAGGAGAGCTGGATTGGTGGCAGTGGATCCCCACAGGTTGGGATATCTGGTAGGGGAGGAGGGGGGAGTAGATGTTGGCTACCTTTTCTTTGCGGGCGCCGCCGGCTGCCGGGCACCCTACTCAGGTGTTTCGGCTCCTGGGGCTCAGAGAGGTCACCCGGCGGGTAGGACCTAGGGTGTTCTCCCGGATGGTATGTCCCACAGAGGTCGGAAGAGGCGGACGGATTTGGGGACCAGTGGTCGCGCGACAGGCCGCCGCGTGGGTCCCGGAGGTCGGGGCACCCAGATCCGGAGGAAGATGTGCGGAGCTCAGGCGGGGTGAGAGGAGCCGGAGGCCGAGGACCTCGCAGCGGGCCGCCGACTGCCGACTGCGGTGTCCACCGCCTGATGCGTGGGTCCCGAATATCGGGGCGCCCAGATAGGTGTGCTGATGTGGAGGGAGGGAGACTAGAGCGGGGTGCAGCGGGGTAGCGGTAGGCCGCGGTCAGCGTCAGCCCTCACCTCAAGATGGCCGCCGGCGGCGGGACGGGCAGGAGGATCTGTGCGGCTATCTCCTCTCCTGCGGCACGGCAGCGGTGTTGTCCTGGTGGTGTAGCGGCCGGCGGTTAGGCACGAGGCAGGGAGGTGTGCTGGTAAGTCCAGTCGGGAAGGGTTACCTCCCCGGGGTCCGTTCAGGATACGTCCCGTGCCCGGAGCTCGAAGTCCGGCAGGCCCCAAACTCGAGGCCCCGGCTTGTGGCTTCAGATTAGGCCGCAGTCGGCGGCGTGGTGCAGCGCCCACCAGGCAAGGTCTCCTCGTGCAGGGCACACTCCACGGCCGTGGGGTATAATAATTAAGGAGGGTTTGGGCAGAAAACACCCCTGAAATCTGTAATTTTAGCCCTCTATAGCAGGAGCTCTTGTAGTGGCACAACCTCTCCTAGCTGCGTCCAGGCCACGCCCCCCCCCCCCGCATGGAATCTTTGAGATCAATCATACTGGTGGATTTCATGGCATCCCTAGACCTCCAGGATGCTTACTTATGCATCCCCATTTGTCCCGCCCACCAATTATGCCTCAGGTTTATGGTTCAAGAGGACCATTATCAATTTCAGGCATTACCCTTTGGCTTGCCACCGCGAGTATTCACCAAGGTCATGGCTGTCATGACATCGCATCTCAGACACAGGGGGGTCAGAATACTACGTTCTCCTCATGGCTCAGTCGGAGGACACTTTGGAGCATCATATTCAGGTGACAGTCAACCTTTTACAATCTCACGGCAGGAAGATAAATTGGCAAAAATCGTCACTTCAGCCTGCTCAAGAGATGCTTCATTTAGGGGCGTGCCTGGACTCATGCACACAGAGGGTTATTCTTTCACAGAGCAAGATTTTCGATTTATAGACCAAGATTTGAGCCTTCTTAAAGCATCACAGGGTCTCCATCCATGCCTGCATGAGGATCCTGGGTTCAATGGTAGCTACGTTCGATATGGTAGAGTATCATTCAGTTTCATTCACTACTGCTGTAGATTCTCGCACAGTGGAATGGATCATACCCACACCTCAAGACACAGAGGATTATCCTTTCCAGAGAGGTCCGCCACTCTCTCACGTGGTGGCTTTTTCAGAACAACCTTATACAGGGTCGTACCTTCTGGATTGCAGATTGGACTCTGGTCACAACAGATGCCACCTCTAAGGAGGTGGGGAGCAGTCTGCAATGATCAATCATTTCAGGGATGCTGGTTGCTTCAGGAAAGCAGGCTCCCTATCAATGTCCTAGAACTCAGGGCCATCTTCAGAGCACTGACATCAGCCAGGTCTCTCTTGCAGGGCAGTCCAGTAAAGATTCAGTCGGACAACGCGACGGCTGTCGCATACATAAACTGACAGGGAGGCACTCACAGTTATGGGGTCATGGCAGAGGTAAGTTGCATCTTGAGGTGGGCAAAGGATCATCTTCCAGCCATCTCGGCAGTATTCATCCTGGGAGTTATTAATTGTGAATCGGATTTCCTAAGCAGACAGGATGTACATTCAGGGAAGTGGGCTCTCCACCCAGAAGTGTTCCAGTTGTTAGTTAACAGATGGGGACTTCCGGACATAGATTTGATGGCATCTCGTCACAATCATCAGGTACCAGCGTACGGCTCCAGGACGTGAGACCCGGAGGCAAGTCTGGTAGACATCTCCATGGACATTTCAACTGGTTTACGTGTTTCCTCCAATCCAGTTGTTGCTGTGGGTTCTCCACTTGTTCAAGAAAGAAGGAGGCATGTTAATTCTACTGGCTCCAGATTGGCCATGGTGAGCTTGGTACACGGATATACAGTCTCTTGTCAGTAGACGTGCTGTTACCACTGCCACGACGTCCGGATCTTATATAACAGAGCCCCTGCCTTCATTTGAATCCAGACCACCTCGCTTTGACTGAGTGGCTATTGAAACATCCATCTTAAGGAAGAAAAGGTTTTCAAGAAGGGCTGTAGATACCATGCTTAAAGCCAGAAAAACTCTCAGCGAGAGTCTATCACAGAGTATGGAGAAGTTTTTTTCAGTGGTGTTCAGCGAGAGGATTCAGCCCAACATCTTTTCGGCTTTCACATTTGTTGGCTTTTCTCTAGTCAGGTCTGGACTTAGGGCTCCAATTGTCCTCCCTAAAGGTACAGGTCTCGGCACTGTCTGTACTATTCCAGAGACAGTTAGCCCAGATGCCAGATGTTTGTACTTTTCTTCAGGGAGTACTACATGTGCAGCCTCCCTTTGTACCTCCCTCCCCTAGCTCCTTGGGACTTATCTATAGTCTTAGTGGCATTGAAGAAGCCTCCTTTGGAGCCTTTAGAAATGGTGGATTTATGTTGGCTCACCTGGAAGACATGTTTTCTGCTGACGATTGCTTTGGCTCGCAGGGTCTCAGACCTCAGTTCTTTATCGTGCCTCTCTCCGTTCCTGGTATTTACTGGATTACATTACCTTCCTAAGGTTGTCTCTAGGTTTCATATTAACCAGGATATTGTAGTTCCAGCTCTAACTGATTCCTTCCAAGCAAAGGTATCATTAGATGTGGTGCAAGCTTTCTGCATTTACATGGATAGAACTAGGGAGTTTCCGCAAGTGGGATTCTCTATTTGTTCTCTATGACTGTCGCAAACTGGGCTGGCCAGTCTCAAAGCAGTCGTTAGCCCGTTGGCTTCATTTGACTATTTGTCAGGCCTACACGGCTGCTGAGCTCCCTACCCTGAAGGGGGTCAGGGCCCACTCTACTCTCTCTCTAGGAGCATCTTGGGCAGCTCAGCGTGGGGCTTCTGCAGAGCAGCAACGTGGTCTTCAGCCCACACTTTCCTGAGATTTTATGCGTTTGACACCTTTGTGTTGGATGACGCAGCCTTTGGGCATAAGGTTTTGAGCGCAGTCCAGGAGCATCCCCACCCTTGAGGGGACAGCTTTGGGATGTAACAGTGTAATGAATCCTGTGCCCCCTAGTGGATGAAAAAGAAAATAGGATTTATGGTCTTACCTTGTTAAATCCTTTTCTTTGAGTCCATAGGGAGCACAGGACGCCCTCCTGGATGCACCTGAATGGCAGGGAAATTGTTCCTAAGTTTTTAAGTTTGTCTTTAACTTGAGTGCTTTGGACTCTGTAAGGGTGTTGGTCTTCCTTCATTCCTGTTCCTCACTCCTGCCGTGGGCATGCTAACCAAAACTGGTGGGGTATAGGGGATGGGAGGCCCGAGGGTTGCTGGGTAATAAAATGTAACCCATTGGTGCCCAGATGCCTCCAATCCAGCCTATACCCAGTGTAATGAATCCTGTGCCCCCTATGGGCTCAAAGAAAAGGATTTAACAAGGTAAGACCATAAATGCTATTTTATACGTGTGTACTAAGAATTCCAAAAATAAACAGTCTGCATTCAACAAAATATCTGCTCCGCTTTAGCCTAATTGCACTTATTTGATCTTGTATTAAACTAAACTAATCACACGGATGCAGTTTTATTTCATGTATGATTTATTCCTCCAGCTGCAAATGTGGCATTGCAAGGGAGCTCATCTCAGTCCAGTCTCTACAACTTCTTTGGAGAACCCAGGAATGCCATTGATGGTTCTCTGGCCAGTAACTACTCTCAGATACAGTGCAGCCAAACTGCTCAGGAGATGGGCCCATGGTGGACGGTGGACCTGAAAGGTGTCTTCATAGTTTTTTCCGTAGCCATCACTAATAGACAAGACTGTTGCTGGGAACGTATTAACAACGCAGAGATAAGGATAGGAAACTCTCAAGAATGGAGAAACAACCAAAGGTATCACTTCCTATAAGCATAATATATCATTGAGATGTCTATGTTTTCATGATGTTGAAGATGCAGAGGATCTATTAAAGCCTTGAAGAGCCATGTCTAGCATGTAAATCACTGGACATATTGTATACCATGTGCATGGCCGAATGGAGCACTTACATTGTTCCGTCGGGTGCCATCTAGTGGCCGCCGGTGTGCAAAACACCCCATAGAGGTAAGGAACAGCGTTAGCCTTTTATTATATATGATAGATTTCCATTAAATATTTACGTTGACTGATACATTTGTTATTTCTGCTGCGGGGTACACTGGGCTCCACAAGGATAGACATTGGGGTGTAGAGTAGGATCTTGATCCGAGGCACCAACTGGCTGAAAAGCTTTGACTGTGCCCAGAATGCATAGCGCCGCCTCCTCTATAACCCCGCCTCCCTGCACAGGAGCTCAGTTTTGTAGTTGGTGCCGCAGATAGCAGGCACATAACATAGGGGCTGCTCTGGGCAGCCCTAAGAAGAGCTTTTTGAGAAGAAAAGTGAAGACTTCAAGGGCTGCAGCAGTGTGTACATGTGTAGTGACATTCACTGCTGCAGCTCCATCTCTACCCAGCGGCGCTGTACACTCCCGAGTCCTGGTTGTCGGGTAACTACAGCAGGAAGCTCCTGTTTTCTTCTATGGTCAGGCACACACGACGGGGGCTCTCCGGGATCGCGTGGCCGCGCTTTGGGAGGTGGTGAGTGGGTCCCGCTTGCGGGACCCGTACTTTATCGCGATCCGGTGCGGTCAGTGGGAGTTGGGCCGCGTGCGCTGGCGGTGGACACTGTGGCAGTACAGGCGATCCCACTAGATCACCAGGGCATGGGTGCAGGTCAGGTTTTCCCTTAAAACCATTTTACTAGTAGCCCACAGTACCCAGTGGTTTTGCCAGCAGGGGGATAAGGCTTAGACCTGGAGCCCCAGCCCCAGGGCGCCATTTCCCGCAAATGTTCCCGCCCTGGAGCTGCATATCTGTCTCTCCCTCACTCCCTGTCAGTGTTTGGGCGCCATTTCTCTCAGCTACACTGTTCCTGGGACTGCTTGCGCAAATCCTCCTGTGTAAAGCCGCCTGGTTGACAGCGCTGTGACTTTACATGACACTTAAGTATTCTACCTGTCACTTAGACAGTGTTAGTTAAGAAAGAGTGCATTTAGTCAGGGTTTTCTAGTACAATTACCCTGTGATATACATCCAGTTCTTACTGTGCAGTGTTATATCTATTGACTACATAGCTATATAAGCTGGTCCAGTGCAGTATTATTGTTAGTAATAACCTCTGCATTGTACAACTGTGACTATATGTGTGTGCATTAGCTTGCTGAGTAGTTTCCATTCATGTCTCTCACTCAACTTGCTATCCCTATATTCTATAACCTGAGGGGGCTTGGTGCGTCAGGTTTTATAATATATGATGTTCACAAGATATACTCTGATACGTATTTTTCTCTGTGATTTTAGTCACCATACCTCTCCTATATCTCTGCTTGGGGTTTGGGTAAGAGGTATTGTGCTGCTGCCAATTGTACTGTGTTACCTAATACGGCCAGTTATATCATGTCTGCTTCTGAAGGTAACGGTTCTGGGGCTGAACACACTGCCGGTGTTGCTGAAGCCACAGATCCATGTGAGGAGAATATAGCAGCTGTGGGCTCTGGTTCTGGGGGCTCCTTGCCCCACAGTGGGACTGTGGCAACGGAGGTACATAATGACCCACCGTGGGCTGCTTTTTTCCACGCTTCTATATACGCTAGTTAATAAACTAACACCCCCTATGGGACCCCCTATGCCGGTGCAACCGTATGTGGTCCCTGCAGCTAATCCGCCGTGGGCGGACGATTTATCTGCTCAATTGAAGAAGTTGAACTAGTCCCTGACTACTAAAAAGTCTGACCCTTGCTCGCCTAAGTCCAAGGGATCCTCTAAGCGAGCTCTTATCTCCTCACAATCCACTGCTGTCACTGACACCTCGTCTGATGAAGACGGCACATTTACTGACCCCTCAGGTTCTGACTCAGATACTGCTGATGGGGAGGGTGGTTCACATGTGGATGGTTCCTGATCTTTTGGAGGCTATTAAATTAATTTTACAGATTACGGATGAACCCGAGCCATCCATCCCTCCTAAGAAACCAGATAGGTTCAAGCGTCAGAAGGTGGTTAAACAAGTTTTACCTCACTCTGACCACCTAGTGGATATACAGATGTATCCACATTTATCGTGACGGTTGATAGGATTAACTGTGACTGGCCAGCCAGACTTAATCCCCTGCTGTAATGACTTAATCCCCTGCTGTATTGTTCTCTGTATTGTATTGCAGTTGAGAACAATAGCTGAAGGGTTTATGCTAATAAATCATGTTGTGACTAGGCACAGAAAACTACTCAAGGTAACGGTGGATACATCTAAACGTCAGGAACCCTGGGGAAACCCGGGTAAGAAGTTTGTGCCTCAAAAGAAGATGCTGGCTCGCTATCCCATCGCGCCAGAGCTGTCTAAGAATTGGGAAACGCCTCCTCCAGTGGACTCACATGTGGCTAGGATGGTGGTTTCCTCAGCTCTACCTGTCACTTCCGTCACGTCTCTAAAAGAGCCTACGGATAAACGTGTGGAGGGTTGACTGAAAGCGATTTACACCCTCACGGGTGCTGCACAAAGGCCCGCTATTGCAGCAACATGGGCTGCAGAGGCTATTGAAGCATGGGCCTTGGAGTTAGAAGCTGAAATCTCTTCTGACCATGCTAGACAATGCTTGTCATATATTGTCACAGCTTCTCGCTATATTAAATAGGCGGCTTCTGATGCCAGTATCTTAGCAGCCAAGACCTCTACTACATCAGTCCTGGCTCGCCGGATATTGTGGCTGAGATCCTGGTCTATGGATCTGGACTCTAGAAAAACCCTGGAGGTACTCCCTTTCAAGGGAGATATTCTGTTTGGGGAGGACTTAAATAAGATAGTGGCTGACTTGGCTACTGCCAAAACTGCCTGTCTGCCAAGTACCGCTCCTTTTGTGTCAAAGGCTAAAGGTACTTCCTTTCACCCCTTTCGTCCTTCAGGTAAAGCAAAAGGTCAGGCGTACAACAAGCAGGCCCGCACTTCCAAACCTGGTAAGCCGAAGCCCAAAAGAGCCTGGACGGCCCGTCAGCCAGCTTCCAAGACCGATAAGCCTGCCGCATGATGGGGCGGGCCTCCCCATGGGGGATCCCAGGGTGGGGGGCCGGGTTCTAGGGTATTCCCTGGAATGGTTGAAGACCACTTCAGATGCCTGGGTACGGGAAGTTGTCACACTCGAGGTTACGCCATAGCCTTCAAAAACCGACCCCATCATCGATTTTGCCGGACAGACGTTCCGTTGGACCAGACAAAGGCAAACGCTTTACATTCAGTGGTACAGACCCACCTGGATACAGGAGTCATAGTACAGGTGCCTCTTGCGCAGAGGAGCCGGGGGTACTATTCTCCGCTGTTTCTAGTCCCGAAACCGAATGGGTCCTCCCGGCCCATTCTCAACCTCAAGGCATTGAACAGGTTTGTGAAGGTTTCCAAGTTCCGTATGGAAACCCTTCGCTCTAAAGTTCTGGCCTTGGAACCTGGGGACTACATGGTCTGCCTGGACATACAGGCTGCTTACCTGCATATTCCTATAGCAGCGTCACATCAGCAGTACCTGAGGTTTGCGATTGGCAACCTCCATTACCAGTTTCGGGCGTTACCTTTTGGTTTAACTACGGCTCCGCGAGTCTTCACCAAAGTTATGACGGTGATGACGGTGGTACTCCACCGTCAAGGGGTCAGGATACTGCCGTATCTGGACGACTTGTTAATCCTGGCAAACTCCCCAGAACTTCTCCTACGTCATCTGGATATGACTGTCCGGTTTCTACAAGTCACGGGTGGCTCATCAACTTGAAGAAATCCTCCCTGGTCCCTGCTCAGAGCATGGTGCACCTGGGAGCGCTATTGGACACTCACAACCAGAGGTTGTTCTTGTCTCAGGAGAAAGTCCTGAAGCTTCAGGACAGGATTCGTTGCTTCCTTTCTCGTCCGCAAGTGTCGATACATTCGGCGATGCAGGTGCTGGGCCTCATGGTGTCAGCATTCGACATGGTGGAGTATGCTCAATTCCATTCTCGCCCCCTCCAGAAGCTGATTCTAGCCAAGTGGGACAGCCTGCCTCACCGGATCAGGTCTCACATGATCTCATTGACTCCGGAGGTCCGTCTGTCGCTGTTCTGGTGGCTCCAGGACCGACAATTGTGCAGGGGCCGTCCCTTCTGGATATCCGACTGGGTCCTGTTGACAACAGATGCCAGTCTAAGAGGTTGGGGCGTGGTGCTGGAGCAACACTCCCTTCAGGGTCGGTGGACCAAGGAGGAATCCCTCCTCTCGATCAACATTCTGGAATTGCGGGCGGTCTTCAATGCATTGAACCTGGCCCAGCATTTCATTCAGAACCGTCCTGTTCAAGTACAGTCAGACAACGCCACCACAGTGGCTTACATAAATCATCAAGGCGGCACTCGAAGCCATTTGGCAATGAAGGAAGTCTCACGGATTCTACATTGGGCGGAACGCCATCTACTGGCCATATCGACAATATTCATTCCGGGAGTCCTGAATTGGGAAGCGGACTTTCTCAGTCGTCAGGACGCACATGCCGGCGAGTGGGGCCTCCATCCAGAAGTGTTTCAACTCCTAGTGGAAAAGTGGTGCCTTCCAGACGTAGATGTGATGGCGTCTCGACACAATCATAAGGTTCCGGTCTTTGGAGCAAGGACAAGGGATCCTCAAGCAACATTCGTGGATGCGCTGGCGGTGCCGTGGAGGTTTCGGCTGCCGTATGTGTTCCCTCCGGTGTCGCTCCTGCCCAGGGTAATTCGGAAGTTCAAGCAAGAAAGAGGAATTCTGCTTCTCATAGCTCCAGCCTGTGCCAGATGGCACTGGTTCTCAGACCTGCAGGGCCTATCGTCAGAGCGTCCAATTCTACTTCCGCAATGCCCAGACCTCCTCGTTCAGGGCCCCTGTGTCTACCAGGAACTAGCCCGGCTGTCTTTGACGGCGAGGCTCTTGAAGCTTCCGTCTTAAGGGCTAAAGGGTTTTCTGAGGCGGTCATTCAAACTATGTTGTGGGCCCGGAAACCGGGTTCTGCTCGGATTTACTATAAGGTCTGGCATTCTTACTTTGTTTGGTGCGTATCTAACAATTATGACGCAAGTAGAGTACAGCAGAGTTATTGGCCTTTCTTCAGCAGGGTCTGGACTTAGGCCTGCGTCTGGCCTCCCTCAAGGTTCAAATATCTGCCTTGTTGGTGTGGTTTCAGAGAAAGATTGCAACCTTACCTGATGTGCATACCTTCACTCAGGGTGTGTTGCGTATCCAACCTCCCTATATCCCGCCTTTGGCTCCTTGGGACTTGTCAGTGGTTTTGGAGGCGTTACAAGAGTCTCCGTTTGAACCTCTTGGTTCAGCTGATCTTAAGTGGCTTTCCCTTAAGGTGGTGTTTCTGCTGGCTATTGCTTCAGCTAGAAGAGTGGCGGATTTGGGTGCCTTGTCTTGTAGATCCCCATATCTGATATTTCATCGTGACCGGGGGGGGGGGTTCTTAGGACTCGTCCCGGTTATTTGCCTAAGATGGTTTCTTCATTCCACCTTAACCAGGAGATTGTGGTTCCGGCACTTGTTTCTCCTGATCTGTCTCCCAAAGAGCGGTCTTTGGATGTGGTACGGGCTCTCCGTATCTATGTGAAGAGAACTGCTTCTATTAAGTGTGAGAGGTGCGGCTGCGGGGTGCGTGTGGTGCCTGCTGCCGTGCAGGTGTAGACTCGGTACTCACCAGGCGCCGCTCTCTCTCACCTTCAGGTACCGGAACCTTCAACGGACCTGGAAACTCTTCCGTCGGACCCGGACACGACGACCTAGGAGGAAGGAGATTTCTGAGTGCTGTCCTCCGGACTGTGGACCGAAACGCCCTCCGTAGTCGAGGAAAATAGTACTTTCGAGCTAGGTGAGGGTCATCCCAGGCGTCCGCCTCAGAGCCCGAATTTCACCTATTGGCACTCTCGCGCCAGGTGGAAATTCTACCTTGCACTGGCGTGCAAGGCTCACCGTTGCCCTGAAGGAAGGGAGATAGATAGGGACACACAGATGAAACACACAGACCGATGTTACTCACCGTCCTACGTCTTGTACTCCAATCTTCTCCACTTACAGGTCCCTGTAAGGAGAGAAACAGCTGTGCAGGGCCTAACTCTAATCTAGTGTGCGTCCGCTACACTAACTGCCATAACAAAGCCCTCAAACTGGCCTAAGTGTAAGTGGTGCAACACAACTATGCACAAACTCTATAACAACATTTTGCCCTGCACGGTAACAACACACACATCGGAAATACAACATAAAACGGTGCTGTCCCTTTTTAATCCCTACCTGCCGTTGGAAGGGGGTGGGCACCGCACGGCCTACCCACCTCCTGTGCCTTCCCTTATGTGGGCCTCAGGCCGGACTGCCTAAATACCTCAGGGTGGCCCGAGCCTAGTGCCCAGTGCCACCTGTACTCACCTCGGGGAAACACTGATTCGCTGGGCCTAGCGCCCCCTAACTGCACACAGGCCGGAGGCCTGACTTTGCCCACGGGCCTAGCGCCCGCCTAACTTGCTGCCCGTTGGGTGACCTGGGCCTTGTGCCCAGGGTCACCTTAATACTCCCTAATTGGCCAAAATACACTAGGGCCTAACGCCCTCTAATGCCCACAGGCCTATTGCCTGATTTGCCCCCGGGCCTAGTGCCCGCCTAACTGGTGCCACAGGGGTAGGGTGGCTTGGGCCTAATGCCCAAACCACCTAATCAAATATTGCCCCCCAAACTCCTAGCTGCGCTACAGGCCTAGTGCCTGAATTGTGCCCTCGGGCCTAACGCCCGTCCCTGGTGGTCGAGGGAGGAAGAGGGGAGGGGGTGAAGGTTGCCTCACCGAGGCCTCACCTGATCCGCGGGGTCTCCGGCACTCTCTTCTGCCGCTGACCCGTCCTGGCCAGCGGCGGCGCCGTCTCTCCTCCGCGTCCAGCCGCCGCTGGACATCTTCCTCCTGCAGGCCGACGTCTTCCGGCCTCTTCAGCGGCCACCGGAGCTCTTCTCCCCACGGCCGCCGTCTTCTTCGTCGTCCACAGCGCCTTGACTCCCCGTCCGGCTTCTCCGCGCTCTTCCGCGCGCTTCGCCCGGCGTCTTCTTTCTTCGTGCTCTTCCGCGCGCTCCCTCCCTTCGGCTCCCGCCCGGCGTCTGACGTCAGACGCCGGGGGCGGGGCCTGTGACGTGGCGAGCGCCGATTAGCTCTCCGCTCCTGCTCCGGATTGGCCGGCGCCCGCGAGCCGTGATTGGTTTGCGGACGCCGCCGGATTCAAAAAGCCGCGGGTGGCGCTTCTCATTGGCGGCCCCAGCGGCGCCAAGTTTAAAGCGCCGCCGCACCGCTACCCGCCGCCGACAGCCTGGTGCAGGGAAAAATCCGATCCCTGCACCAGACACCCGCCGCCACGCACTGACAGGCGCTGGGGACAGACAAGCTGCCCCAGCGCCGCTCACAGCCAGCACCGCTGATGTGCCCACAGGGCACATCTTTACATTTCCCCCCCCTTTTTCCTTTGTAGTCCCTACAAAGTTTTTCACGACGTCCATTGTCCGCGGGTCAGGGAATCCCAAGGTCCTTCCGGCGAGGGTGCATTCGGGGGCCCAGCCTGGTCCAGCTGTGACCCCACATCCTTCCTCCTCCAGCTCCGGGTTCCTCTTACGTCCTGACCTCCATCGGCGGATCCTCTGGGGGAGTGGCATCTCCTCACGGTCGCTCGACGTTGGCCACCATGAGGAATCTTCTTTCACGGGGACAACAGTCACCCACTCTTGACCTTCGATATCGTCTGTGGCTTCGTCCCTGTCTTCCGGGTGTGGTATCGACCACCACCCAACAGCGGAATCCTCCGGGGCATCCGTTTCCTCCCAGGCAACAGCCACCACATGTCACATTTCCTCGTGGGGCATCTCCAAAGGTCCTGTGTCTTTCTCTGGAACGGGTCCTCCCACGGCATCACAATCCTCTCCCCGTACGTCCGTCCATTTCGGCACTTCCGGCAGGTCTTCTTGCCCCAGGACTATCTCCTCCTCTTCACAGAGGGCATTCAACTGGGAGCACGACTCCACCCGATCCTGCCAGTCACTCTCGTCGGCGCTTCTGAGGCCAGAGTCGTCCTCCATCTGTTCTTGGAGGGATTCGTCGGCGGACAGCTCACCGTAGTCCGAGTCTTCCTCCGATATCTGGACTGGGGTATTATTTTCCTCCTCAGCGTACTTAGTCTTTTCCGCTGGCACCTCTGTTTCCTCAGCGTACTCCTTCGCTTCCGCTGGATTCTTTACTTCCTCAGCGTACTCCTTCGTTTCCGCTGGCATCTCTTGGTACCCAGGACACTCCTGTTCCGCACGTCCTGGTCGTGGACGGTTCCATCGCGGGGAGATTCCGGACGTCTCAGTCACTGGGTCTTCACGCTTTTCTTCGCAGCGTGGTCTCTTCACCTCCCAGTCGTCCACCTCCGCCTCATGCGGGAAAGGATTCTGCCTTACTGGGGTCACTTTCTTGGGACAGAGTAGGTCCACGGCATCTTCCCAGGGGCACTCACTGGCCGCATGTCCTGGTCGCCGACACTTCCAACAAGGGAGGGCCACTGCCACCTTCTCCAAGACGGGTTCCTGGTCCACCTCCTTCACTGGGGAATCTTCACCCGTTGGTTCCGGCTCAGAGGAAATGGGCACCTGCGAACTAACTTCAAGCAAGGCCTTCCGCTCCATTTCCCTGGTTTCCTCCTCCCATCTCTGGGCGCGACCATCCGCAATCATCCGGTCTTCATCCCACGGACAATCGGGAAGCGCATGTCCTCTCGCCTCGCAGAGCGCACACACAGGCTCTGCAGCCACCCGGTCCCAAAGTTGCTGACGAGACTCCGTCATCTGCTTCACCGTGGCCTCGTAGTCCATCCTGTCTTCCGTCCATGGACATTCCAGGAGCCGATGTCGGGGATCTCCACAGCTTTCACACCGGGAATCAACCTCGTCTTCGCTCAACTGTTCGTCCCAGGGACAACTGTTGTGCTCATGCCCGTAGTTTCCGCAGAGCAAACACCAGGACTCCTTCTTCGCTTGGCCCTTCTGACGTCTTCGGTCCGCTTCCTGGACCACCTTCTTTGGGGACGTCTCTCGCCAAGTACACTTGTCGGCAAAGTGCCCTGTTTGCCGACATTTCTTGCAGGGCGTCACAGCGGCCTTCTTGCGCCCCTTCTCCCGGCGCTCTTCTTTTCCACGCTGGATCGACCGCTGCACCATCTTCAGGATGTCTGCCCCAGACACCGTCACCCAGTCGCTCTGGTCCGCACACATCCGGGGGTGAGTCTTCTCCGGAGCCGTCCGCAGGGAGGTCTTCTTGGTGGCGTTCCACATCGTGTCCGTGATCCGGTCTCTTTGATCCTGCCGACTACGCCAAGTGTGAGAGGTGCGGCTGCGGGGTGCGTGTGGTGCCTGCTGCCGTGCAGGTGTAGACTCGGTACTCACCAGGCGCCGCTCTCTCTCACCTTTAGGTACCGGTACCTTCAACGGACCTGGCAACTCTTCCGTCGGACCCGGACACGACGACCTAGGAGGAAGGAGATTTCTGAGTGCTGTCCTCCGGACTGTGGACCGAAACGCCCTCCGTAGTCGAGGAAAATAGTACTTTCGGGCTAGGTGAGGGTCATCCCAGGCGTCCGCCTCAGAGCCCGAATTTCACCTATTGGCACTCTCGCGCCAGGTGGAAATTCTACCTTGCACCGGCGTGCAAGGCTCACCGTTGCCCTGAAGGAAGGGAGATAGATAGGGACACACAGATGAAACACACAGACCGATGTTACTCACCGTCCTACGTCTTGTACTCCGATCTTCTCCACTTACAGGTCCCTGTAAGGAGAGAAACAGCCGTGCAGGGCCTAACTCTAATCTAGTGTGCGTCCGCTACACTAACTGCATAACAAAGCCCTCAAACTGGCCTAAGTGTAAGTGGTGCAACACAACTATGCACAAACTCTATAACAACATTTTGCCCTGCACGGTAACAACACACACATCGGAAATACAACATAAAACAGTGCTGTCCCTTTTTAATCCCTACCTGCCGTTGGGAGGGGGTGGGCACCGCACGGCCTACCCACCTCCTGTGCCTTCCCTTATGTGGGCCTCAGGCCGGACTGCCTAAATACCTCAGGGTGGCCCGAGCCTAGTGCCCAGTGCCACCTGTACTCACCTCGGGGAAACACTGATTCGCTGGGCCTAGCGCCCCCTAACTGCACACAGGCCGGAGACCTGACTTTGCCCACGGGCCTAGCGCCCGCATAACTTGCTGCCCGTTGGGTGACCTGGGCCTTGTGCCCAGGGTCACCTTAATACTCCCTAATTGGCCAAAATACACTAGGGCCTAACGCCCTCTAATGCCTACAGGCCTATTGCCTGATTTGCCCCCGGGCCTAGTGCCCGCCTAACTGGTGCCACAGGGGTAGGGTGGCTTGGGCCTAATGCCCAAACCACCTAATCAAATATTGGCCCCCAAACTCCTAGCTGCGCCACAGGCCTAGTGCCTGAATTGTGCCCTCGGGCCTAACGCCCGTCCCTGGTGGTCGAGGGAGGAAGAGGGGAGGGGGTGAAGGTTGCCTCACCGAGGCCTCACCTGATCCGCGTGGTCTCCGGCACTCTCTTCTGCCGCTGACCCGTCCTGGCCAGCGGCGCCTCCGTCTCTCCTCCGCGTCCAGCAGCCGCTGGACATCTTCCTCCTGCAGGCCGACGTCTTCCGGCCTCTTCAGCGGCCTCTTCTCCCCACGGCCGCCGTCTTCTTCGTCGTCCACGGCGCCTTGGCTCCCCGTCCGGCTTCTCCGCGCTCTTCAGCGCGCTTCGCCCGGCGTCTTCTTTCTTCGCGTTCTTCCGCGCGCTCCCTCCCTTCGGCTCCCGCCCGGCGTCTGACATCAGACGCCGGGGGCGGGGCCTGTGACACGGCGAGCGCCGATTGGCTCGCCGAGCCTGCTCCGGATTGGCCGGCGCCCCGCGAGCCGTGATTGGCTCGCGGACGGCGCCGGATTCAAAAAGCCGCGGGCGGAGCTTCTCATTGGCGGCCCCAGCGGCGCCAAGTTTAAAGCGCCGCCGCGCCGCTACCCGCCGCCGACAGCCTGGTGCAGGGAAACATCCGATCCCTGCACCAGACACCCGCCGCCACGCACTGACAGGCGCTGGGGACAGACAAGCTGCCCCAGCGCCGCTCACAGCCAGCACCGCTGATGTGCCCACAGGGCACATCTTTACATAAGAAATCTGATTCTCTCTTTGTGCTGTTTGGATTTCACAAACGGGGCTGGCCTGCTCACAAGCAAACTTTGGCCAGATGGATTAGAATGGTGAGAAAAAAAGGCATATGTTTCCCCCAGCACCCTGAATGATAACCGTAACCAGATATAAATTCCACATGATAATAGAATTCAGAGATCTTCGTTACACATATTTGCGCAAATGTGTGAATAAGCCCCAAAGCCGCATCAAGGCATCTCTGTATATTTGGGGTCCCTAGCGCTATATCTAGGTGCAGGGTGTGGCACCCCAAAACACCAGCATGAGCCAGAAAGCCCAGCGTAGCATACCAGTGAAAAAACTATAGTGTTAATAAATTAGTATTTAGGAAGCCGAAGCTTATTCACACATTTGCGCAAATATGTGTAACGAAGATCTCTGAATTCTATTATCATGTGGAATTTATATCTGGTTACGGTTATCATTCAGGGTGCTGGGAGAAACAAATGCCTTTTTTTCTTGCTTAGAAATACCCCTCCCTTTCGAGCACCTGAATGATATCACTAAGTTAATTGAGCATCTACCAATATATATATGTTTGTTGTGAGAGGCAGAGAGGTTCCTGCATTAGGAGGAGGTGCAGGCCCTGACATGCCACATGGAGCATTATGGGGTTGCTCCAAGGTAGGTAGCTCTTAGCTTAGACATATTGTAGTAAGGAGCCATTATCATGTGGCTCCTTGCTGGTTAATCTTAGACCCAGATTGGGGTAATGGAGGTGTGAGGTGTGGTGCCTCTGGACTGGCTGAGCTGGATGGCCTTAGTGTGGCATACCTTTACATTCTATTAACACTTTTCACTTAATAATAATTTTTTAACACTATTTCTCTATTTTAATTGCATTTCATTTTTGTACCACTTTCTCTATAGCTTCGGCTTCCTAAATACAAATTTATTAACACTATAGTTTTTTCACTGGTATGCTACGCTGGGCTTTCTGGCTCATGCTGGTGTTTTGGGGTGCCACACCCTGCACCTAGATATAGCGCTAGGGACCCCAAATATACAGAGATGCCTTGATGTGGCTTTGGGGCTTATTCACACATTTGCGCAAATATGTGTAACGAAGATCTCTGAATTCTATTATCATGTGGAATTTATATCTGGTTACAGTTATCAGTCAGGGTGCTGGGGGAAACAAATGCCTTTTTTTCTTGCTTAGAAATACCCCTCCCTTTCGAGCACCTGAATGATATCACTAAGCTAATTGAGCATCTACCAATATATATATGTTTGTTGTGAGAGGCAGAGAGGTTCCTGCATTAGGAGGAGGTGCAGGCCCTGACATGCCACATGGAGCATTATGGTGTTGCTCCAAGGTAGGTAGCTCTTAGCTTAGACATATTGTAGTAAGGAGCCATTATCATGTGGCTCCTTGCTGGTTAATCTTAGACCCAGATTGGGGTAATGGAGGTGTGAGGTGTGGTGCCTCTGGACTGGCTGAGATGGATGGCCTTAGTGTGGCATACCTTTACATTCTATTAACACTTTTCACTTATTAATCATTTTTTAACACTATTTCTCTATTTTAATTGCATTTCATTTTTGTATCACTTTCTCTATAGCTTCGGCTTCCTAAATACTAATTTATTAACACTATAGTTTTTTCACTGGTATGCTACGCTGGGCTTTCTGGCTCATGCTGGTGTTTTGGGGTGCCACACCCTGCACCTAGATATAGCGCTAGGGACCCCAAATATACAGAGATGCCTTGATGTGGCTTTGGGGCTTATTCACACATTTGCGCAAATATGTGTAACGAAGATCTCTGAATTCTATTATCATGTGGAATTTATATCTGGTTACAGTTATCAGTCAGGGTGCTGGGGGAAACAAATGCCTTTTTTTCTTGCTTAGAAATACCCCTCCCTTTCGAGCACCTGAATGATATCACTAAGCTAATTGAGCATCTACCAATATATATAGGATTAGAATGGTGATTGCACATGCTTATGTGAGGGCTGGTCTATCAGCTCCTGCTCACATTAAGGCCCATTCTACTCAGTCTGTTGGACCTTCTTGGGCGGCCCGCCGTGGTGCGACCCTTGAACAGTTGTGCAAGGCGGCTACGTGGTCCTCTGTGAACACGTTCATAAGGTTCTATGCCTTTGATACTGCCGCTTCCCAGGGTGCTTCCTTTGGACGCCGGGGTCTTGTGTCCGCTACAGTGCGTCCCCTCCCATAAGGAACTGCTTTAGGACATCCCCAATGTCTATCCTTGTGGAGCCCAGTGTACCCCGCAGCAGAAAACGAGTTTTATGGTAAGAACTTACCTTTGTTAAAACTCTTTCTGCGAGGTACACTGGGCTCCACAAGGTGCCCACCCTGACGCACTTAGCTTCTTTGGGTTGGTATGGCATTAGCCGCTGACACTTCTCCTGTCGCGAGAGTGTGGTGTATGTGGCTACTAACCATTGTCGTCTCTTTTCCTGTTACTGCATTGGGCTGGTTAAATAAAAACTGAGCTCCTGTGCAGGGAGGTGGGGTTATAGAGGAGGCGGCGCTATGCATTCTGGGAACAGTCAAAGCTTTTCAGCCTGTTGGTGCCTCGGATCAAGATCCTACTCTACACCCCAATGTCTATCCTTGTGGAGCCCAGTGTACCTTGCAGAAAGAGTTTTAACAAAGGTAAGTTCTTACCATAAAACTCGTTATTACACACAAGTGGACAAACATCCATATAAATAATAAATTCTGTGCTGTTATATAGTCAAAGTCTTCATTGGCTTCTAATATCCATTTACTCCCATTAGATTGTATAGTGTGTAACATTCCTAAACCATTTCTTATTGAGACGCACATCAGAGTGATTGCTGCATGTATAAATAGGGCAAATGAGTAGGTATGTTTCATGCATGTGAATTTATAAAGAAAGAGTGGGGAGCTGGCAATAAATAAAGTGAGACTTTATACACAGACCTGTATACTATATATTGAATACCTGTATTGCACATTGTTGAACAGGTGCGCTGTCATCTATTCCTTGGGTCCGGGAGAGACTGGGTTATTCAGCTGTAATGGGATGGAAGGGAAGTATGTCACTGTGATTATACCAGACCGCCAGGAGAAACTCTCACTCTGCGAAGTACAAGTATTCGGCATTCCGTCATATCTAAGTGGTAAGATGCTATCTGGGTGTGCTGTATGTACTATGTTTATGTCACATGCATTGTGCTACTTCACCAGACTGGCCAGAGTAATAACTAGGACAGTGGTTTCCAAACTTTTTTGATTCACGGCGCCCTAGAATATCAGAATTTTTTTCACGGCACCCCTAGGCCAAAAATTTCTTATTGAGACATTTAGAAAGAAATATTACATTAAGTAGATTGCGTTTATATGTCATCCTTAGGGTCAGTTGTGTGGTGAGGGACAGGTTTTGCTTCTGTTTCGCCACATATTTTATGACTGGCAGCCACCAGCACTGGTTTTGCCTATTATATTGACCATGAATAATTTGAATTGGTCCTGGACCACCAACCCAGGGCACCCCTGCAAGTGTCCCGAGGCACCCCTGGGAGCCACAGCACACAGTTTGGGAACATCTGAACTAGGAGATAAGTAATAGCAAGTGAAATTGTAATAATTAGGTGCAGAGTAATAGCAAGGAGACATTTTATAACTAGAAGCTGAGTGATAATTAGGATCAGAATAATAACTAGGAGCAAAATAATAACTAGGAACAGTCAATGAGCTAAAAGTAATTTGTAACTAGCAGGAGTGTAATAACTAGGGATAGTGTAATAACTAGAATCAGACGACTAGCTTGGAGTAGTTTAATATCTAGGGCAGAGTAATAACTAATAGGCCCTACACACTGGCCGATATTCTTCAAAGATATGAATGATCTCGTTCATTATTGAAAGAGATAACGTTCATATCGTGCAGTGTGGAGGCACCAGCGATGAACGATGTGCGGCCCGCGCTCGTTCATCGCTGGTGTCCCGTCGGCTGTGCATGCAGGCCAATATGGACGATCTCGTCCATATTTGCCTGCACTTCAATGGAGCCGGGTGACAGGGGGAGTGAAGAAACTTCACTCCCCCCGTCACTGCCCCCCCCCCCGCCGCCAGGTCGCCCGTCGGCCGTATCTGCCGTCGGGCAGCTCGGCGGTGGATCTTTATATGTGTAGGGCCCTTAAGAGCAGAGTAATAACTAGGAGAAGTGTAAAAAACTAGGAGAAATGTAATAACTAGGAGAAGTGTAATAACTAGAAGCAGAATAATAACTAGGAGAAGTGTAACTAGGAGGAGGAATGTAATAAGTAACTAGGGGTAGTGTAAGAACTAGAAGCAGACCACTAGCTTGTATAATAACCAAGGGCAGAGTAATAATTTAGAGCAGAGTAATAACTAGGAGAAGTGTAATAACTGTGAGAAGTGTAATAACTAGAAGCAGAGTAATAACTAGGAGCAGAGTATCTAGGAGGAGTGTAATAACTAGAAACCAGTATTAGCTACAAGTGATTTACACTATGATAATAATAATGAATATCTTGTAGTATACACACTGGCACCTAGGTACAGTAATGCGCCCTACACACTGGGCGATAAAACTGAAAGATATGGACGATCTCGTTCATTAATGAACAAGATACCGTTCATATCTTTGAGTGTGGAGGCACCTGCGATGAACGATGAGCGGCCCCACGTTCGTTCGTTCATTGTTGCTGCCCCGTTGCTTGTGCATGCAGGCCAATATGGACGATCTTGTCCATATTTGCCTGCACTGTTATGGTGCCGTGTGACGGGGGGAGTGAAGAAACTTCACTCCCCCCGTCACTGCCCCCCCCCTTACCCCCCGCTGCCGGGTCGGCCGTATCCCCCGTCAGGCAGCTCGGTGGCGGATCGCAAGTGTGTAGTGCCCTTTAGACAATAATGTGTATCTTGTAGTATACACACTCTAAACAATAAAATAATAATAACAAAATTGTGCAGCAATATCCAAAAAGCAGCCCACTGGAAACCAAGGGAATTTTACTACTTCCCAAACATGAAATGTACAAAGAATATAAAGGCCACAGTATGGCGCTATTTGGTTTATCATGGGTTATAAAAATGCCTAAACATAATGGGCCCTACACACTGCCAGATCCGCCGCCGAGCTGCCTGGGGGGCGGTAACGGGGGGAGTGAAGTTTGTTCACTCCTCCCGTCACCTGGCTCCATAGCAGTGCATGTAAATATGGACGAGATCGTCCATATTGGCTTGCATGCACAAGCGACGGGGCCACGCTCGTTCATCATTGCTGACTCCACACTGAAAGATATAAATGGTATCTCGTTCAATAATGAACGAGATTGTTCATATCTTTCAGTAATATCGCCCAGTGTGTAGGGTTCTTAAGTCAGTTGTGTTATAGGAACCAACAGTCAAATTCTTACTCTGTGGTTAGATGTCACTTAGATAGTGGATAACTCCAATCACAATGTCCAAGAGTAGCAGACTACAGTACTCCTTAAACTTCACACGTCAGATGCATACGCACGCCACTCAAGCACACTTATCTTAGTAAATAAAGACACAACAACCGTAATTGGCGTGAAAGAGGTCAGCTTTTATTTTGACTAAGAGGGAGGCCTATTAATACTAAAACTAAAATGCAGACTTCCCTCTCTAACTAAGGTGGCGGGGAGAAGAACGGTTAAGCATGATAAAGAACTTAATAAGAGTAATCCAAAATGATATGACTAAATAGAGCAATAAACATGTGTGTGTGAGGGGGCCTTCTGCCCCAGATGTTCCGGGATTGGCCTCCTGCCTCCATCCCGAGCAATAAAAACATATGTGTAAGGGGGCCTTCTGCCCCCAGATGTTCTGGGATCGGCCTCCTGCCTCCATCCCAGACATCGGAAATCCAAAAATCCAAGGCCAGGGGTCGACCTTCTGCCACTACCCCTGCCCACCAACAGTTGTAGGGACGGAGGTAAGCTCCGCCCCTACGGGGTAAAAAATAGGGCCACCGGCCCCGATATCCACACATGTTCATGATCTATCATATGGACCCACCAGGTACGGTGGTGCCCATCCATTAATAATAAGACTATAAAATTCCCTAAAAGTTCACCCGAACTTACTACCGATAAACTCCTTAAGTTAAACTAAAATAACCGTTCAGAAACCGGCCAACTGCCAGGTTACCAACCTGCCACCGCCACCTGAACCGAAAACTCAACTCAACTAAACAAAGCAGAATACGAAGAAAAACTCACAAAAACCCAAACTAAAGAAAACAGAAAACGAAACTAAAAAGACCTCAAAACCCGGAGCACCAGAGAAATTGCCACCTCCGGCCGACAAGCCATATAAAGCGCGGATCCAGCTGCCTGCCTGCAAAAGAAGGGTGTTACTGAGGTTAATAAACAAATTATATGGATAAAATGGGTAACCAAACCTGCATCCCTAACCGGAAGGGGGGGGGGGGGGGGGTCGCCCAATTTGACTTGAGGCAAAAACAAAACTTCGTCAGCCGGCAAAAGCCGAAATTAAAACCAACGATAAAACAAAAATTCCTCAAGGCCCCCGCAATCACAAAGTGCAACTGCGACGAGCGGCTAGTCCTCAAAGGGGGCGCACTGGTAGGAAAAGGCCTGATATAGCGTCTGACTGCACCAGACCTCCACCTCCCCAGTGCCAGGACGTCGACTTCGGACCAACCTGCCGCAGCGACTGCCAAAGCAGTGCCGATGCGGAAAGAGTGAGTCCCATAGTCGGCCGGAGATAGACCCAGGTATAAAATACAACGCCCCAAAACCAACCGGAATTGATACCTAGTCAACGGGGAACCATCACAATGGACGAGCCACCCGGGAGGCGTTGGAGGCCGTACGGACGAATAAGACCGGACCGCGAGAACTGGACAAATGCCCCACCCACGAGCCCGACCCACTCGAACCCACAGCCCCCCGCCGACTACGTCAGTCTTGGAGCGCTGAATCCCACACCACAAACCGTCGGGGCGTACGACGACGTGGGCCGCCAGCATGGGCGAGACAGAAGTCTGAGAGACGGACACCAGCTCACCCACCCTGAACCCACCGTGGAAGGCCATCGTAAAGGCCGCCATGAAGAGGCGAACCTCGTATCCCCGCATCGTATACCCGTATGAATCCTACACCGCAAACCGCGGAAAGGAAGGCCTATTAAATCCAAACTTGGATGAAAAACTCGACGGTTGAAATATTTATCACACATAGCAGAAAGCATACAGCACGTTAAAATAAAGTCTCACAAAATTATAAGGGAAATAATATCCGAAATGTTGGAGGGTCTTCTGCCCGATGTTCCGGGATTGGCCTTCTGCCACCATCCCTGAGGGACGCTCGCCCAGATGTTCGGGGATCGGCCTGCTGCCACCATCCCTGACATCCCGAATCCAATGCAACCATGGGCCATCTGCCTCATGAGGGGTCTTACCACTATGGCCCCTCCCCAGAATGTAGCGACTCCACCGCTCCCAAGCGGCCAGACAAGCCGCGAAGTTGCAGGAGCCAAAGACCTGTGGGCTAAATCCTCCAATCCGCACACTGAAGCAGGACAGAAGTCCCTTTGGATTAGAGCTGCAGGAGCTAACTGCCTAAACCACTGCCAGCCGACGCGAGAAAGGGTATCATCAATGTTGTTGCACTCGGCCGGGACATGCTCGGCTCGCAACATAATGTTGTTCACCCAGTATAGCAAGACTATCTGCGCAAAGACCTGCAGTACCGGCAAGGAAGTGGACTCCTGCCTAAAGATGGCAAAACCACGCCCAAGTTGTCGCACCAGAAAACCACCTGTTTGTTACCCAGGGCATAGCGCCAGAGCTCCAATGGGCCCAGTGTGGAAAAAATACCCAGCAACAACAAGTGTGTCGTGAAGCGCTCGCTAATCGCAAGCACCAGAGGCATCTGTAAAAAGCTCCAGGGAGGTGCGAGGCACAACCGCCTCCCACCCAACACAGATGCCGCTGCCACAAACCAGAAATTCCTCCCTTGTACGTAAGTTCCGCCGCATTATGAGGGACAATCTGAGAAAGTGATGCGGGCGTCGAATTCCAACTGTCACCCCCTCTAATAGAGCAAGCAAAAGCCTGCATGAACGTAAGCTTGCCCGCAGCAAGTGCATAAAGGATATCATCGTGGAGACTTAACACCGTATCCACTGGGAGCCTACAGAGGCCGGCGACCGAAAGACCGAAACCAAGTGCATAAAGGATATCATTGTGAAGACGGAACACCGTATCCACTGGGAGCCTACAGAGGCCGGCGACCGAATCCAAGTGCATAAAGGATATCATTGTGAAGATGCCACTACCCGGAACACCGTATCCACTGGGAGCCTACAGAGGCGGGCGACCGAATACATCTGAATTCCGAGATAAACTATGGATGCAGAGGGCCTATAAAGCCGCTCAGGCGCCACCGGAACCCCTAAGTGTGCGAAGCGGGCGAGTGCCCTCCGCAAGAAGCTAGTGCAGCGATCTTAGTCCTGTGGCACGATTAAAAGGAAATCATCCCAGCCGTGCGAGAATCGCCGTTCGGCCGTCGTATGGAATAGACATCGCCCAATATAAGAAAACCATAAACCGAAAGGCCGAAGGGTGCACGGGGAGAAAACGAAATGCTGACTGGATGTACAAGTTACACATCACGGCCCCCGTTCCAAAGGACCTAATGGTGGCTATGGCCGAAACAAAGGACAGGTAACTGACTCTACACTGATAATCAGAGATAGTATCATTTATGGTGGGTCCTAAATTTGCCCACGGTCTTCTTGGGCATTATCACGATGGGGGACAAGACCAAATCCGGTAAGGGGATGGGGGTTCTAAAAAGGGGGGGGGGGGCTATCATCCCGCCCAAGGACACCGCAGCCGGAACCGTCTGCCGGAGCACGTCCGGAAACTCCCGAGCCGAACGCAGGTACGTACCAGCCCCAGGCCCCACTAGCCCAGATATCGGCAAGGAGAAGCCGGAGGCGAAACCCGAGTGCAAAATTGGGCGTCCTCCCGCTGCGGGTACCGTTGCAGCCAAGGTATGAGCGCCAGGAGCCGAATTAGTGCGTGGCCCATGGTCAGTGCCGGGTGCCGCAAGGACGCGACTCTGTCGGGCGTGCAGGCCAGAATTGCCCCCTGTCCCAGGACTGTGCAGTCCTTGATACAATGTGCTCCGCCACCTCTGATGCAGGAGTGACGAAAAACGACACGGACCCTCCCCCAAGTCACATTGGCATTATTGAAAGCGAAGCCTTCACCATGCCCCGTGCGCAATGGATCCCTTCAAAAAGCGGTAGAACGAGAGCCAAGCCGCTTTGGCCATCTTCTCGCCGTACCGCCCTCCCCGGTTCCCACGGAGCCCTGTGTCAGCTCAGAGCACATTTCGACATCCTTATTATAGAAAGTGCAGATCTCCCGGCTATGCTATTTGCGACGAAAGTCCTAAACATAACGTAGCCAAGCCAAACATTTGTACTAATGGCACAGCGCGTGTATGAGGAACTGATAGCGCACTAGGTTCATGCGCTCTTCCGGGCGCGTCGCTAAAGAACACTCCGGGAAGAGTCACATAACCCAATGCGGGTAGGATCGCAAAGCGTCTTTGCTGCCCGGCCCGTTTTCTTAGCCGAAACCAAAGCGTTAGGACCATCGCTAGCAAGGGCGAAGATATTGACGTAGTGGCCCTTACGGATCCTATCCCGGATTCGGGGGCTCAGACCACGGTGCAATTCCGTGTTAGCGCAGTGAAGAGTGTCCGATTCAACCGCCACTTACGAGGCGGAAGAGGTTGAATACCGGCGCTCACGCCATTGGACCCTGTGCAAACCACCGTCGGAGGAGGACACACCCTCCGAGGATGTGTAGCCAAGGGAAGAGTCGTGCTGGAAACCCTACGCGTCCTCCAAACCTCGGTAGGGAAGCGGGACTGGGTGCACGACCCCAATCCCCCTCGGGACCAGCCAATGTCTGATGAAGAACTCACCTGCATGAGAAGCTACTCCATCCATCCCTGTTCCTGTAGGACAACTAGCTCAGTCACCGACCGACTCATTCCAGTCCCTACATGCACAGCTGGGGAGACAAAATAGACATTGTTCCCGTGCACCCCCACCGGTTCATCAGCGGCCGCAAGCGGGGCCCGCCGTTCCGCAAGAGGACAGGAGCGGCGCAAGAGTCTGCGCAATGCTATCAGCCAAAGAAGCGGTGGTCTGCCCCTGTCCCCCGGGTACGGAGGATAACAAAGCAGCCACCGCCAACACGACTGCGGCACAAATGGCGGACAAGACGGCAGCGTCCACCAAGGGTGCAGCCGCCGTCGCTGGTGCTCTAAGCTCAGAAGCGCCACGCGAGTCCCGCGCCCCATGGGAGGTTCGAAAACCACCCGTCGGGAGAAAGGAAACCGAATATCCCTCGCTGTCGGGTATCACAGCATATCCGACTTGCTGAAATAAACTCTGCCTGACCTGCCTGCATCGCAACCTCCGCCAATCCCGAGCATTGGTCTCAGCACCATATACCTGTGTGCTGTCACTACTAGCAAAAACTCAGAGCACTGTCCGACTGAGGGCCGTCCACAGCAGCGTCCGAATTATCAGTCCGGACGAGGTGGGGGACAGACAACTCGTTACCCGCCTGCGCACGCCGTCCCTGCCGAGGGCGATTGACCAGTGGCTGGGCCCCCAGCCTGGCATTACTATGCGACGCACGTGTGCGCCCAGAAAGGGGTGGAGCCACGGGTCCAACTACGGCAGGAGAGGCCTGGTGGCCCGTTCCGATGCGGGCGGACGCGGAGCGTCCCAGCGCGACGGCCCTTGCAAGGTCAGCTGTCATAACGGGCCCCCGAAGAAACGCCAGAGCGGGCGCGTCGCACCGCCGCGAGAGCATGCCATCCGGCACAGATATGGGACATTATGATCCCCACCAGGGCCAGCGTGAGGAGGACTCATATGGGCTCCCCTGGCGTAGGACCATAGATAAGCTGCCCGCGCGCACTGCCCGGACCCATCGCGTCTGGCAGCTGTGCGACCCCCGGCCCGCCTAGTGGGTAGGGGGATGAGGGCCAGAGGACCATGGAGGCTACCCCACATGAAAGGGTCTGCATTGGGAGCAGAATGCGCGCGCCGCACGGACCGCACCGCGGCCGGCAGCCGCGCGACCTCCCGGCCGCCTGTCAGTGGAGCAGGGGATGAGGGCCTTAGGTCTATGTAGGCTGCCCCCACTGCAGCACGCGCTCGCTGCACGGACCCCCCATGTCCAGCAGCCGCACGAATCTCCTTCCTTCCCATTGCATTTAACTTACTGATGGAGGCCGCCCCCGGCGGAAGAGAGACACTGTGCGGCAGGGCGGGTGCGCCGTCCCGTCCGTGCAGGACTAGCGCGCGCGCCAGCCGCACTGACCGGCGGGTGCCGGGACGGCACAAACCCGTTCCCTGCAGGCCGCCTCAGCCGCCTACGGACCCCCCGCACTCCGCCAACCGCCGCAGCTAGCGGCGGGGACGGAGATAGAGAACGCGGGAGTGAGTGAGTATGGACGGGTGGACAAGCCCGTCCGCGCTCGCCCGGCGTCTCCCGCACCACAGCTGCAGTGGGCCTGCCCTGGCTCGGCCGGACCGCCTAGGAGTCCAGAAGCCGATCAGGGAAGCCCGCGCTGCGTACGGGTCCGGCGGCCTAACTGCGGCTCAAAGAGAAGTATAAAGGGGAGATATGGAAGTAAGAAGGGAAGAACAGGGGTATGAAGAGAAATACAGAGAGTGTAAAGCTGAGGAGAGCAGGGAGAAAGAGGATAGGGTAATAGAAGCCCTGTGCAATAAAAATTGAGAAACATATACTTACAGTCACGGAAAAACAGGAAAGAGACAGGCTGTCCTCAGTCTGAAGACTATATGTATGTCAGACCAGCCTCTATACAGAATCCAGCCAATCACAATCCAGGCAGTTTCCCTTACGTTCCTCCCACAAAAAACTGTAACCCCTTCCTTGCCAGAGTGATGCATTAAGAGGCGTGTCGCATGCCTAGCCGGTGAGTTTATGTTGTCTCGGCCACATTCATGACCTACGCAATCTTTCTTAATGTTTCAGAAAACGAGATTTATGGTAAGAACTTACCTTTGTTAAATCTCTTTCTGCGAGGTACACTGTGCTCCACACGGAATGACATTGGGGTGTAGAGTAGGAGCTTGATCCAAGGCACCAACAGGCTCAAAGCTTTGACTGTTCCCAGAATGGCTAGCGCCGCCTCCTCTATAGCCCCGCCTCCATGCACAGGAGCTCAGTTTTTGTTAACCAGTCCAATGCAGAAATAGGCAAAAGAGACGACAACTGTTAGTAGCCACAAACACCACACACTCACGACAGGAGAGGGTTTCAGCGGCTAATGCCATACCAACCCAAAGAAGCTAAGTGCATCAGGGTGTGCGCCCTGTGGAGCCCAGTGTACCTCGCAGAAAGAGATTAACAAAAATAAGTTCTTACCATAAATCTCGTTTTCTGCTGCGGGGTACACTGGGCTCCACAGTGAATGACATTGGGGATGTCCAAAAGCAGTTCCTTATGGGAGGGGATGCACTGTATCGGGCACAAGAACCCGGCGTCCAAAGGAAGCATCCTGGGAAGCGGCGGTATCGAAGGCATAGAACCTTATGAACGTGTTCACAGAGGACCACGTAGCCGCCTTGCATAATTGTTCAAGGGTCGCACCACGTTGGGCCGCCCAAGAAGGTCCAACAGACAGAGTAGAATGGGCCTTAATGTGATCAGGAGCAGAGAGTCCAGCCTTCACATAAGCATGTGCAATCTCCATTCTAATCCATCTGGCCAGAGTTTGCTTGTAAGCAGGCCAGCCCCGTTTGTGAAACCCAAACACAGCAAAAAGAAAATCAAACTTCCTAATAGGAGCAGTTCTCTTCACATAGATATGGATAGCCCGTACCACATCCAAAGACCGCTCTTTGGGAGACAGATCAGGAGAAACAAGTGCCGGAACTACAATCTCCTGATTAAGGTGGAACGAAGAAACCACCTTAGGTAGATAGCCGGGACGAGTCCTAAGAACTGCCCGGTCACGGTGAAATATCAGATATGGGGAACTACAGGACAAGGATCCCAAATCCGACACTCTTCTAGCCGAAGCAATAGCCAGCAGAAACACCACCTTAAGGGAAATCCACTTAAGGTCAGCTGAACCAAGAGGTTCAAACGAACACTCTTGTAACACCTCCAAAACCACCGACAAGTCCCAAGGGGCCACAGGCAGGACATAAGGAGGTTGAATCTGCAACACACCCTGAGTGAATGTATGCACATCAGGTAAGGTTGCAATCTTCCTCTGAAACCAAACCGACAAGGCAGAAATATGAACCTTGATGGAGGCCAGACGAAGGCCCAAGTCCAGGTCTTGTTGTAGAAAGGCCAAAAGTTTGGCCGTACTAAACTTGTTAGTGTCATGATTGTTAGATGCGCACCAAGCAAAGTAAGAATTCCAGACCCTATGATAAATCCGGGCAGAAGTCGGTTTCCGGGCCTTCAACATGGTTTGAATGACCGCCTCAGAAAATCCTTTGGCCCTCAAGACGGAAGCTTCAAGAGCCACGCCGTCAAAGCCAATCGGGCTAAATCCTGATATACACAGGGGCCCTAAACGAGGAGATCTGGGCGCTGCGGAAGTAGAAGGGGACGCTCTATCGAGAGACCCTGAAGGTCTGAGAACCAGTGCCGTCTGGGCCATGCTGGAGCAATCAGAAGTAGCATTCCTCCTTCTTGTTTGAACTGCCTTATTACTCTGGGCAGGAGTGACACCGGAGGGAACACGCATGGCAGCCGAAAGTTCCATGGAATTGCCAGTGCGTCCAAGAACGCTGCTTGATGATCCCTTGTCCTTGCTCCGAAGACCGGAACTTTGTGATTGTGCCGAGATGCCATCAGGTCCACATCTGGAAGGCCCCACTTGTCCACGAGGAGTTGAAAAACTTCTGGATGGAGGCTCCACTCTCCAGCGTGTATGTCCTGACGACTGAGAAAGTCCGCTTCCCAGTTTAGGACCTCCGGAATGAACACTGCCGATATGGCTGGTAGATGGCATTCCGCCCACAGAAGAATCCTTGATTCTTCCCTCATTGGCATGCGGCTTCGAGTGCCACCTTGATGATTTATGTACGCCCCCGTGGTGGCGTCCGACTGTACTTGAACAGGTCTGTTCTGTATTAGATGCTGGGCCAAGTTCAATGAGTTGAACACCGCCCGCAATTCCAGAATATTTATCGGGAGAAGAGACTCCTCCTTGGTCCACCGACTCTGAAGGGAGTGTTGCTCCAACACCGCACCCCAACCCCTAAGACTGGTGTCCGTCGTCAGAAGGACCCAGTTGGAGATCCGGAAGGGACGACCCCTGCTTAATCGTTGGTCCTGAAGCCACCAGCTAAGGGACAGGCGGACCTCTTGAGATAATGAGATCATATGAGACCTGATCCAGTGAGGCAGGCTGTCCCACTTGGCAAGAATCAGCCTCTGGAGAGGACGGGAATGGAATTGAGCGTACTCCACCATGTCGAAAGCCGACACCATGAGACCTAGCACTTGCATTGCCGAATGTATCGACACTTGCGGATGAGATAGGAAGCATCGAATCCTGTCCTGAAGCTTCAGGACTTTCTCCTAAGACAAGAACAACCACTGGTTGTGACTGTCCAACAACGCTCCCAGGTGCACCATGCTCTGAGCAGGGACCAGGGAGGATTTTTTCCAGTTGATGAGCCACCCGTGGGCCTGCAGGAACCGGATAGTCAATCTAGATGATGTAGGAGAACCTCTGGGGGATTTGCCAGGATCAACAAGTAGTCCAAGTACGGTAGGATCCTGACTCCTTGACGGTGGAGTACAGCCGTCATTACTGCCATAACCTTGGTGAAGACTCGCGGAGCTGTGGTCAAACCAAAAGGTAACGCCCGAAACTGGTAATGGAGGTTGCCAACCGCAAACCTCAGGTACTGCTGATGCGACACTACAATGGGAATATGCAGGTAAGCATCCTGTATGTCTAGTGAGACCATATAGTCCCCCGGCTCCAAGGCTAGAACAATAGAGCAAAACTTGTTCAGGGACTTGAGATTGAGAATGGGCCAGTAAGACCCATTTGGTTCCGGGACGGGGAACAGCGGTGAATAGTACCCCTTGCCTCTCTGAGCCAGAGGCACCTGTACTACCACTCCTGTGTCCAGGAGGGACTGTACCACCGAATGAAGAGTCTTTGCCTTCACCTGATCCGAAGGGATGTCTGTCAGGCAAAATCGATGAGGGGGATGATTCTTGAAGGATACGGTGTATCCTTGAGTGACGACTTCCCATGCCCAGGCATCGGAAGTGGTCTTCAACCATTACTGGGTAAACCCTAGAATTCGGCCCGCCACCCTGGGATCCCCCAGAGAGAGGCCCGCCCCGTCATGCGGCAGGCTTGTCAGTCTTGGTAGCAGGCTGACGGGCAGCCCAGGCCCGTTTGGGTTTGGGCTTATTGGGGTTGGAAGTGCGAACCTGCTATGGTTATTCCTGACCTTTTGCTTTCCCTGAAGTATGAAAGGAGCGAAAGGAAGTACTTTTAGCCTTCGGCACCGAAGGAGCAGTACTAGGAAGACGTGCTGTTTTAGCAGACGCTAAGTCAGCCACTATCTTGTCAAGGTTTTCTCCGAAAAGAATGTCTCCTTTGAAGGGGAGTACCTCCAGGGTTTTCTTAAGAGTCCATGTCCACAGACCAGGACCTTAACCAAAGAATTCGGCGAGCCAAAATGGACGTAGTAGAAGCCTTGGCCGCCAGAATACCGGCATCAGAAGCCGCCTCTTTAATGTAATGAGACGCTGTAACAATATATGATAGGCACTGTCTAGCATGATCAGAAGCATTGGAAGGCAACTCCGCCTCCAGCTCCTGAGCCCACGATTCCACAGTTTCTGCAGCCCATGTAGCTGTAATAGTGGGCCTATGCACCGCACTGTTTAGGGTGTAGATTGTCTTCAAACAGCCCTCCCACACGCTTGTCCGTCGGCTCTCTCAAGGACGTGACAGTATTTACAGGCAGAGCAGAGGATACTACCAGCAGCGCCACTTGCGAATCCACTGGCGGGGGTGTTTCCCAATTTTTACTAAGCTCCGCAGCAAGGGGGTAGTGAGCCAGCATCTTCTTGTGAGGCGTAAACTTCTTTCCTGGATTTTTCCAGGACTCCTGACGTATGTCAACTAAATGGTCAGAGTGAGGTAAAACTTGTTTAACCACCTTCTGACGTTTAAAACTGTCTGGTTTCTTAGGGGCAGTGACAGGCTCCTGTTCATCATCAACCTGAAGAATGAGCCTGATAGCCTCTAACAAGTCAGGAACATCCACCTGCGAAGCAACCGCCCCATCAGAAGCATCAGGATCAGAATCTGTGGGGTCCGTATAAGCGTCATCCTCATCAGACGAGGTGTCTTGGATATGGGTGGATTTTGAGGAAGTAATGGCCCGCTTAGAGGACCCCTTGGTCTTAGGCAGGCGAGGGTTAGACTTTTGAGTAGTCAGTGATTGGTTCAATTGCTGTAACTGATTGGACAGTTGATCTGCCCATGGCGGGTTAACCGCGGGGACCATAAGCAGTTGTACCGGCACAGGAGGTCCCATAGGGGGCGTTAGTCTAGTTACCAGCGTATTCAATAGCATGGAGAAGGTAGCCCAAGGTGGGTCATTTTGCACCCCTGTTGCTACAGTCCCACTGGGGGGTAAAGAACCCCCAGAACCTGAACCCTCAGCTGCTATGTTATCCTCAAATTCGTCTGCAGCATCAACACCACGCAGTGTGGGATCAGCCCCAGCTCCGTTGCCCTTTGTAGCTGACATAATCAAAAGCTCATTGCAAGGCAACACAGTACAATATCAGCAGCAAAACACCTGACAAGAACCCCCTGTGCAGTGTTTCAGCACAAACAGGGGATTCAAGAGGTATATCATGACTAAAACTCAGAGAAAAATACACACTGAGTATATCCTGTGAACTGCCTATATTATGGTAAACCTGACACACTTAGCCCCCTCAGGTTATAGAATATAGGTATAGCAATCTGAGTGAGAGACATGAAATGGAGGTCACACAGCAGCTATATGCACACACACACAGAGTCACAGTTTGTACAATGCAGAAATTGACATGCAATAAAACTGCACTGGACTAGCAATACAGAGTAGTACTATGTATAGCTATACACTGAATTAGATATAACAATGCACAGTAAAGACTGGCTGTATATCACAGGGTACTTGTACTAAATAACCCTGACTAAATGCACTTTTTCTTAACTAACACTGTGAGCAGACATGTAGAATACTTAAGTGTCCTGTAAAATGCACAGCGCTGACAGGCAGGCGGTTTTACAGAGGAGGATATGCCCAAACAGTCCCAGGAACAATGCTGCTCTGTGTAATGGCGACCAAACACTGACAGGGAGTGAGGAGGAGAGAGAGATGCAGCTCCAGGGTGGGAACATTTACTCTAAATGGCGCCCTGGGGCTGGGGGAGGGGCTACAGGTCAAAGCCTTATCCCCCTGCTGGACTTCACCACTGGGTACTGGGGGCTTAAGAAAACGGTTTTGTGAGAGAAAACCGACCTGTGCCCATGCCCTGGTGGTCTAGTGATTTACAGCGGGTCTCGTTGTGGGGACCCCTTACCTCCTCCCTGTAGTGCGGCCACGCGATCCGGGAGAACAGAGGTCGTGTGTGTGACTAACATCAGAAGAAAACCGGGGCCTCCGCTGTAGATACCCGGCAACCAGGGCGCGGGAGTGTACAGCGCCGCTGGGGGAGGTGATGGAGCTGCAGCAGGAGATGTCTGATTGACATCTAACACTGACAGTGCCTCTGCTGCAGCCCTTGAAGTCTTCAATTTTCTTTAAAAGCTTCTTTTAGGGCTGCTGGAACAGCCCCCCCTGTTAAGTGCCTGCTTACTGCATGGCAACAACTACAAAACTGAGCTCCTGTGCACGGAGGCGGGGCTATAGAGGAGGCGGCGCTAGGCATTCTGGGAACAGTCAAAACTTTGAGCCTGTTGGGGCCTCGGATCAAGATCCTACTCTACATACACCCCAATGTCATTGCCTGTGGAGCCCAGTGTACCCCACAGCAGAAAAGGATCATCTGCCCTAATTGGATCCTTTTCTGAAACATTAGGAAAATCTGCTACTCTTGGACATTGTGATTGGAGTTATTCACTATCTACATAATGTCTAACCACAGAGTAAGAAGTTGACTGTTGTTTCCTATAAACACAAGTGACTTATGTTTTGGCATTTTTATAACCCTTGATAAACCAAATAGCGCCATCCGGTGGCCATTATATTCTTTGTATACACACTGTGGCACTTAGATACAGTCAGACACTAATGTATATCTTGTAGTATACACACTGTGGCACCTAGGTACAGTGAAGTAATGTATATATTGTATTATACACACTGTGGCACCTAGGTACAGTGAAGTAATGTATATATTGTAGTATGCACACTGTGGCACTTGTGTACAATTAGAAATTAATATATATTATTATTATTATTATTATCCTTTATTTATATGGCGCCACAAGGGTTCCGCAGCGCCCAATTACAGAGTACATAAATAATCAAACAGGAAAACAGCAACTTACAGTTGATGACAGTATAGGACAAGTACAGGGTAAATAAACATAGTTACATCAGCAGATGACACTGGAATAAGTATCAGGTGGCAGAAGACTGCTGGATGTGGTACAGTTGAAGATTATTAAAGTAAGACAAAGGATGAGCACATGAGGGAAGAAGGCCCTGCTCGTGAGAGCTTAAAATCTAAAGGGGAGGGGTAGACAGACAGGGGTGACACAGATGGGGTACATAGAGAATGTGGAACAGAGGGTTAGGATGAGATTTGGCTGGGTTTGGTGAAGAAGTGGGTCTTGAGAGCCCGTTTGAAGTTTTGTAGAGAGGTGGAAAGTCTGAGGGGGAGAGGTAGGGAATTCCAGAGAAGTGGTGCAGCACGTGAAAAATCTTGGAGGTAGGAGTGGGATATCTTGTAGTAAGTATACACATTCTGGCACTTAGGTACAGTTAAACAATAATTTATATCTTGCAGTATACACACTGTGGTACTTAAGTACAGTTAGACAATAATGTATATCTTGTAGTATACACTGTGGCACCTAGGTACAGTGAAGTAATAATGTATATCTTGTAGCATACACACTGTGGCACTTGGGTACAGTCAGACAATAATGTATATCTTGCAGTATACACACTGTGGCACTTAGGTACAGTCAGATAATAATGTATGAAAAAAAAATTACATTTTGTTTCCCCCAGCACCCTGAATAATAGCAGTAACCAGATATAAATCCCATACAATATCTTAGAATTCAGAGATCTTGGTTACTTATATCTGCGCAAATGTATGTATAAGCCCCCAAGCCACGTCAAGGCCTCTCTGTATATATTGGGGGTTCCTAGCGCTATATCTAGTTGCAGGGCGGGGCACCCCAAAAATCAGCATAAGTCAGACAGCCCAAGGCAGCATACCAGTGAAGATACTATAATGTTAATAGATTAGTGTTAAGAAGCCGAAGCTATAGAGAAAGTGATACAAAAATGAGATGGAATTAAAATAAGAAATAGTGCTAAAGAAATTAGTATGTGATAAGTGTTAATGTACATACATGCCACACTAAAGCCATCCAGCTCCGCCAATTCAGGGGCACCACATCCCGCACCGCCACAACCCCAATCTGGGTCTATGTTTAACCAGCAAGGAGCCACATGATAATGGCTCCTGGCTACAATATATCTAAGCTAAGAGCCACCTCCCTTGGAGCAACCCCATAATGCTCCATATGGCATGTCAGGACCTGAACCATCTCCTAATGCAGACCTCTCTGCCTCTCACAACAAGATAATAATGTAGTATATACACTGTGACACTTAGGTACATCTTGATAATACCATATATCTTGTAGTATACACACTGGGGTGCTGAGGTGGTCTCCTGACATACAGTACTTCTGAAAATTACATTTTATACAGATTCTCCTAGTGCATGTTTTCCATTTTACTTTTACATTTTAAAGCCTAATTCTGAATATTATCAAGGTACATTTCATGTGGTGATAATTTCATACGCAGACCGTGGCCGATATGCAATTAGCTGAAGTTAATTAAGCAGCAAAATTGGCGCAATCGGGGCGATCATATTAGTCCTGGGTGCGTGTACTTAATGTGGGTTTGGTCCGCCTGCCTCAGGCATGCAAAGTCAAATCCCTGATAAGTCATCTCAGAACTTATACTTGTTTCCATGCGATACAGGGTAAGTTACTGCATGGTAAAAATAGGCCATAATTGGATAACCCATTGCGGTAAATACCCATTATATGATAATGTTCACATTCCTCACGTATTTTTTTATATTTGTTTTCAGAAAAGCCTAAGGGTGTCATACAAGGAGAAGGTAAGGAGCGACTCGTTTTAGCATCAAATATCCATTAATTCTGGAATAGAGTAGCGTGTATAATGCATGTATGTATGTTTAAAACGCACAATATAAGGGTACGCAGCACCATATACAGCATATATGACAACCTGAGTAAAAGCCAAATATAATGTAACTCTTAGATCAGTGGCAGATCACAGGACGCCCACTGGCAATATGTCACACAGAATGGGCATGAGTTTAGTGTCCTTGCCAGACCTTGCTTTCATCTGTCTATCCTGTGATGCGTTTCTACTGACAGTGGCCGTGAAAGCTGGAACACAGGTGCGATGCATATATGGGCAACTTCTCCATCTGTCCTCTTTAGAAGATTGAAACATTTCCTCTATAAACCCTAATTGGATGGCGATATATGTCTGAATTTATTCTGTAGTGCTCAGCTATTGAAATGGCGCCTTCTGATCCCTAAAAGGAACTACACATGGGGGGTAATTCCAAGTTGATTGCAGCAGGAATTTTGTTAGCAGTTGGGCAAAACCATGTGCACTGCAGGGGAGGCAGATATAACATTTGCAGAGAGAGTTAGATTTGGGTGTGGTGTGTTCAATCTGCAATCTAATTTGCAGTGTAAAAATAAAGCAGCCAGTATTTACCCTGCACAGAAATAAAATAACCGACCCAAATCTAACTCTTTCTGCACATGTTATATCTGCCTCCCCTGCAGTGCACATGGGGGGTAATTCCAAGTTGATCGCAGCAGCAAGTTTGTTAGCAATTGGGCAAAACCATGTGCACTGCAGGTGTGGCAGATATAACATCTGCAGAGAGAGTTAGATTTGGGTGGGTTATATTGTTTCTGTACAGGGTAAATACTGGCTGCTTGATTGTTACACTGCAAGTTAGATTTCAGTTTGAATACACCCCACCCAAATCTAACTCTCTCTGCAAATGTTATATCTGCCCCCCCTGCAGTGAACATGGTTTTGCCCATTTGCTAACATATTTGCTGCTGCGATCAACTCAGAATTACCCCATGGTTTTGCCGAACTGCTAACAAAATTCCTGCTGCGATCAACTTGGAATTACCCCCATGGTTCTACAGATGTAGCCACCTTTATCTTGACTGTTTCTCCGCCGAGACGGGCGTTTAGTCACGCTAAGGCGATAGCTGAGTTTAATCACAGGTAGGCGCGTTGAGGCGATCTAGATACTCATCATGCATTACACATCTCCACCACTGTGTGGCTAATGCTCCACTAATCCAGTACTTTCGATCGTACAGTATAGCAGCGGATTGATCTACAGCTCTGGCAATACTGTAGGCGTAACGGGAGGCGGTGGAAAAAGTATGGAGTACTGTACAGTATGTGTATGGAGACGCAACTACAGTAATTGTGTAAAAGGAAGAATGTACAGGACAATGTATAAACACCGTGCTTTTAAAATACATGAGCGTCTGAGTTCGCTAATGCATAATGGGAATGGAGGGCTGGCAGGAGGCGGAGGAAAATACCGTGCTTTACAAATGCGAGCGTCCGAGTCCTCTAAGGCATAAACCAACACCAATGGGGTGGGGGCCGGGCGCTGTTTGCAGTACTTTCACACATGAAATTGGAAATCTCTCATGAGGCGTCGTGGGCTAGGGGTGAAGGCTCCCACCTCCGTCGCTGGTCCAGGGTTCGAGACCTGATGTGCTTTCTTTTTTTTTTTTTTTTTGTAATAATACACTGTATTATTTTATTTACATTGTAAGACAGTCAATGGAAGGATGCACACAGGTTTCACATAAATCAAAGTACATCTGCAGGAGCGATTCTTTACGCTAAATGCACCTAAACAGCGGGAATGAAATGAGTGTATTCTGACGCTACCAACTGAGCAAAACAGTACTGTAGATCTTCAGCGTTTATGTATTGCACTGGACCTGAATCTCCTCCCTGTGCAGGCTCCCAGGGGGGAAGGGCGATGGGGGTAGGGGGGAGACGATGGAAAATACTGTGCCTTTGAAATGCAGTTACATGAGCGTCCGAGTCCACTACGGCATACTGTAAACCAACACCAATGGGAAGGAAGTGCCAACCTTATTTTTAATGTGTTCCCGTGACATTCACTTTAATATTATTTTTTTTCTCTCTAATACAGTACATCCAATGGAAGGATGCACACAGGTTTCACATAAATCAAAGTACATCTGCAGGAGCGATTCTTTACGCTAAATGCAACCTAAGTGAGCAAAACAGTACTACAGTGGGCATTTGTGTATTGCACATGACCTGCATTCCCTCCCTGTCTACTGCATGATCTGTGCAGGCTCCCATGGGGGAAGGGCAACAGGCTGGCAGGAGGCGGAGGAAAATACCGTGCTTTACAAATGCGAGCGTCCGAGTCCTCTAAGGCATAGAACCTTTACAGTAGAAACTCTCCTGCAGCTTGGGGGACAAAAAGCATAGGGGTTCCACCTATTTTTTTAACCAGCACCGGGCTCCACTAGCTGGACAGATAATGCACAGCCGGGGGACACTTTTATACCGGTCCCTGCGGCCATGGAATTAAATACCCAACTAGTCACACCTGACCGGGGTACCCTGGAGGAGTGGGAACCCCTTAAATCAAGGGGACCCCACCTCCAGCCACTCGATTATCCCTATCACCCCTGTGTATTGTAGCTAGGGGATTGTGACGCTCCTTCAGCATTGCCCCATAGCCTGCAAAATCTGTGCTGTTATTTGCTCCATAGCTGAGTGCTTCCTAGGAGCTACAGTACAGTAGGAGTCACAGGCGGTAGCCATTTCAATTGAGTCTGCCCTGCTATAGAATTGTATGTGTACCGTACGGTGCATAGAACTTTTACAGTAGAAACTCTCCTGCAACTTTGGCCTGCTTTATGTAAAACTTGTGTTTTGTCAGCTTGCTATGCGATCGAGTCCGGTGTAACGTACTGTAATGTGCATAGACCTTGCTTACAGTATCTCTGTTTGCTAGGGGATTGTGACGCTCCTTTAGCATCGCCCCGTAGCCTGCACAACTTATGCCATTTCTCATTCCATACCCGACTGCTGCCTGCCACGAGGTGGGGGTTCAGGAGTAGTGGTCATTTTGACAGTGTGCTATGCGATTGAGTCCGGTGTACCGTAATACTGTATGCAATCCTACAGTATAGTAACTTATCCCCATCGCCCCTGTGTATTTTGGCTAGGGGATTGTGACGCTCCTTCAGCATTGCCCCATAGCCTGCAAAAGGGTTCAGGGGCGGCGGCCATTTTGCCAGTGTGCTATGCGATCGAGTCCGGTGTACCATAATGTGCATACTGCTGTATGTATTTTAGCTAGGGGATTGTGACGCTCCTTCAGCATTGCCCCATAGTCTGTACAATCTGGACTATTACTTGCTCCGTAGCCTAGGGCCTCTGTGGGGCAAGGAGTCATAGGTGGTAGCCATTTCTATTGAGTCTGCCCAGCTACAGAATTGTATGTGTACTGTACGGAGCATAGAACCTTAACATTAGAACCACTCATGCAGCTTTGCCCTGGTTTACTGTATGTGAATAAAAAAAATAATAAAGTGTATGAAAAAAACTAACATGCATTCGTACTGTACTGTACTTAAGGAATCGAACCCGGGACTCTGAGTATAGGAAGCGAAACACTTCACCACTTCGCCGCAGACAAATGTATAAATCCATTGGTTTTGATTATGCTGTAATGGCTACGGGATTAGGACGATAACATACAGTACTGTACAAAATTCCTAATCTTGAGAGGCAATAGTGAACTTCTAACACACATCCATTTGCGACAGTGTACACTACTGGTTTTATGTTTTGTCTGCGGGACTTGGACGCTCACATACAGTATTCATAAAGTATTGTAGATGGATCATATACAGTACTGTATGCTGACTGTATGCTGTACTATTTGCGTCTGTGACGTACTGTATATACAGTACTATATTAAATAATGCAGCGTAATAGGTATTTACTGTATGCAGCGTAATGAGACGCCTTAGTAAAGTAAAAAAAGGGGAACAAGCCAACCAAAGTTGGAAAGGGCGCTAGGGGTGTGTTTCCAATTAACCGTGTATATAGCAGCTGCCTGGATAGGTCAGTTACACCTATATAGAATGACAATACAATATAACAACAAAATAGGCTGCGCTTAGAGATGAATTGTTATAACAACTGGTAAAATTTATTATACTTAAAATCTGTCCATTAGGACAATTAAAAATGCATGTACATTGCTGAAATGACCTCTGATCATACTTTAAACAACAATTGAGCCTGTTCCAAATTGACCGTGAGACCCTATTATTTGAAACCAAATAAATCCTGGGGCTATAGCATAGTCCCTGGGCTGGAAAGTATGTCCCAACGCTGGAGGATTGGCAGTTCCAAAGAGATGCAAGATTAATGGAAAGTCCTCACCAGTTTTGCGTGTGGATGAACAAAGTCCAGTCCTTTGGTAATGGATATGGTTCCAATGGAGCAATGTGTAGGGTCCGCGGTGGTCCAAGCTGAGATGGTAGGTTGTGGTAGATTGATCAGAGGGCTCACACCTGACGCGTTTCACAGCTTATCTGCTGCTTTTTCAAAGGTGATTGTAGTTCACAACTGACCCAGTATTTATACTGTAGCTGATTGCTTCATTACAAACATGTGTATACACAATTCATCTCTTTATATATATATCAAACTTTATAAATATACATTTATTCATAGATCTCACTAGACTCAGAGGCATAATACTTAAAGATTCATTATGTTTGTTTATTGAAAGATGATTTAAATTCATTTTGAATCGGAGCCGGAGGTGTTGGAACGCACGCGGCTCTCTCTATTTCCGGTGTGTGGAACGCACTGGTTACCGCGGTAACGGAAGCTTGTGGTCTTTACCAATCTTAACCTGACTTTATGGTCATGTGACCTACATAGCTTAATAGAATGTCCGTGTAGTGAACTCTGCAGTGGGTGTGTTGTTTTGTTTTCCGGTCTGTGACCCGCAATCGTTTCCTTGACGATGGAGCACGTCATGGTTCTATGCGGTCACGTGATCGGACTGTTCGGAAAATTTACAATGTCTACATTGTTCCTTTAGATGTCATTTCATCTTTTTATAAAGTAGTATTAAGTTTATACTCTGAAGGAACCGGCAAAGCTTACATACTATATATAATTCTATTTATATCGTGTGCGTTTGCAAAAATGTATATTCATTAATAAATTTCACAGTGTAAACTGTATAAAAGCCCATATCTATATCAATCAGCTTATGAAAGGGACATATATGATTTATAATTCAAAGGTAGTGTATCTGCCACCTACTGATGTTGTACCATAATTGATGTGTTGTATACATTCATATATATGTTCCTTCTATATATAGATAAACAAGATATATTCATTGTAAGTGTCCTGGTTATAAAGCCATTTACAAAGATCTATAAAGTTTAATGGAAATAGTACTCAACATCACTATGGGAGGTCAATATAGTCCTATATAATAATGGTTCTAGCAACTAAACTTTTTATATATTTTCTCATAACATGATTCTGGTATTATGTCCTTCTGTGTGGTGATAGGGAAAGTGCCCACACGTGCACATCTGCTTATTATGCACATGTGTACATCTTTCCACCACCACCATTCAGACCTCAGTTTTGTATTTTTGTTTATATTTTTATTTTTGTTTTCATTATTTTTTAAGGTTATTATTATTATAGTCGTTAAGTACTTCATTCATACCCATGAATGAAGTACTTAACGACTATAATAATAATAACCTTAAAAAATAATGAAAACAAAAATAAAAATATAAACAAAAATACAAAACTGAGGTCTGAATGGTGGTGGTGGAAAGATGTACACATGTGCATAATAAGCAGATGTGCACGTGTGGGCACTTTCCCTATCACCACACAGAAGGACATAATACCAGAATCATGTTATGAGAAAATATATAAAAAGTTTAGTTGCTAGAACCATTATTATATAGGACTATATTGACCTCCCATAGTGATGTTGAGTACTATTTCCATTAAACTTTATAGATCTTTGTAAATGGCTTTATAACCAGGACACTTACAATGAATATATCTTGTTTATCTATATATAGAAGGAACATATATATGAATGTATACAACACATCAATTATGGTACAACATCAGTAGGTGGCAGATACACCACCTTTGAATTATAAATCATATATGTCCCTTTCATAAGCTGATTGATATAGATATGGGCTTTTATACAGTTTACACTGTGAAATTTATTAATGAATATACATTTTTGCAAACGCACACGATATAAATAGAATTATATATAGTATGTAAGCTTTGCCGGTTCCTTCAGAGTATAAACTTAATACTACTTTATAAAAAGATGAAATGACATCTAAAGGAACAATGTAGACATTGTAAATTTTCCGAACAGTCCGATCACGTGACCGCATAGAACCATGACGTGCTCCATCGTCAAGGAAACGATTGCGGGTCACAGACCGGAAAACAAAACAACACACCCACTGCAGAGTTCACTACACGGACATTCTATTAAGCTATGTAGGTCACATGACCATAAAGTCAGGTTAAGATTGGTAAAGACCACAAGCTTCCGTTACCGCGGTAACCAGTGCGTTCCACACACCGGAAATAGAGAGAGCCGCGTGCGTTCCAACACCTCCGGCTCCGATTCAAAATGAATTTAAATCATCTTTCAATAAACAAACATAATGAATCTTTAAGTATTATGCCTCTGAGTCTAGTGAGATCTATGAATAAATGTATATTTATAAAGTTTGATATATATATAAAGAGATGAATTGTGTATACACATGTTTGTAATGAAGCAATCAGCTACAGTATAAATACTGGGTCAGTTGTGAACTACAATCACCTTTGAAAAAGCAGCAGATAAGCTGTGAAACGCGTCAGGTGTGAGCCCTCTGATCAATCTACCACAACCTACCATCTCAGCTTGGACCACCGCGGACCCTACACATTGCTCCATTGGAACCATATCCATTACCAAAGGACTGGACTTTGTTCATCCACACGCAAAACTGGTGAGGACTTTCCATTAATCTTGCATCTCTTTGGAACTGCCAATCCTCCAGCGTTGGGACATACTTTCCAGCCCAGGGACTATGCTATAGCCCCAGGATTTATTTGGTTTCAAATAATAGGGTCTCACGGTCAATTTGGAACAGGCTCAATTGTTGTTTAAAGTATGATCAGAGGTCATTTCAGCAATGTACATGCATTTTTAATTGTCCTAATGGACAGATTTTAAGTATAATAAATTTTACCAGTTGTTATAACAATTCATCTCTAAGCGCAGCCTATTTTGTTGTTATATTGTATTGCCTTAGTAAAGTAGTCCTTATTATATATTTCAGTATTGTATTTTACGGGAGACCACACGCATGCTCTGTGGTGATTGTAAAAAGCGACATCTGGTGGCTGATCGCAGGTATTACACGTAAAGGTAACGCCAAACGCTCTGTCTGCCTCCGTGCGATTAGGTACGCCTCTCTGTGACTAGGCGCGCCTCCCTACGCTGCATATGCTCGATCGGGACAAACGCCTCAGCCACTCAAGATAAAGGTGGCTACATCTGTATGTACTGATCCTTGGATAGAGATAAAGTGGGCAGAGGTAAAATACCAGCCAATCAGATCCTATCTGCCATGTTACTGGCTGTGTTTGAAAAATGACAGGAGCTGGTTAGCTGGTACATTAACTCCGTCCACTTTATCTCTCTCCAAGTCTTAGTACATAGACCCGGGGTAGACTGTTATATGTGAATAGAATAGGCTGAATAACAAGGCAAGTGGAGGCATTGCACATAGTAACTAATCAGAGACTACCTATCATTTTCTAGAATTCAAAAGAAAAATGATAACTAGAATCTGATTGGTTGATATGGGGAGCACCTCCACTTTTCATTTTTAGAAGCTTTAGTAAATCTGCCCTATAGTGTCTGAAGAGTGAGTACCAAAGGCAGAATGGTAGAATCTCCTACAAATTCCGTACCTTCTCCTGAGAACCACTTTCCACATATCTTACCTTTATTCTAGGTCTCAGTAGGAAATCGTTGATGTTCCTGGAGCAAGGAGTCCTGGATTATGCCGTTTTACACCCAAGCAAACCCATGGACCTAACTGCCTTTACTCTTTGCCTTCATGTTGCCACTGAGCTCTCGGGCAAACGCGAGGTCATATTATTCTCCTATTACAATAACGAGGTGGATTCACTTAACATATGGAGAGAGCTCAATGGCCAACTGTCCCTGTATCTCAGCAGCAGTGAACACGGTGTAAAATTCTCCTTACCGGGACTCAGTGCACTTGGGACACACATCTGTGTGACCTGGCAGTCTTCTTCAGGCTTGACTGCCTTTTGGGTTAATGGAAAACAGTCTCTGAGGAAAATCTACCGGAAGGGCCATGAGGTTTCTCAAGGGGGTATGGTGATCCTGGGGCAGGACCAGGATGCTTTCGGTGGGAAGTTTGATTGCAAGCAAAGTTTTGTAGGTGAAGTCTCAGATGTCCATCTCTGGGATTACGTTTTACCATCCAGCACCATAGGAGATGTCTATAAAAATAAGGCTACCACTTGGGGCAACGTCATCAATTGGCAATCTATTAAGTACACCTTATATGGAAATGTCTTGGCTCAGTGAATGAGGATATAGTGGGCACAGGTCACATATGGTGCCCTGTGCTTATCTATTTTGTCACCAAAGAGACTCATATCTGTTCAGTAGATGCTTCACTATAATAACTTCCAAAAGCAGATGCCACTTGTATGTAATGAAAGCAGACATTTGGTGGACTGTACCACTACTCAGCCCATCAATTCACAGAGAAGGGAGTGATGTCGCTTTAACGTCATAGGGTGCATTGTCGCCATATTACATACAGGACGTGCAAGATAACAAGTAACCCTGTAAATTGTATTTGTTGATTTTAAATGATTTTTTCCCTGAAAGTTTAAATGGAATCATGTAAATCGCTATAATGAAAAGATATATTTTTTGGATAGCTAATACTCTTTCTTATATCTTGTGTGATAATCAGAATGAAACATGAATATTGATATTACCATAAACCTAAATAAAGCATTATTCTATTATCAAATTTATGTGATTTGTTAATTGTGCTAACTGTAGATGTTGGAAGGGGTGAGGGGTGGATCCTATGCAATGCTCCAACAGGTGTAAACGCAGGATTTCTGGTGGAGGGTTCCAAATGTTTGATGTTAGGATTGTCACCAGCCCATGAACATAGGCAAACGCAGGAGGGTGGGGGGGTCCAGTTGTCCGGGAAACCCACATCCTCTTGGCAAGTGGCTCAAATAATGACAATAATACCAATAGTATATATAACAATTACTAGAGCTGCCACCACATCATGCAGTTTAAAGAACATGACCAGTGGCAGCAGCTTCTTCTACCAAGTTTGCTATGTGTGTTGATCTGAGTCCTCAATCAGTGCACTAGACCAGAGAGTAGCTACTGAGAAGAAAAGACAGGAGCCTTACCATGAAGTGAGAGAATGTGTGCTTTCTAGTGCAGTACTCGGCATACAGTATATAGGGGGTCATTCCGACCCGATTGCTCGCTGCAGTTTATCGCAGCGCAGCGATCAGGTCGGAACTGCGCATGCGCCGGTCACATGCCAGACGGCCGAAGACCGTCGTTGCCTAGCGATCGCCTCTGCCTGATTGACAGGCAGAGGCGGTCGCTTGGCGGGAGGGGTCTGGATGGCGGCATTAAGCCCCAGTGTATGGGGTGCAGTCCGGCCAATGCAGGCGTGGCCGGACCGTTGGGGGGGCGGGCCACGGCGGCTACGTGACGTCACACGCAGCCGCTGCGACCCAGGCAGCGAAGAGGTTCTCCCGGCCAGCCGCAGGAGCTGCACTGGCTGGGAGTTACTCCTCAAATGCAAAAGCATCGCAATGGGAGGAAGGGGGGGGGTGGCTGAGGGCCTGATCGTAGCTGTGCTAAATTTAGCACAGCTACGATCAACTCTGAATGACCCCCATAGTGTTAAATATTAATACTGTTTTCCTTACTGTATGCAGTGTATAAAAAGACCAATGTTTACATTAATGTCCAAGGTCATTACTGGGTTCCTCTCAGTGACGTGCGGTGAGGTAAATGCTTGGGGAGGCCCTGGCTAAACTAAGCAGCAGCACATGTATATACACAGCGATGGGGAAGTTATTTCCCGGAACAGCCAGAGGTGACATGTTTCCTAGTAGCTATGACGGGAGTGTTGTACTAGGGGTCTTGTTCAGCATCAGTTGCAGTTTTGCTAAAATAGCATAACTGCGGGGGCGTGGCCAGGACGGGCATGGAGTAGCACTCATACTGTGCAGCTCTCCAGCCCAGATATACTTATGTTTTATCCTGTATCTTCCCCCTAGGTCTGCACTTTGGACCATAGCTGCCTGACACCCTGGTGCCCCCCCTGGAGAAGTACTGGACCGGTGGCTGCTGTTCTCTGTGAGGACCGGAGCCGTTTTTTGTGGGTGCGCTGGGCCCGCGCGTGAAGCCGCGGGCTTCTGCTCTCTGATATCCCGGAAGTTCGGCCTCCCGCCCCCTCCTTGTCGCTCGCTGCAGCCAGCCGCGGCTTGTGCGTGCGGGTGAGAGAAGACTGTGCTTGCCGCTCCGTCTGGCCGTGTGAGCGCGGGAGGCAATTAGTGTACAGCCGCCCTGTCTGCCCTGTGTTACCTGCCGCTGCCAGCCCGCAGACTGCTTCGTGGACCTCCCTGCCTGCACTCTACGATCACCCTCAGGTACCCAGGGCCCTGGACTGTTGCTGTGGGGAGTGCTTCTTTGGGAGCCTGCACTGAGTACACTGGAGGATAGCTGCGCTGGGTTCTTCCTCTCCCTCCTCCTCTTGCTTTGCTGACCTTTATAGTTGTCTGCCCCTGTATGTGTGTCTTGCATAGCCCGGGAGACGCTGCTGTGAGTCCGACCCTCTGTCCCTTACATGAACTGTTTTGGTGGGGTGCTGGTCCGCTTCCTGCTTTGGCCTATGTGCGCCACACTTTTCTAGGCTGATAAGCCATAATATAGCCGGGAACCCTGGTCCTGCTTTATACTTATATATCCTGTCCTACGCCTGTGGGCCTGTTCGTGGAGTGCTGGGTGAACATCCCCTTTCTTTGCCGACATTTGCTTTGATTTATCCTGCTGGTCGAGTGTTGCAGCAACGTGTTGTCCAAAATGGTGAGAGGCCTTCAGCATAGCGCGGCGGCGGGTGCGATGGAGAAGTTTGTCCGTAACCCTGGCCCTCAACAACAGAGGGGAGAGACTGCACGATCTGAGGCATCACCTCCGTCTCTGCCTCCTCTGAACCGCCCGATGCTGCATTGCAAAGAGTGCTGGATGCGGTGACCGCCAGTGAGGCTCGTTTGGCTGATAAAATTGGGCAGGTGCAGTCTGATCTCTCCATTATACATCAGGATCTCCAGCGGGTGAGGGTGGGAGAGGCCGAGACCCGTATCTTCAATGTCGAGGACTCTGTCGCCCCGCTGGGACGACGCCAGAGGCAGAACTCTGGGAGTCATCTGCCGCCGGGCTCCTGCTCTGAAGGGGGGCACCTCTCCTCCCATTCTGTGACACCATTGAATTAAGTTAATTGATAGCTGTCGCTGTCTTTTCAGTGGCCGACTTCCTCACTGGTCCCTGCACCCTACAAACCACACCCTCTTTATTATACTGAATATACACATTTTACAAGTGTCACACCCAGAATTAGAAACCACAACCAATTACACTGGAAGCAGACACCTTACTGATGAAGCTGGTTGCTCCTGTATAGGAAATATGAGAATTCTAACTATATGAAGATACTTCTCTGACAATTACACGTAACTTCATATAGTTAGAATTCTAATGCTTCCTCTACAGGAGCAAATAACTCCATCAGTAAAGTGTCTGCTGCAGTGTAACAGGTCATGGGTTCTAATCCTGGGTATGACTGCTAAGAAATGTGTTATTTAAAATAAAAGACAAATAAATGTATATATACAGTATATATTTTTTTTTCAGAACACTCCATACACACACACACACACACACATATATACGCACACATACTGTACATACATATATTTATCTTAATATAGGAAATAGGGGGGCTCCAATATTTTTCTTGCCTCCGGGCAACTGTGACGAACTTACGCCACTGGACGACGCACATATCTTCGCGGTAAGGTGAAGGCCACTTATAAAACAATCCATTTTGATTTGGAAATTGGTGCACTCCGTGATGCAGGGTCATGACCCTGATACCCCACTTGATAATACTTATGGGCTCCCGGAGCTATGCCAGCTCCAAGTCCGGGAGGTCTGGGGAGAGTGGGGGTGTACTTCTTGAGCCATTAATATAGTGATGGGACGCTTAAATCATTTCAGCAACTTCAACAAGAACATAATGTCCCCTCAGCGTTTATCTTTCGGTTCCTTCAATTGTGACATGCTTTAGCTGCCCAATTTCCTGATGGCCCCCCGATTCTCGCTGATTCCCCGGTCAAATCAATGTTACAGACGCTGGACTCAGGGCACTTGGTTTCCAGGATATATGGTCGTATACTTCAGATGCACCATACCGACCTTCTGACTTCTCTCCGGGGTAAGTGGGAGTCGGATGTAGGTCTGTTGTCGGATGATATATGGAAGAATGCTTTGGGGTCCCATCGGATCTCTACTTCTTCCGTTAGATACCAGCAAATACAATTATGTATACTGCATAGAGTATACATGACCCCAGTGAGGCTGGTGCATATTGGGGGATCTCATAGTTCACGGTGTCCCAAGTGTGGAAGCCTCGGAGCTGACTTTTGGCATTTGCTTTGGTCATGCCCTAGGATGTCGTTATTCTGGAAAGAAGTTATACGTGTCATAATGGATACAGGTATTCCCTCTCCCATACTTACGCCTGTAACGTGTGTATTGCTGGCTATAGACGAGGAGGCTTTAGATCCGCCCAGCAGGCGGTATGTCATTAATCTATGTGCTCTGGCTAAGGTTTGCATAGCTAGGCTGTGGTTGGCTGGGGAAGCCCCGACTCCTAGGGCATGGATCTCTTTGGTCAATGAAACTATTGCGCATGAAAAATTTGTATTCCTGGCTAGAAAAGCGGAAAAGAAATTAGTTACAGTTTGGGGAAAGTGGATGGGCTCTAGATATTTCAAGGATAAATAAGACTCAGATTTGTATTTAATTTTCTCTTTTGGGATAGTTTGGAGGTGGATAGCCCGCGGCCAGCCATGTTATGTTATATTTATTATTTGATGTGCTATCTCTGCTCTGTATGCTGAAATTGTAAGCTGTATGCTAGGACTGTTTTGCTCCAGATCACCAGTGCTATGTAGACATATAGCTTTAACTGAACACTCATCCGTCTGTTGTACTATGGGGGTCATTCCGAGTTGATCGCACGCAAGCTGCTTTTAGCAGCATTGCACACGCTAAGCCGCCGCCTACTGGGAGTGAATCTTAGCTTCTTAAAATTGCGAACGAAAGATTCTCAAAATTGCGATTATACATGTAATGGGAAATGCTGAGTACCTGGAGTCTGTTGCCCGTCCGGAGTCGGCTTCCCGGATAGCCCAGTTCTTACTTGTCTCGGCTTCGGCAGGGATCTGCGTCGAGCGGTTGGACCTGGGCAGAAGGACGGAGATACCCCAGTACGAACAACACCCCCCCACCTTATACGTACAAGAATCACTATGGTGGAATACGGTAACAAGGCTTTATTGGCAGCAGGATTAGTCCCTATCTAGGGAAAGAAACAGTCCTAATATATGTAACCCTAGCACATTTCAGTTAGGCTAAATATTATCACTCACATCTCACTTATAACAGCAATATGAATGTAACAGCATAATGAATGACACAAATACATTCCTGAACTTTAACAACCTGACTGGGTCTTTAAGAAAGTCACTTCCACAAATACACAAGGAATATCCCGAACCCGCCACTGGGTGACACTATAAACTTGATACAAGGATCTCTAATCCAAGGTCTCTACATATAGTCCTGAGAAGTCCCAACGTGCGTTTGTATGAAATGTCACTGGACCGATGTCTATGCTGCGTTTGGAGAGAATTGTAAATCCTGCACACACTGCGCGGCTATTATCCTTGGAGATGAACACTTGGGGGGTTTTGCCCAGGCAACTATATCCACTGAGATGCAGATCAAACAGCGTCCTTCATTAGGGCCGGCCCTGGTTCTGTTGTATAGCTGAGGGGATGGATTGCGGTGCGGGTGCGCGTGCTGAGAGTGACTGTTATGCGGGGAGTGGCCGCTCGTTACCCTCACCTGTCTGACCAGTTAGGGCTGGGGTGAGTGGGGTTGACAGTTCCGGCTCCCCTGCGGAGTGTCTCTCAGTTCATTTAAGGAGCGAGGGTAAAGGCCGCACGGGTGCTCAAAGTACCTGGTATCTTGACGTGCCTCGCGCGGACCCCGTGTCCGCAGCTCCTTCTGACCAGCGTGGGGATGTCCTCAGCCGCAGTGCTCGGTCTGTTCCTCCGCTGTTCCACTGGTGTGGTGGTGTCGTCCACTCGGCCGCAGCTCACAGCTGTCCCTCCTGTTCAACGGCAGGGCGTGCTTCCCCTTGTCAGCCGCCGCCCCGTTTGCGTCTCCTGCTCTCCGCTCGTCTCCGCGGTCAGACGCACTCTGCTCCTCTCCCGCCTCACTCCTTCTCCCCTTGGCGCCAGCCCCGCCTCCTTTTCTCCCGCTCTCTGAGCCGCCTATCCCCGCGACCCGACAGCTTCCTTCCTCCTGGGTCCTAAGATCCTTCAGATAGTCGCCGGGACCCGCTTTTGTTTCCTAGCAGCAGGGCAATCTGTTAAACCCTGCGGTACAGCAGCTGCAGTGGTAGTCATAACGGGTCAAGGGCCAGGTGCTAGGCATCACATACACCTCTTAGCAGTTTCTGAGTAGCTCCAGACTTACTCGGCATCTGCGATCAGTTCAGTCAGTTTCGTTCCTGGTTTGACATCACAAACACAACCCAGCGTTCGCCCAGACACTCCCACGTTTCTCCTGCCACTCCCGCGTTTTTCCCAGAAACGGTAGCGTTTTTCCGCACACGCCCATAAAACGTCCAGTTTCCGCCCAGTAACACCCACTTCCTGTCAATCACATTACGATCACCAGAACGATGAAAAAGCCGTGAGTAAAAATCCTAACTACATAGCAAATTTACTTGGATCAGTCGCACTGCGGACATTGCGCATGCGCGTTAGCGATTTATCGCTCCGTTGCGGAAAAAAACAACGAGCGATCAACTCAGAATGACCCCCCCATGTGCCTTTTTTCCTTTTGTTTTTCTTTATATATGTGCAGCTGTCTGTATGCGGTTTTTGTATGTCTGGGTTTTTTTTTTGTTTTTTTTTGTTGCTGTGTAAGTTCTTAAAGCAAAACTGTAAAACTTCAATAAAAAAATAATTGAATTTTTTTAAAAAATAGCAAAACTGCAACTGCTATCACTCCCATGCTGGGGTCCGCCCAGCACAGGTCAAGGACACCCAAAATGTAATGGCGGGCAGCGATGCGATCACAATTCAATTGTGAATGCATCTCTCAATAAGTGAAGCCACCCTGCCTCCACATGGCTGCAAAGGCAGTTAGGCCGCCGCCATTTTCCACATCACAGCGGCTACGTATGACGTCACGCGCCCTCCCCTGCAATGCCGCATCGCCACTCCTGCGAATGCACTGCCTGGCCTGCGCAGAACGGTCCCTGAGCTTGCGCACTGGGATAAAAAAGTGTCCAGATGCGATCACATAGCACCAGAGTGTGATGCTGAATGAGGCCCTAGGCCCCGGAATGACACCCACAGTACACCCCTATGACGGAAACATAAACATGATCTGTGCCTGCAGTCACCCCACTCAGGATATTTAATGTCGCTGTGGGATGTAGTCAGGTGCCCGGCGGTCGAAATCCTGGTGGTCAGAATACCGACGCTGGGATCCCGACTGCCAGAAGCGCCGCCACAGCTATTCCCACTCGTGGGTGTCCATGACACCCATGGAGTTGAAATAGAGCCACTGAGCCCACAGCACGTTGTGCTCACACCCCTGCCAGCATTCTGGTGGTCGGGATCCCGTACCCAACTTGTCGCTGCCGGGCAAATGTCCTCACTGACCGCTGTTAGGGTATGTTAACCTATTCAGGTCTGGTCTATAAACTCTCTTCAGTAATCAGTCAGAATTCTGTTCCTTTAGCAACCGGTTGGAGATCAATGAATGATAAGATGACACAAGTTCATGTGTAACCTAAGCAAATCATAAATGACCTGCTATGGGCCGTCATAGGTTTATTATTTATAGCTTAAAGATAAAGGATTCATGTTTGCCAATACATTTAGCCAATCAGAATACACCATGTATGTCTTGAAATACATCGATTGTCATACAATGTTCCAAGTGGCAACTAGAACAGCCTTGAAAATGGTTATTGTTTCGTTTATCAGTCTTTCGGACATAAACTCAAAAGATTTTTTTCAACATTCTTCTCAATTAGCCTTGAATATATCTGGTGTTGCTTTGTCCGCCTTGGATACATTTAATGTTGCATTTGTCTTGTACAAGTCATGCTTTAAAACAAGATATTCAGCAAATATAGTATTCTGACCAGCTCTGCAATATTTTTCTTAAGGACACATGAACCCATTTTGTGATTAACAGTAAATATCTTAATAAATGCGAAAAAGCGTGAATCAATATATATATATTTGCTATACTGCGGAAGCTCCTACACTATCATTTCCCCTCTTTTTGATTCCACTTTTTCTCCCTATTCTACCTACACTAGGCCTGAACTATTCCCTTTCAGTAAACCAGTTGCCTGGACTTATAGTCCAAACCTTGGGGATTACCCTTAACAACAACCAGAGCCGTAACTACGTGTGTGCCAAGGGGGCTTGGCACACAGCGCAGTTGCCCTGGGGGCGCACGGCCAGCGGCATGTAATGAGTCAAATTGACTCATTAAATGCCACCTCTGCTGTGTGCGCCGCCCTGCGCCGCGCTGTGGAGGGAGAGAGACCAGCGCCGGGCAGCGGAGAATGAGGAGGAGGGAGGGGGAGCAGGGAGCCGCAGCAGCGCTATGTTATTGGTAGTAAGCGCCGCTGCAGCATCCCCCTCTCCTTCCGTATTGGCTCCCTGCTCCCCCTCCCTCCTCCTCCTTCTCATCTCACTGCCGCCACCGAGGGAGCAGCACGAGGAGCCTGTCAGCGGGGAGAAGGTAAGTATATTCCCCCCCCCTCTCTCTCTCTCTCTCTCTCTGTCTCTCTCTCTCTCTGTCTCTCTCTCGGACACCGCCTGCCGCAATGTGTAAAAAATGGGACTGGCTGTCGCAATGTGTAAAAAAGGGGGATGGCTGCCGCAATGTGTAAAAACTGGGACTGGCTGCCGCAATGTGTAAAAAAGGGGGACTGGCTGCCGCAATGTGTAAAAAAGGGGGATGGCTGCCGCAATGTGTAAAAAATGGGACTGGCTGCCGCAATGTGTGAAAAAGGGGGATGGCTGCCGCAATGTGTAAAAAAGGGGGACTGGCTGCCGCAATGTGTAAAAAAGGGGGATGGCTGCCGCAATGTGTAAAAAATGGGCCTGGCTGCCGCAATGTGTAAAATGGGACTGGCTGCCGCAATGTGTAAAAAGGGGGACTGACTGCCGTAATGTGTAAAAAGGGGGCCTGGCTGCCGCAATCTGTAAAATGGGACTGGCTGCCGCAATGTGTAAAAAGGGTCTATCTGCCGCAATGTGTAAAAAGGGGGCCTGGCTGACGCAATGTGTAAGAAAGGGTCCTGGCTGCCGCAATGTGTAAAAAGGGAGACTGGCTGCCGCAATGTGTAAAAAGGGGGCCTGGCTGCCGTAATGTGTAAAAAGGGGGACTGTCTGCTGTAATGTGTAAAAAGGGGGATGCTGTCTGCTGTAATGTATAAAAGGGGCTCTACCTGGTGTAGTGGCGCTACTGTGCAGCGTAATTTGAATAATGTAGACTACTGTGCACCGTAGTATGAATTGCTATTATTTTGTGGTCACGCCCCTTCCCCATGAAGCCACGCCCCTAGAATTTTTTTGTGCGCCTACGGCGCGCTCTGCCCCTATCTTACATGGGGGGGGGGGGGGCGCCACTGTCGTTTCTTGCACACAGCACTAAAATGCCCAGTTACGGCACTGACAACAACCAAAGGATAAGCAACTTCATTCTTCTGGCTGGAAAATCACTGTCAGCTTCTTCGAGTGGGATGCGTGTACCCAAGTATTGCGACCGGACACCTTGATTGAGGTAGGCGTGGTTAGCAGCACTTGATGTGGACCATCATATCTTGGTTCAAAGGTCTTTCTCACATGTCTCTTTAAATAGACCCAATCTCGTGGATTTAGCTTATGCGTAGCTGATCCTTCTGGGTCTGGAATGGAAGAAAACACTCGGCAATGGAGGTTAGTCAATGTTTTACAGACCTCCTGTACATAACCTGTTAAATCACCATGATTATGCTGTAATTGTTGTGGATAATAACAACCTGTTCTTGGAGCTGACCCAAACAATATTTCATATGGAGTCAGTTTACTAGGTCTCATAGGTGTGGTCCTAATATTGAACAAGACTATAGGTAGGCATTCTGGCCAAGTTCTTTTGGTTTCTGTCATCATTTTCTGTAGTTTTAGCTTAAGGTCAAAGTTCAGATGTTCCCCCTCCCCACTCGCCTGGGGACGGTAAGGCACGTGGAAGGCCTGCTGTACCCCCAAATCTTTCATTATATGCTGCATGACTTCTCCTGTGAAATGTGTACCTCTATCTGATTCTATAACCTCAGATATCCCAAATCTACATACTACTTCTGCTATCAGTTTCTTTGCAGTGGTTTTTGCTGTGGCTTTGCTTAGTGGCCAGGCTTCGGCCCAGTGACTAAACATGTCCGTTGCTACTAGTACATATTCATATGGACCGCTTTGTGGCAACTGTATATAGTTGATTTGTAGTCTTTGAAATGGGTAAGAGGCTTTGGGTATAGTTCCTAGAGGTGTCTTGGTTCTTTGTCCTGGATTGCTGATTCCACAGATCCAGCATCCTGCTACAAAGTTTGTTGCAGCTTTATTGAAGCCTGGAGCTATCTAATGCTCTTGTACTCTATTCACCATGGCTTCCTTTGAATGATGTACTGGTTCATGAGCTACTTGTAACATAGGTGGAAATAGAGCTGCTGGTAGACAGTACTTTAATTCTCTTGCCCTCTTTTGAATCATTGATGGGAAGGAGTGTAGCTGGGTTTAGTACAGTGCATCTTGTGATGGTGACATGGGAGGCGCTTAATAGTGCTACTTCATATTTGGTAAGTCTGGCTGCAGAAAGATGCTTGCTTTTTTCTTGACTTAGTATTTCTGTTACAGCGTGCGGTACTTGTATACACAGTGGATGATCAAGCACAAGGTCTGTCACCTTTTCCCTCAGTATTGCTGCTGCTGCCACTGCTCGGACACAGGATGGTGCTCCTCTGATAATCGGATCCAGCTGGGCTGAACAGTATGCCACTGGTCTTTGTTTTGGTCCGTATTTCTGGGTGAGCACCCCTAAAGAATGCCCTCTGTTTTCATGGCAGAATAGGTTAAAAGGCTTTTTGTAATCATGCAATCCCAATGCTGGGGCTGTTATTATGACTTGCTTTAGTTTTCTTACTGCTTCTTCAATGGTGTCCCTGTTTTCTGCTGACGCCTCCTTTTTTGTTAATTCATATAGGGGATGCATCAGTAATGAGGCTGAGGGTATCCATTCTCTGCAATAACCAATAAGGCCCAGGAAAGCTCTGATTTCTTTTAATGTTCTTGGGGTTTTTGCTTGAGTTATTGCTTTTGTTATTTCATCAGTAAGATGCCTTGTTCCTTGGGATATTCAGTGTCCTAAAAAGACAACCTCTATTTGTATTAGCTGTAGTTTTTTTTTTTTTTTTTTGACACTCTGCAATCTTCTTCTGCCAAAAAGATGAGTAGTGATGCTGTTTCCTTTTTGCACTTCTCTTCTGTCTGTGCAGCAATAAGCAGATCATCGACATATTGAACTAACTGGGTGTCTGTAAAGTGCGGTCTCCATTTCTGCAGGATTAATGCCATTGCCTCTGAGAAATCTGATGGACTGGTTGCTCCCCCTTGGGGTAATCGTGTCCAACAATATTGTTTACCTTCGTGAGTGAATGTTAGAAACTTCTGGCTTTCCCATTCATCAGTAGATAATCTGTTTTTCCCTCCTTTTGAATCTTGAGATTCAACACCTTTATTGATTAATGTTGGAAAAGGGTTGCTGAGTTGAGGGTAATACATCTTCTGATGGTTACTTGTTGCACTTTGGCAGTGCTACTTCATACATGGTCAGCCTTGCCACTGACAGGTGTCTGGTTCTTGCTTGTTGAAGCTTCTCTGTACCTGCATGTGGACCCTGGATGATAAATTCATGATTCAGCAGTATGCCTGTGCTCTTGTCCTCTTCTAGGACTACTGATTCAGCACTGTGTCTGTGCTCTTATACTCTGCTAGGACTGTTGCTGCTATCACTGCTCTGATGCCGGCAGGTGCTCTTTGATTACTGCTGTCAAGCTTGCTTGAGTTGTAGGCCACTGGTCTTCACCTCAGTCCTTGATTTTGCGTAAGGACTTCTATGTATGGCCTCCTTCTTTAATAGTCAGGTAGTTCTAGGGCTTGAGATGAGGCAACTGCTGTTTCCAATTGTTAAATAGCTTAATTCATCTGTTGCTGTATGTAGGATGCGGTCCCTCCTCCCTTTCAGTGTTGTCATACAATGCTTGCATGTAGACTGGTGCTAGAGGTATCCATGTTCTGTAGTGTCCTACTAGGCCCAAGGAATGATCATCTGACTTGCTTGACACTAGTTGGCATCTTAGCTTGCAGTATAAATCTTTTTCTTCTCACTTTTGTTAGATGTCAGGTACCTTGAGTGTCCTAGGAAGATTAACTCTTGCTTGACTAGCTGCAATTTCTCCTTTTGAGGCTCTGCAGTCTTGTTCTTCCAGAAACTTCACTAAGGACCCTGCCCCTTCTTGGTGCTTAGTGCTCTTTTAGTAGTGGTGGCAATCAGCAGTTCATTCACATCCTGTATTTAGCTGTGTTTTTTGTGGATAAATCACTTGGTGATATAGCCCCTCCGCAGGACTATCCTGGTCCAGTAGTATTGCTTACTTTCTTCTACAACTGGTACTGCGGGAATGAGTCAATACTGAACTTCTGTTCTAACTTGCTTCTAAATGGCTTTTTTGTTCTTTCCTTTGATAAGTTGCTAGAAAGTTAAACTTCTGCTGGTGTGTACTGTATTCTCCTTGGATAAGCTTTAGTACATTGTGCTTCAGCAAAGTCACTGGACATGTACTCCGAGGTTAAGAACTGGGCTGGTATTGGTGACTGTAGTTCTTGCATCTCCTGTCCTTTTAAGAATTTCTGATATCATCAGTTCTTGTGGTATCTCCCTTTGCTGTCTTCTGCGTGTGCTGGCTCCAGTATTCATTAGGCACAAACGTATTTCTCCAGTGGGCAAGGTGACTGTAATCATACCTTCTGCTGTTTCCTCTGGAGACATTATGTTCACTGGGGAGTACCTGAAGAAGCTTGTACTTCATATTGGCAGAAGAAGCATCATTTATTTGTCTTTTGGAACTTTTTCTGTCTTGTTCCTTATTATTTGCTTTTAAACCCCAGAGCTTCTGTTGCTTTAAATCATGGCATTATCTCTGTAATCTTGCCATGTAGTACTGACCACTTGTCAGATGTCTTTCTTTGTCCTTTTTAAAGCAGACTTTCTTTAGTCTCCAAACTTTCATGCGACCTTCATATTGTTTCTCAACTTTTCTTTTTCCAATCACCTCTCTTTATGATTCATTCATAATTCTTCATACTTTGTCCTTTCTTCACTTGCATATTCTTTCTCACTGCTGCTGGCATGTCATCTTCTTAGTCCAAGTCCACCCAGGCTGATGTTCAACATAATGATGTTCATGCTGGGAGTTGTTGTTCCTCTTTGTCTTACTTTTCCTGTGAGAGATAGACTTGTATAGCAGCTTGTATTTCAGGTTACATCTTTGCTTTCTTGCAGGGGTAGGGCTTAACCTCCCAATCCAGTTGTTGCAATGGCCTGATCTGTAAGTAAACGTAGAGGAATCTGGTTGTGCATAAAAACAGCTCTTGAAACCCTTGTGTCTCCTGTGGGTAAAGTCACTTTTATCGAACTGCCAGTGGTGACTGAGTACACTGTTGCCGACACGGGAGTTGCACACCCTCATATTCTATCATCTTGTGTGTCGTATAGTGACTTTATCATAGTAAGTTCTGATGGACTCAGTCTTCTCCTGTTTCAAGTCTGGGGCTGCTGGTGCCCTGAGTGTCTGTGCATGAGCATGGCGGTTCATGTGATGAAATCCAGTTTCCACAATTTGGGCAATGTTCATATCCTTCTGAAACGCAAAACTGACATACCGGACACAATCTTTCTGGAAAATATGTCAGTTTATTCTGTACATTATGCACCTGGGCATGAAAAGCTGTAGAGGCTGTGTCTTGATCCCTTGCTTCTCCTCTCCACCTGATTTGCACCCTTTCGTCTATAGTTCCTGATTGCGGACTATTGTTTACTGGACTCATAGCTTGATTCCAGGTGTCTACCACTCGTTTAAACATGAGGGGAACTTTAGGTGCCCAGTTTCTTTGGTTTGATCTTGTTGGGGTTTCTTGTGATAAAGTATCAGGACACTGGGGCATACTCTGTACACATATCTCAGGTAAATCATTCGGGTTTTCAACCACAGATCCTTCCAAGATAGGGCTGATTATTCGCCACTCTTTTCCTGGTTCATCTCTTTTCAATTTCACTGTTAGTGAGCTTGCAGATGATTCAATTCTGTTCATACTAGGGGTACCTGGATGTGCATGCATGTCTGGGTATAGGGGTGGGGTATAGTGTGGAGGTGCTGTTGCTGGACTAGGTCTCAGTGGTCATTAATTCACTTGGTACCTCTTGCTGCTTTAAAATTGTTCGGCTTGCTCCCGAGTCTATAATGCATTGATATTGGTGACCTGTTGGCAGTACAAGGGTCACTTGATCATTTTCTTGTTCAGATGGTGTTTTGGCAGGGAGTTACCTCGGGAAGCCACTTCTTCATGCTTTAGGTTTTTCTTGCTGGTTTTCACACCATTCCTTGTATTTTCTGCAATTCTTCTTGAAATGTCCTTTTTGCTTGCAGAAATAACAGTTTCTGTCATCTTGCTTGGTTCCTGGACAACGTGAACTGTTACCTTCGGTATGGCATTCTTTTCTTTGGCTTTTTCTTATTTTTTCATTTTCTCTTTCTTGTGCTACAGTGATCCAGATGGATACTTGATCTCCTTATGAGGGACTTAAAATCTCCTTGTGAGACGCTGACTCTGAAGAATCTTTTCTATCCTTGTACCTAAAGAGCTCCTTAAATCCGTCTGTGGACAAATGACTGGGGTTGTAGTGTTGCCCCTTCCTCCCTGTATTGGTGGAAAATCTATTAGTACTGCTCCCCAAGTGAGACCTGCATAATAGATTATTTCTTCTGGATCACTGAGATGCGTCCCTAATATTATTGTTAAGTCACTCCAAGGGTCTATCCCCCTGCCTATATAGATTCCTGCTTGTACCAGTACCCCTGTTGTTCCTTGTGTTCTTGGTAAACTCCCCACTATTCTTGGAATACGTTCACCTTGTGTCTCTTTCAGACAGTAGCTGTTCTTTATTACTGACCCAATCCTACCCCTTAACTGTCTTGCATAGGGACATACAATATATACAGTACAATGTGTGCAGGAGAATCTAGTTACTGACACTGGTTTCATTATTCAGCAGACAACCCGACTCCCCCCCACCTTTTCAAAAGCATATTGACAGAGTACATACAACAGTGCAAGGATCCAAAAAACAAGGATGACAGTAAATGCTATGGGGTATATGCAATTGCGGTCGAATTCCCGAAATTGTCGAATTTCGGGTCATTTTCGACCAAAAAAAAAAATCGCCTATGCAATTCAGTGCTTTCCGACCAAAAAACGGACTTTCAAAATTCGACTTTTTGAAATTCGACTTTTTGCAAATTCGACTTTTCTGCAATGATACAAGTGCTGCAATTCGACCAAAGCATATTCAATTCAAGTTTGGAAATTCGACAGCAGGGCTTTTAGACAGCAAATTCGTCATTTTCAATCCGCCACACTTTGGAGGGTGAAAACAAATAAAAAAAATTTAAACATGTTTTTTTTTGTGTTTTTTTGGGGGGTAATAGCAGATCTATTTATATTAGAAGGGATTAGGTACTTTTTTTTTTTTTTTTGGAGGCACAAATATTATTTATATATTTTTTAAAATATTATTTTTCTTTCATTTTTTTTTTTAATGCTGGAACGGTAAAATCATAAAAAAAAATGGCGTGGGGTCCCCCCTCCAAAGCATAACCAGCCTCGGGCTCTTCGAGCTGGTCCTGGTTCCAAAAATGCGGGGGAAAAATTGACAGGGGATCCCCCGTATTTTTAAAACCAGCACCGGGCTCTGCGCCTGGTGCTGGTGCCAAAAATACGGGGGACAAAAAGAGTAGGGGTCCCCCGTATTTTTAACACCAGCATCGGGCTCCACTAGCTGGACAGATAATGCCACAGCCGGGGGTCACTTTTATGCCGTGCCCTGCGGCCGTGGCATTAAATATCCAACTAGTCACCCCTGGCCGGGGTACCCTGGGGGAGTGGGGACACCTTCAATCAAGGGGTCCCCCCCCCCAGCCACCCAAGGGCCAGGGGTGAAGCCCGAGGCTGTCCCCCCCCATCCAATGGGCTGCGGATGGGGGGGCTGATAGCCTTTTGTGATAATAAAAAGATATTGTTTTTTCCAGTAGTACTACAAGTCCCAGCAAGCCTCCCCCGCAAGCTGGTACTTGGAGAACCACAAGTACCAGCATGCGGGAGAAAAACGGGCCCGCTGGTACCTGTAGTACTACTGGGAAAAAAATACCCAAATAAAAACAGGACACACACACCGTCGACAGTAAAACTTTATTTCATACGTCGACACACACATACTTACCTATGTTCACACGCCGACATCGGTCCTCTTCTCCATGTAGAATCCACGGATACCTGAAAAGAAAAGTTCAATATACTCTCCTCAGCCATGGTCCAGAGATACATCCACGTACTTGGCAAAAAAACAAACCGCAAATACCCGACCACCGGACTGAAAGGGGTCCCATGCTGACACATGGGACACCTTTCCACGAATGAGACCTGTCAGTGACAGCTGTCACAGACAGGTCTCTAAGCCAATCAGGAAGCGCAACGCTCACCTGATTGGCTGAGCGCTGTCTGTACTGTGACAGCGCATCGCACAGCTCCCTCCATTATATTCAATGGTGGGAACTTAGCGGCTAGCGGTAAGGTCACCCGCCGGTCAGCGGCTGACCGGCGGGTGACCCCACCGCTACCCGCAAAGTTCCCACCATTGAAAGTAATGGAGCGGCTTTGCGAGGCGCTGTCACAGTACAGACAGCGCACAGCCAATCAGGTGAGCGCCACGGCAGTAGCGCTTCCTGATTGGCTGAAGGGACATCAGTGACAGGAGTCACGTGATGTCCCGGCATTCGGGGAAAGGGGTCTAATGTGAAAGCATTGGACCCCTTTCATTAGTCCGCTGGATCGGTGTTCGTTTTTTTTTTTTTGCCAAGTACGTGGATTATCTCTCTGGACCTGGATGTACCTCTGGACGCTGGAAGGTGAGTATAATTTTTTTACAGGTACCTCGGATCGTCGGAGACCGTGGCAGTCGGCGTGTCAACATAGGTAAGTATGTGTGTGTCGGCGTATGAAATAAAGTTTTACTATCAAGGTGTGTGTCTCCTGTTTTTATTTGGGTATTTTTTCCCCAGTAGTACTACAGGTACCAGCGGGCCCGTTTTTCTCCCGCATGCTGGTACTTGTGGTTCTCCAAGTACCAGCTTGCGGGGGAGGCTTGCTGGGACTTGTAGTACTACTGGAAAAAACAATATCTTTTAATTTTCACAAAGGCGATCAGCCCCCCCATCCGCAGCCCATTGGATGGGGGGGGACAGCCTCGGGCTTCACCCCTGGCCCTTGGGTGGCTGGGGGGGGGACCCCTTGATTGAAGGGGTCCCCACTCCCCCAGGGTACCCCGGCCAGGGGTGACTAGTTGGATATTTAATGCCACGGCCGCAGGGCACGGCATAAAAGTGACCCCCGGCTGTGGCATTATCTGTCCAGCTAGTGGAGCCCGATGCTGGTGTTAAAAATACGGGGGACCCCTACTCTTTTTGTCCCCCGTATTTTTGGCACCAGCACCAGGCGCAGAGCCCGGTGCTGGTTTTAAAAATACGGGGGATCCCTGCCCAATTTTTCCCCTGCATTTTTAGAACCAGGACCAGCTCGAAGAGCCGAGGCTGGTTATGCTTTGGAGGGGGGACCCCACGCCATTTTTTTTTCCGGGTTTTTCCCCGTTTTTTAAAATCGCGGCAAAATCCGCCAAATCAGCCGATTTTCGCCCGCGACTCTGGCGAATCCGTTTTTCATTGAATATGGTGAATTCCGGAAGCCACCTTCCGGAATTCACCTGGCGAATTTGGTCGAATTAAAAAACGGCGAAAATTGCCGCGAATTCGACCGCAATTGCATATACCCCTATATCTGTTATCTGTGTGCACGGCAGCTGGTTGAGGCTGCACGGGCAAATGGGTCTTAGACCTGGGATTATGTGGTTCGTAGGCCAATAGGTTATGATGTTAGATCAATCATTCTCAATGTAATGTTCCAACAATTCCCTTTTTTAAAATGACAACCTATTGTACAATAAAATTCATCATCATTTTCCACATAACCAAATGAGACTTCAGTGCTTGTAATTGCCACCAATCTCGGTGCTATAGACCCTTTGTATTTTCTTAACACAACAACACATGTACAAGATTTGCATACACCTCTTTGGTTATTTCTCAATTCAAACTGTTTATCAGCATTAGAATACACCTTGGCCATACGCCACCTTTTTTTAAAAAATGTAAAAGTTTTCTGGATATTTGATTAATTCCCCCTGTACACTTGTGACAAATTAGCTGAAGATATTTACCCACAATTCAACAATATAACATACAATATATATTTTACCTTAAAAAAATGTCTTCTTCTGACTGATACTGGGCTCTTTAAGATATTCTCTGATCTTCTCGACTGGACTTTCTCAGATGCATTCAAGAAACGCTGAGCCAAGTGAGCAGGTAGAAATCTACACATTAAATCTCACTTATCGGTTTTTGTTATCAGCGGTTCCTGAAAGATCAGAGGATTTGTTGCCAGTGGAGGAGATGCTGGAATATCCCCGGACGATGCTCCCAAATGTTAGGGTATGTTAACCTATTCTGGTCTGGTCTATAAACTCTCTTCAGTAATCAGTCAGAATTCTGTTCCTTTAGCAACCGGTTGGAGATCAATGAATGATAAGATGACACAAGTTCATGTGTAACCTAAGCAAATCATAAATGACCTGCTATGGGCCGTCATCATAGGTGTGCGCAGCACATTTTATTAGGGGGTGCACTGTCGGAGGCGTGTGTCTAGCACCACCTTTTGGGCGTGTCTAGCACCATCTATTGACGTCAATGCAATATAAAATATCCACCCTTGTGCCAATCCTAATAAAGCAGATACATTGTCAGATGTTGTGGTGTGCTCCAAACAAACACCCATGATGGCACTCACTGCAATTACACTGCTCCTCCTCAGCCTGGTCTGGCTGCCCCTCTCTTTCCCCTGCAAGCTGCAGCAGCTTACTTACAAGTCAGTCACTCACTGACACTGACAGTCGCAGACTAGTACTGCTGCTGCTGGAAAAACGAGTGACATGTCAATGCTGCTGCCGGCCGCCTGCCAGTATTGAATTTGTCTTCCTAAGAGGAACGCTGGCTGCATGCTGATCCTCATCAGTGTCTGGAGTTGGCATAGCATAGAAGGAGAGAGGTGGGCATGTGGCGGGTGTGACGGGTGGGCGGTGGCATCCTTGATTAACCCAGGCGTCTGGTCAGTAATGCAGTCCTGACAGGGTGCAGCGCAGAGGGGACAGTAATCAGCCTGCTCGGCGATCGCTGCATCAGGCATGTGAGATCGAGGTGCCAGACATTAGGGGGTGCCTGTGCGCACCAGGCACCCCCCCCTGCGCACACCTATGGCCGTCATAGGTTTATTATTTATAGCTTAAAGACAAAGGATTCATGTTTGCCAATACATTTAGCCAATCAGAATACACCATGTATGTCTTGAAATACATCGATTGTCATACAATGTTCCAAGTGGCAACTAGAACAGCCTTGAAAATGGTTATTGTTTCGTTTATCAGTCTTTCGGGCATAAACTCAAAAGATTTCTTTCAACATTCTTCTCAATTAGCCTTGGATATATCTGGTGTTGCTTTGTCCGCCTTGGATACATTTAATGTTGCATTTGTCTTGTACAAGTCATGCTTTAAAACAAGATATTCAGCAAATATAGTATTCTGACCAGCTCTGCAATATTTTTCTTAAGGACACATGAACCCATTTTGTGATTAACAGTAAATATCTTAATAAATGCGAAAAAGCGTGAATCAATATATATATTTGCTATACTGCGGAAGCTCCTACACTATCACCGCACAGCAGCAATTCCCCAGCTACTAGTCTCTCCACAACCAGCACAACTAGTGCTACAGAACGTGAGGCCCTGTACTCACCTGGCAGTGGCACAAGATGGGGGTGATTCCGACCTGATCGCTGGGCTGCGATTTTTGCTCTCCTGCGTTCAGATAGTCGCCGCTTCCAGGAGGAGTGTAAATTTGCCGTGCGATCGTATGTGTGCGAAGAGCTGCAAAAATCCACCATGTGCAGTCTCTGCGCAGCCTAGGACTTACTCCTCCAGTGCGATGAGAACAGGCTGATCGGGTCCGGAGCTGACGTCACACACCCTCCCTGAAAACGCTTTGGCACGTCTGCGTTTTTTCGAACACTCCCTGTAAACAGTCAGTTACCACCCACAAACATCCTCTTCCTGTCAATCACCTTGTGAACGCCCGTGTGAATGGATTTTTTGCACCATCCCGTCGCTGACCGTTGATGCCCGTTGTGTTATCCGACGTGCGTGCGCATTCTGGTGCATACGCAGTTATTACCTGATCGAAAACGCACAGCAGCGATCAGATTTGAATCACCCCCTATGTCCGCATCCTGAGCCAGCAGGTCCACCACTTTGCCCTTCGCTTCATCGCTCCACTGCTGTCCACAAGCACAAGAGTGCAAGCAGATGGACACCCGCAGCCAGGGCCGGCCCAAGCTTATTTTTTTTAGTAAGCAAAAATCTATTTTGGCGCCCCTTGATGGGATAAAAGGGGTGTGATCTTACGAGAAAGGGGTGTGGCTACACAATTGTACTCCCTGTGGTACAGGGTGATAGTGAGTGACAGGGAGATAATAGGTTACTGGTGAGGCAGGGGTGACAGGGAGATAATGGGTGACTGAGGCAGGGTGACATTGAGATAGTGGATGACTGATGTCCCCAGTGCCAGATACACATGCCCCCACAGTGCCAGATATACCCCCAGTGCAGATACACATGTCCCCACAGTGCCAGCTATGCCCCAGTGCAGATACACATGTCCCCACAGTACCAGCTATGCCCCCAGTGCAGATACACATATACCAACAGTGCCAGCTATGCCCACACAGTGCCAGATATGCCCCCAGTGCAGATACACATATCCCAACAGTGCTAGCTATGCCCCCAGTGCAGATACATATATACCCACAGTGCCAGATATGCCCCCAGTGCAGATACACATGCCCCCACTGTGCCAGATATGCCCCCCAGTGCAGATACACATATCCCCACAGTGCCAGATATGCCCACACAGTGCCAGATATGCCCCCAGTGCAGATACACATATCCCCACAGTGCCAGATATGCCCACATAGTGCCATATATGCCCCCAGTGCAGATACACATATCCCCACAGTGCCAGATATGCCCACAGTGCCAGATACACATGTCCCCACAGTGCCAGATACACATATCCCCACAGTGCCAGATATGCCCACAGTGCCAGATATGCCCCCAGTGCAGATACACATATCCCCACAGTGCCAGTTATGCCCCCAGTGCAGATACACATGCCTCCACAGTGCCCGATATTCCCCCAGTGCAGATACACATGCCCCCAAAGTGCCTCCCACAGTGCCAGATATGCCCCCAGTGCTGCTACACATGCCCCCACAGTGCCAGATATGCCCCCAGTGCTGCTACACATGCCCCCACAGTGCCAGATATGCCCACAGTGCTGATACACGTCCCCACAGTGCCACCCACAACACCAGATATGCTCAGTGCTGATATATGTCCCCACAGTGCCTCCCACAGCGCCAGATATGCCCCCAGTGCAGATACACATGCCCCCACAGTGCCTCCCACAGCACCAGATATGCCCCCACAGTGACTTTCACAGTGCCAGATATGCCCCCACAGCGCCAGATATGCCCCCAGTGCTGATACATGCCCCCACAGTGCCTCCCACAGCGGCAGATATGCCCCCAGTGCTGATACATGCCCCCACAGTGCCTCCCACAGCGCCAGATATGCCCCCAGTGCTGATACATGCCCCCACAGTGCCTCCCACAGTGCCAGATATGCCCCCACAGAGCCAGATATGCCCCCAGTGATGATACATGTCCCCACAGTGCCTCCTCCCCTGGAAAAAAAAAAGTGCTGCTCACCTGCTGCTGCTGCTGGTGTGAGGGGAGGAGAGGGCAGCGCGCGCCTCTCCTACCCTTCCGTCTCCAGCGGCGGTGTGTATCTGAAATTCGGCGCTGGCCTGTGAGCCAATCGGAGCTGGCGGTCCGGCAGCCAATCAGGAGCCTCAGCCGCCCGTCCGCGAGCTCTGATTGGCTCACGGGCCGACGTCGAATTTCAGATACACACCGCCGCTGGAGACTTCAGTGCGCAGCGGGCAGCGGTGGCTGGGAGCGGATCGACCCGCTTGCTAGCCACCGCTGCTGTAGAGAGTGAGTCACTGTGACTCACTCTCTGCAGCATCGCCCTCTACAGCCCAGCGCTCAACGCGGCTGCGTAGCCCGTGTATGTGTCGGGCCGGCCCTGCCCGCAGCTGCAGGGAGCTGTCAGCGGCCGGAGAGGGGGTCACCTTTGCAGGTTCGGAAGCTAGGGCAGTCAAGCAGCTGCAAGTCTGGCTAAACTGGAGGTAAGGAGCTGCGCTCGCACACAGGAGCTGCAGGTGACAAAATGTCATGCTCCCTCCTGAAGGGAATGCCTGGCGCCTACCTGCACTGCATCCCTTTGCTGAGCGGGTTCTGCCGGCACTATTTGGAGGGTATGTATGTATGTATGTATGTATACTACACCTGTGTTGCGGCCACATTATACCCTGTACTGTTTTATCTCGTACTGTGTAAGTGCACTTTGTTTTTATTTGTAATAATGTCTGACAAAAAGGGCTGAAAACAGGCTGATGCCGCTGTACTAACATCATGCGGAGTGTGCTCAGACGGCTTTACTGAGAATATGTTAAATGACAGTCTTTGTGCCATGTGTTATACACCTCTCAGTCAGTCCGCTGCTCCTGCCCCTGCTCAGGATCCCCCATGCATGGCCGGTGCAAGATCTCTCTGCACCCTAGGCAAAGCTTCAGGCTAGTGCCCCCTCACCTACCAGAGGGGAGATGCAGGTGACCACTAGGTGGGCTGGGGTGAATTGCATCATTATACATACAGTATACAGAGATAAGGGATAGCACTCAAGGAATTTTCAAGTTATAAAGTATATTGTAAACCAAGTCACAACATTTTGTGACTTTGCTCACAATATACTTTCACTTTAAAAGTCCTTGAGTGCCGTCTATTCTTTATGTATACACGCTAGCCGCCATGTTAGGAATCGTATAGGACACTGAGGACAGTTTCACTTTTATTCATATATACTGTACTGTATATGGGGTCTAGTGAGGATACTTAACTGGTGTTGGGTATGGGATGCCTGCAGTCAGAGTACCGACAGTGACATGTCGACCAACATAATCCTGACATCTTGAATGATATTAATTAACCTTACCCATTTCCTTAACCCTCCCTCCCCGCAAGGTGATAACACACCAGCCAGTCAGCTTCAATATGTAAATTGGCAGTTAGGAGCTGATTGGCTGGTGCGTTCTCACCTTGCACTTATCACTGCTTTATCACTTCTCCAGACTTAATACATCTGCCCTACTATGTGGTACAGCCTGAAAGTGACACCTGCACCTGATTAGACTCACAGCAGCTGCCGGCACAGTGTTAAAGGAGGACCTCGCATACAGAGACATCCTTCAGTTTTTTGCTAGATGAATTCAGTGTCGCCCTCCAGGGGGCGGCGTTCCTAGGCAGCCACTTAAAGCTAGAAGTACCTAAAGACCCCGCATTTTGGTTGCTCAGCCATTCTTCGCTACTGTTGCATAAATATAAAAAAATCATTACACCAGCATCTTGGTAATGCAGCTCGCTCAGGTAACTCTCCAAAACCTTCCACACGCAAAGGTATTGCGAAGTATACATGAAATCCTTCTCATCCCGTATCAAGGGTCTTTAAATGGGCCAACAAACACTACCGAGCTCTTTTCGGCTTCTTGTTCCAATAATTGGGGTGCACATTTAGTTGATGATACATGGAGGGGGAAACATATGTGAGTGCTAGTATATGTGGATATCACCTGTTGACTATGTGTGCCATTAACTGGAGGTTGCAGAGATGAAGATAAAACATATAAATAAAATACATTCACATAAACATTTTGGGTAGGGCTGATGTCTTTTTCCGGATGGATGTATCTGGGCAGAGGGGGAGACAAAAGAAAAACGGGTGAACGAAACAGGCCATGAAATTCATTTGCAATCCTTATATCACGGTCTCTATGGATGGGTCGTAAACTAAATCTGCTGCTGTAACAGTACCCTTGCTCCTTAGACTCATCAATTTTGTGCCGTGCTTGCGCCGCGTCAGAATTCGAACACACCTAAATATCAAACCAATAATTATGATGACTCCCAGGATACAAAGGAAAAACTTCCCTACACTCATAATAACATTTTGAGCCCACTCTCCTAAACCTGAAAACCAATTTCGTGGGTTCAACCATGAGACCCAGCCGGTCAGTACTTTACTCACAGTCGCCAAGGTAAGATTGTGTTTCCTCCTGAACTCCCACTTCAACTGCAAGATATCGTCCATCTTTTGATCAATAATCTCCGTTGGATCATCAGTACTGTTCGTAATATACGTACAGCACTTCACCCCATATTGAGTTGCCAGAGTAACACAGTACCCACCTGTCATGGCTGTGACATAATTAAGGACCATTCTGTGCTGAATCAGTTCCTTCTTGTAAGCTTGTAACTCTCTTCCCGTATACCTGAAGGTGTCGTCATACATCTCAGTGATATTATCTATCAAGTTCGCTAGCGCATGAATATACCTATAATTTATAATTCCTCTGGCAGTACGGGTGATGTCTAATGCGAGAAGGAATTGAATCCCGGTGAATTCGTGGATTAAATCAGAGGCTGAGTGCTCTGTTCTATCTATGAGGTGCCTCTTGATGATGTGTTCATAGTGAGTATGAGTATAAGGAGCCTGAGCACGGCGGTGAACGACTTTCATTTTATCATGGGTTATGGTCATGACCTCTGGTAGTACTCTCCCAATATAACACAATCCCTCTGAGCTCGGGGCAAGCCACTTGTACACCTTCCTCCCACATATGAAATAGGCATCATCTGGGAGAACATAGGGGACAAAATATGACATCACCATATTACAAACTTTCCAAGTAAAGAAACCAATCCCTAGTTCTCCCATCTGCTCAGTACAAGTATCGGACTGGATGATATGAGCACAATACCCTGGCGATACTTTTCCAACCCACATGGTCTTACTTCCACGCGTATACCTATACCGAAAATACCTCCCACTGTTGGCTATTTGGCGTACAAGTTCAGAGTCTATGGGTATCCTATCAGCTCTGTGTGAAAAGGTCATTGTCTGGTTATTCCACGTCACTTCCCAATTTCCTGGTTTTCGTTAATTGGAAATATTAAAACATAATAAGGATCTGTCTACATGATACTGGTGGAGCTGCAAACTAGGGGGCCTAGAAATATTGAATTTCTTGTCCACCGGTCTCCCACCCCGCATTTCGAGTACCTCATCTATTGCTAAAGGGTACGGTACTAATCCTGACTTGCTCTGACCTTGAGGTACCTGTGAGCACACCCAGCATTCTGTCTGGTTTAAGACCTTACCCACTAGTGAGTGGTAATAACTCAACGGATGACGGTCCATGTCGATATTAAGGTTGGATTGACATCTCTGGATGCACCCATCCTCAACTATATTCTCACAGTTCCTACAAATACAATATTCATCAGACAATAACCCCTCACAGTGCCTCCGAGCACCCTGATTACCAGAGCGCTTTCTGATGCCAGCCTTTACTAAAGTGATGCGCTGATCCTGAGATTCTACAAATCCATACTTGCCATCAGAACCCATTCCAGATCCCTGCCCGACCTCTCTGGGACCCTCACCAAAACACACTGTCCTTATCAGAACCAGAATTACTAACAGAACCCTAAACGCAGTCTCTTGTGATCGATCCATTTCGTTTAAGGAAAGGAGGAAAATACGAAGGGGAACAGACAGGAAAATGCAGGGGGAGGTGAAAACAAAGAATGATACTACAACCGTTCTAGATCTGTGCTCGGATGCCCTTCAACAGTCCTGCCTCTCAACCTTCCCGGAACAGACACTCCAGTGACACGAGGTTCTCTACACTCTGCTCTTTGTCACGAATTCTATCCGGGTCAGCGGCCTTTCTGTAGGGAACATAAATCATGCATTTCAATGTGTTTAACTGTTGTGTATTATCAGTTGTGTGAAGTAAACCATCTGTGGAAAGTGAAAAGAGAAAGGAAATAATAAAAAGAAAATTTTTCAGATTTGCGTTCACCATCAGGCTGTCACACCATCATGCATATCGGTGTCTCCCTTCACCAGTATTCTCATTATCCACCCTTTGTGCATGACCAGGCACACTGATACTGGTGTCCCTATGCTGGTGAGATATATTGGATTTGGGCAGAACTCTGAAAGACCGAGTAGGCCTGTGGCGTCTGAACTGTAACCCTGTCGGTAAACGTAAGGGATGAAGAGGAAGCTTTGAAGACAAATCACATAGAGTTTGGTAACAGATAAGTTGGGAGAGTCAAAGAATATTTTACAAACTTTGACATCTTGATTGGGCACTAAGGGGAATGATTCTCTACTCAGTCTGAACCCCCCCCAAAAAAAAACTATGTGTGTTATATCTCTACTGGGACTATCCCACCCATCAATCCAGTGTCCTGTCCATTCTAAATTCATAGGGAACCCGGTATCTTTGAGATAATTTCCTCTACCTGTGATGGACATGCATCTAGAACAGCGAAATGCAACCTTAGTCTTCGTGGGTATCCAAGATAATTCGTACTTCCTGGTCGGGAGCACGCTATATGTATACCATCTCTAACAAAACATCTGTTAAGTTAATTAGAGGTCACTTCTGCTAGAGAAAGAAGCAGAAGTTTAGGGACCTCCTCCTAACCCCAGTAAGTTCTGTCAAAAGGATAAAGTTGCATTTATTCCATTCTTCCCATTAACCGAATCTGTGTTTTCTATATGGCTCGTGACTCCTTACTATATGTTCCTTGATCCCGTCTATGTGTTTAATAACGTGGCTTGTTTTCTCTGTCTAGGGGTCTGTATTGGCTGTGTGCTCTACTACTCTTGCAATCTCTAGCAAAATGTCCTTTATTTTTTTACAAATGCATACCTCCCAACTGTCCCGATTTTCGCGGGACAGTCCCGTTTTTTGGGGGCTGTCCCACCCGCGGGCCGCAGTGTCCCGCGGTGGGGGGGGGCAGTTGGGAGAGCAGCGGTGAATAGAATTCACTTGAGTCAGAGGGAGAGGGGGCATGCCAGCGGCTCACAGAGCGCTGGGTATGCCCCCACAGTGACGAAAACGGGGGAATGGCTTGTGATCGTGGGTCATCCCGTGAAACCACGCCCCCTTTTCTTAGACCACACCCCCTTTCCAGCGAAGCCGCGCGTGTGTCCCTCTATCAGCAAAGGGAAAGTTGGGAGGTATGCAAATGTAACAATTTATCTGTCTTTTCTTACCACCAGGGTTTTTGGGGTTTAGGCTGATGAGACTCTGGTGTAAGAGCCTGTATACTTTCAATCCCCAGCCTCTCCTCCTGCAGTTCTCTACGCCTAGCAATATTCTTATAGTGTTCAATCGCGCACTTTCTACGACAAGCTACTGTGGCCCCTCTCCAATCAGGCAAAAAAAATGTTTGTACCGTCCCTTACTGTCTGATTGAGTCCGTCCATTAATACAGAAACAACTACCTTCCTGTAATTCGCATTGTTCCCTGTATCTGATACCCCCATGTATCTATCTATTATTTGCAGGTCCTCATGGAAGTATTCAGATGTCATTTCATTTTCCCTCTGTTTTATGGAGAACATTTTTCTCCACTTAACAGTTGTGGGGAAATACAACTCTAGTTGCATGTTAATTTGCTCTAAGTTCTGCTGATTGTGTTTTGTCAGTCATAAGACTATCCGACATTAATCTACAATCAGTGATACATTTTTGGGTGTCAATATTAGGGGGTAGGCACGCTTTCAAAAATATCCGCCAGTGTTTGTTTGTTGGTTCATACGCATTACACAGATCTCTGAAAAATTTTCTGGGCCACGGGCAATACATTGCATTATTCCTGGTGAGGATTATTCCCTGACTATTGGTTCCCCCATTGGGGGTTACTATTTCCAAAACAGGGTGTAATCCTACCATTCCGTTCCTAATCTGTTTACTGTGAGGTGTTGTTGTCTCTGTGCAATGATCTGTCTCACACTTACCGGGAGCTGTGACCTCACCAGTTGTTTCATTGGGGAATATTGTTACTGCTCTACCTGGTCGGACTGGCCCCACCTGAGTTTCCTGCAGCAAGGTGACTGCTTGGAGGAGATCTGCGATTTGGCTGGATATATTTGTTATTTAAAAAAACGATATAGATTCAATATATATATATATATATATATATATTACAAAGTACAGTATACCTATAGTTACAACTCATACAGTAAGCAGTTAAAACCTACAGTTACATACAATTACAGTTACAAGCCAGTGATACAATTACCATTCCCTCCAATGCATCTAATGTCTCTCTATCTCTGTAAATAAATACAGGAACTGATCTGCTAGCAAGTCCATCATCCTCTTGTGACCTATAACCTTGAAAAGACTTCAAAAACAGGATACATCTTGCAAAAAATAATTAGGGTTAATACATTGTTTTTACATACTACTATATTTTACGGATATACCATTGACTGTAGCCATCTTCTCCACCGCAATATACGGTAGTGGTGGTGGTGCGGTCGCCATTATTTTCCCGCTAGGTTTGGAACCTGCTGCGCAAGCTAATTCCCTTTGCACGTCTCCCTTCTGTTGCGATAAATTTAAACAATCTGTATGTCTATTCCTTTGTTTCTTGGATTTTATCAGACATATCTTTATCCTTAAGTTCTGTAATACCTCTGGTTCAAAGCTGCCCACCCGAGGGAATGGTTCCCTATCTTTATCAGTCATACATACCCATTCATTGCAAAAAGACTCCGTGTGTGATCCACATTTTTCACACATAATAAACCTTGCCGACGCTTTTGGTCGCACCTCTTCAGCCTGAACTCTAGCTACAAAACGCCCACTGCTTGTGCAATTGGATCCCATCGCAGACTTTTTGCCAATAAACGCAATCCCCAAATGCACAATACAATAGACGGTGAAAGACACCTAGCGCTTTCACTCACTCCTTCTCCGCTGAATACCACAACTCACTCCAATAATGAACACTGCGTACCCAGTGAGGCCCTATCTGTTTTCTATTTACTGGAAGTGATTAGGAGTGACTTACCTATTTCAGTAAATATCTGCCGCTGGAGATTTTCCTGAGAGAGTCCAGCGAAAACTCCCTATAACCTTATACACAAATCACACTTGCGTATGCTCTATACAGCGCTAATGGTACCGCGATTTTATGCAAAAGCTCGTAAAGGGGTATCCAGTTGCGCTATATATCTCGCACCCACAAATGCGAAGTCCAATCGCACAGCGTATAGGTACTTGTTAACTATCTGCCGTACAACCACGGGTCAATGTACAAACTGTGACCCTCAGCCCGGAGCGTAACAAAAACCTTTTTACTTCAATATTTCGCAATACAATGCACTATCACGCTCCACTACAAATCACCTCCCGATTTGCATATTTCAATCTATATTAACGTGAGTCAGCCACCTCACGCCACCAAGCCTCCTCTTACTTGATGTACCACGGGACCCGACTTTCCGGAGTTCAAATCCACTCACTCCTGCGTTTGCTCACTCACTCACTCGAATAAACTTTGGTTTTTCTGTACAGAAAATGTCAATTCAGTCAGATAGTCAGCTTTACCCCAGAGGCAATTTAAATATATATATATATATATATATATTTATACTAAATTTAGTTTTTATACTAAATTTCTTTAGAAACCGGGTAGTTTGGTGCTATTGTAGCGTAGCTACTGTCCCACCTTTAAACTAAACGAACTATAGTGTGGTTTTATTATGCGCACACAACCCTACGCAAGCTTGCGTAATTACGCAACCGTGCGTACCTCTATGCCACGTGTGCGGCCTTGCACCACGTGCACGTTTTTGTACGCTGTCCTCACATTCCGTACCACATGTACCAATGTGCGTACGCAATAAAACAAATCACACAATGTCTATAAATGTGAGCAATACTAACTATGGCCCTCATTCCGAGTTGATCGCTAAGAGTCATCGCATCGCAAATGTACGAAATGTAAGTATCTGCGCATGCGCAAATGCGTGATTACGCATGCGCGACGACATACGTACGACAACTGTGCAAAATTACTTTGGAAAAAAAAAGCCGTAACTGCCAAACGAAAACGAGGAGTGGCGTGGGCGTGGCGGAGGCGAGACTTCGCAATGCTCCGACATGGGCGTGAAAGTGGGCGTACTGTGTGGGAGTATGCAACTTGCAATGGGCGTGGTTTTCGCAAATAAACATTGTCGCTGTTAAAACTAACATAGGAAACCGTAGCAACATTCACGCAGCAGCAGAGTAGGTCTGCAGTTACTCTACATTTGCGAAGTACTGGTACAAGTGTGTATGCAGTAATTAGCAGTTAATTGGAGAGCACATTCATCTGATGTCCAATTACTTGTTAATTACTGAGCACATGAAAGTTACCAACCACCAATTGACTGAACACACATTACATGTTTATTCTACTCACATATTAATCTCACACACTGTCAAATAAGGTTGTTATTTGTGTTTACCTTGGTGTGTAAGCATTTTGTAGAAATGTTTTAATGTGTGTTAGACTACTAAATACAAACAAGTTACATTTTTAGATAAAGTTATAGAATTCTGCTACATTCTTATCAATTAACCAACACCCACATAATGCAGCATACACTATGATTTAGTTTTAAAAGTCACAATAATATATGTTTATAATATCTGTCAATGTTTTCAATGATGTCATGTTGACCAAAGATATTTAATCAAGTTGTCGTGTCTGTTTTATTAATATGGACATTAAAGTGTGGTGCAAAGCATACCTTTTTTTTTTTTAATTATTTATAATTTTAAGGAGAATTAGCAGATTGGTCACCAAGTGTCTATATGTTGACCTAATCTTTTGGTAACTAAGATTTTGCTAATGCATTACCTTCAAGAAATTGCACACATTTGTAATATTTTTTTTTTATTACGGTAATAATATTACACAACATTTAAACATGGCTCCACATGAGTCTCACAGGCAGAGATAGACCAAGCACCAAGCAGATGGCACTGACAATAATTATATAGCAGAACTCAGTACTCTGCAAATTTCTGCTTCTTTCTATCTTTTAAATGCATAAATTAAACATATTACACACCCTGCCACACACAAATTTGATACCAAATGAGAAAGAATTAGTATCCACCACACAAACACAACAATACACAGCACACTAGTGAGAGGAAGATGGCTCTGTTGTTTGTTAAAAGAAACTCACAGGCTACAATTCCTCCAAACAGAAAAAAGACATTTCACTAAGAGGGAGTGATCCATTCTGGCCACACAAGCCAACTCCAAAATAACATAGAGGCAACTACAAAAACATGGGTGCTGCCCATCTGGAGAGACATCACTTTCTTCTTTTTCTCCCCGCCTGAGGCTGATCTTCTTTGCTTGGTCTGCGGAGTGACCTTCGTTGGGCCTGCCCAGTGGCCTGTTCTTCCTGGGCAGGGGCAGGGGAGGGAGCCGATGTGGTTGGCTCTCTGCCACTGTGGGCAAGGGAGACAGCGATGGCCTGGAGCCCTTGCAAGATGTTATTTGCAAGGCTTTGGTTTGAGGAGGCCAGTTGTTCTTGGGCCTGCCTGATCTCTGCCAGACCTTGGCAGAGTTGAGCAACACCTTGCTCAACACAGGTTCGGATCTCAGTGAGCCGGACAGCTATCTGGCTTACCTCCCGGATGACCCCGTCTTGAAATGTGTTTAGGCTCTCACCATACCTAGCAATTTCAAGCAGGATCTCCGGGATAGCAGAGGGTTGGGTGGGGGGGCCAGTAGGAACCTGCATAGGTGGGTTTTGTTGGCCCACACTGCCAGACCCACTAGGTCCCTCCACCTCAGCCTCAACCACATAACCGGCCTGTGACTCAAACTGGTCACCCCCCTGTGCTGTGTTTTGTGCCAAGCAAATAGAAGAATGTGTGGGGAAAAAGTTGGAGTCTAAATTAGTAAAAGATTCTAAATACAGTTCAAATTACAGACAAATAAATGTGTAAACTTACCTTCCAAGTCATGTCCCGTCAGAATCTCAGGCAGGTCCGTGTCCATATGAGACACCCCTTGGCCCTCCTCATAACTGACACAGTCCATCGCCATCTCCTCCAAGTCAGTATACTCCACAGCGACAGGTGGTCCACCCCCTGTAGCCCTTGAGGCATTCCACTCCGCAGCCCTCTTTGCCTTCAGGCGGGATTTGAAGTCGGCCCACCTACATATGTATTGTGAAAGAGGGACAAAGTTGAGTATTATTATTGGTTGTAGAAAATATATAGCACACATGTTCTGCTTGTGTTTGCTAGACAGAACATGATATGTAACTATATTTTTTGCTCAACTTAGCACAGAAAATGGATTGTCAAGATGCACTTACCGTCGTCTCACTTCCTGTGATGTTCTGACGACAGAGCCAACTTCATTCACAGATTTTGTGATGTCTCTCCAGATGCGTTCTTTTGAAGCAGCACCCATGTTTTTTGGCCCTCTATGTATTTTGGCCATGGCCTGCGTGACCAAGACACGCAACTCCCTCTTAGTGAATGCAGGCTGTCTTTTTTTCCGTCTGGAGGTAGCCTGTGAGGTTTCTTCTTGTTGGTCATCTCCATCTTCCTCCTCACTAGCAGCTTCTGTCTGCTGTGTTTGTGTGGCTAAAGTCAATTCTCCCTCAGTTTGCTCACTATGTGTGTGTGGCAGGGTATCCCCACTCAATTGTTGAGGTTCAGAAGCAGAAATTTGCAGAGTACTAGGTCCTGCCTCAACATCCGCAGAGGCGGATTCTAACAAGCGCCTTTGCCACTCTAAGCGTTGTTTCTGCAATGCCATCTGCTGCTCTGCAATGCGGTCTATCTCTGCTGCGATTTGCTCACGAGAAGCCATGTTTGTGATGACGTGTGTACGCCGAGGTGTGTGCGCTTATATACCTACGTGCGAATCGTTAATTCACACAGGTGTACACTATTAATCTGGTGAATGATTGCACTGCTTATTTAAGGGCCGAGTTTGCACGCTGTGAGTGTAGGTAGTTTGGAGTTTCATTTGTTTGTTGGCTTGTGCGTGAAGGTGCTAGTGGAATTTGCAGAGTGAGTAATTGTCAAGCATACCTTTGTCCTTTCGTTTGCGTTTGGAATATAGACAGTGTTGCATTTTTTAGGCAATTTTTCGTTTGTGAGTATTGTGGAAATGTTATTGTTAATTTTTGGAAGTCAAAGTGTTTTATTAATGTTTTTTGTTTAATTATTTAATCCCATATATATTTGGCAAGTCCATTTGTGAAAATAAACCTGTGCTTATTATTTGTGACTATCATTTGTGTTCTCTTGTAGGTGCTTGTTTTTGGGTCATATAACCCTTTGATATTTCTTTGGATTGGTGTGCTAGGGAACACCAAGTTTTCCTTTCTTTTTGAGCAGGTAAGTGTCCTTGGCCTGTATTGGTGGCTGTTTGTTTTAATGGTCTGTATGTTATTTGTGACTATCATTTGTGTTCTCTTGTAGGTGCTTGTTTTTGGGTCATATAACCCTTTGAGATTTCTTTGGATTGGTGTGCTAGGGAACACCAAGTTTTCCTTTCTTTTTGAGCAGGTAAGTGTCCTTGGCCTGTATTGGTGGCTGTTTGTTTTAATGGTCTGTATGTTATTTGTGACTATCATTTGTGTTCTCTTGTAGGTGCTTGTTTTTGGGTCATATAACCCTTTGAGATTTCTTTGGATTGGTGTGCTAGGGAACACCAAGTTTTCCTTTCTTTTTGAGCAGGTAAGTGTCCTTGGCCTGTGTTGGTGCCTGTTTGTGTTTTTTAAAATTGTTGAGATTATGTTTTTTTTCCTTTTGGCTAAATCAAATTTTTTTTTACCAGGATTGATCTGCAAAGTAGTGTTTGTCTTTCCTGGTCTAGCTACTAAATGCCTATTATTTTTTGTTTGTGGTTTTTTATTGGTGTTTGTGAAGTTTTTTATGCAGAGAAATGTACCCAAAATTTTTTTTTGGGAATTGTAAAAATAACATATGTATTTTTAATTAAATTTGTTCTTTTTTTTTTTTTTTGCAAAATTTTTTTACATTTTGGACATGAATTCAACACAGAAAAAATGTACGCTCCTGCAGTAAGTTGACACCACATTTGTAAAAACATTTTATTGTAGTATATTTGTCAAACTTTAGTTTTGTATTCTTCATCTTTGTTTTTGTTTTTTTTTAAAAAGTGTGTGATGTCAATATATATTGCAGCAGAAGCCCTACCTCCCCAACCCACGCCAGCACTCCCACCCCAACCGCAAGCCCCACAACCACAGCCAGCTCCTCATCAACCAAGGCAACGGAGGCGTGCTAGGCCACCAATTTTCCGAACCCGTGTCCTACTTTTTGGGATGCCAGATGATGTGGTGGTGCGTAGATACCGGCTGCCACCACATCTAATCCTAGACACTCTCTCCATAATAGAGAGTGATCTGGAGTCTGAAATTCGGTATCCTACAGCAATACCACCATTGACACAATTCCTTGCAGTGTTACATTTTTTGGCTACAGCCTCATATCAGCATGTTGTGGGAGACCTGGTTGGCATGTTGCAGGGCCAGTTCAGTAAGGTCCTGCGGCGTGTCTGCCAGGCTTTCCTAAAGCGGGTGAAGCAGTTCATTGATATGCCTTTGGATGTTGGTGCCCTAGATGTGGTGAAGCGGCAATTTGCGGAAGGTGGTAGTCGCTTCCCACATGTTATTGGGGTTGTGGATGGCACACATGTTGCTATTCAGCCACCAAGACATAATGAAGAAATTTATAGAAACAGGAAACTGTTTCATTCTCTGAATGTAATGGTTGTTTGTGGGCCATCCCTCCAGATCCTTTCCCTGAATGCAAAGTTTACTGGAAGTTCCCATGATGCATATGTCATTAGACAATCAGGGATATGGCAGAGATTAAGATCAAGTCAACGAGCAGACATGTGGTTATTGGGTGAGTTTTTGCTTTAATTTTTTAAACAAACAAAAATAACTTGACAAATATACTATTTTGAAATATTGGATTATCTACCAACAGGAGACCGTGGATATCCTTGCACCCCCTGGCTCATGACTCCTTACCGTAATCCCAGGCCAGGACCACAGATGGCATTTAACTCCGCGCTTACTGCCACTAGGCAGCTGGTGGAGCGCACAATTGGTGTCCTTAAAGGCCGGTTTCGTGTGCTCCACCGCACTGGTGGCGACATCATGTATTCGCCGGAGATGGCAAGTAAAATAGTGGTCCTGTGCGCAATACTACATAATATCGCGGTAAGGAGTAGTGTAGAGCTTCCTCAGGCAGAGGAATTGCCTGATGAGGAGCCAGGGGTTGGTCCACGCTTCGGTGGGGGGAGTGTGACACGGAGGGGGAGCCAAGTGAGGGCAAGAATTGTTGCAGAATATTTCAGGTATAGTGTTTTTATATTTTATATTTGCACAAATAATACAACACAGTATGCTTATGTTTTTTAAACCATGATTGCATTTTGTATGATCTTGTAAAGTGATTGGGTAAGGCTTTTGTTGTGTTGGAATGGGTAATTGTTTTTTTTAACAAAAACCAAAAACACGTTAAGCTTACATTGTTTATTTAGAAATTTAAATACTGTAATGTTAATAAATAGTGTCCTTATTTATTTTATATCCTCAAATCCTGATTATGTAACCAAACACACAAACAAATGATACTCAATGTTTCACACTTTGTGACTGTCCAGCTGAATGATCACACGAACTGTGGTGAGTACACAGATATGTATAGTAATTTTATCTAGTCTGTGTCTCTGTGTGTTTTTTTTTCTTAAATTTGTGTTCAAAACATTTTCGCTTCTGCTAATGCGAATTTCCGCTCGTGCCAAATAACACTCTGCTCTTCACAGCATTGCAAAGATCAATAAAGTTATTAGAAATGACAACATAGATTTTTGACCAATCACATGCTAACAGACACTATAAATATATGCCCAAATAAGGAAAACGCCATTGCCATGATGCGTGCAGCACCGTTCACCAGGCGGGAGCTCCGCGTGCTGGTTGCGGTGATGGACCGCCGCGTAGGCCGCGTTGGGCGCTTCATCCCCAATCGGGTGAAGCGCGAGGCCTACGCGGAGGTCCGCCGCCTGCTGCGGACTCGCGTCCGCAGCAGGCGGACAATCATCCAGCTTGAAAGGAGGTGGAGTGATCTCCGTAGGCGGACTCCCGATTTGTTGGCGGAGATCCGCCAGCAAATTCGTGCGCTGCATACACGAAGTAAGTTACCTTACATAAGTTTTTTGACCTAAATTGTGCTAATGTGTGATTTTCCAAGTTTTGGGCTTCCGGAATTTATGTAACAATTGTTCAATACAATGAGCACTGCAGGGGAAGCATATGTAACATGTGCAGAGAGAGTAAGTTTTGGGTGGGGTGTGTTAAATCAGGTACAAAAATTTGCATTGCTAAAATAAAGCAGCATGTATTTACCCAGCCCATAATTAAAAAAACATACAAAATCTAACTCTCTCGGCACATGTTATATCTGCCACCCCTGCACTGCACATGCTTTTGGCCAATTGCAAACTAAATTCCTGCTGTAATCCCCTTGGATTTGAAGACATTTTACAGTAAGTGGTAGGCTAATTGCAACCTGCAGTGCCCTTTTATGGAAATTAGGACACTGTGTGTGGTTAGGTAAAACAGTACTGACTGTAGCAAAGTAACACCAAACAAGTGCATGTTTACAAAAAATAAGAAGCAGGCAGGAAAATATTCCAAAATACTTGATCAGTGCTGCCTATATAATAAGGTGCCTTGAATAGTAATCTGGTGATGTTGCCTAGACCAATCACTATGACTCAATTGCCTAGATTAAGGAATGAGCTTCAAAGTAAAAGTTTTGACTCATTTTTTTTGCTGTGGCCAACATGAAGAGGATCTTAACATGTTTGCTTTTCTTTGAAACAAAACAAAGAATTTAACAATGAACAGAACATTGAGAAAACAAATTGATTACTATGTAATTTCTCATGTTTAAACAATTTGTACAATATTATCATTCTAGGACAACAACAACGGCAAAACTCCCCACCCCCTTCCCCTTCTCACTCCCCCTCCCCTTCTCACTCCCCCTCCCCTTCACAGTCCCCCTCAGCTTCCCAGTCCCCCTCAGCTTCCCAGTCCCCCTCAGCTTCCCAGTCCACCTCAGCTTCCCAGTCCACCTCATCTTCCCAGTCCCCCTCATCTTCCCAGGCCCCATCAGCTTCCCTGGCCCACTCCACTTTCCATTCCCCTTCTCACCACACCTCTCCATCTCTTTCTGGGACCCCTTCTCCTCCTTCCCATACCCCTTCTCCTTCAAATTCAACATCCCAATCTGAACCCCCCTCACCCTCTATTGCTTTAACTTTTTCTCCGCCCCCCTCGCCCTCTCAATCAGACCCCCCCTCTGAAATTGGCAAACAAATCCAGCCTCCTTCCCCCATCCAGCCTCCTGCCCCAATCCCTCCTCCTTCCCCAATCCCTCCTCCTTCCCCAATCCCTCCTCCTTCCCCCATCCAGCCGCCTTCCCCCATCCAGCCAACATCCCCACCCAGTGAATGGGCAGAGGAAGCCCCTGCAGACCGTTCCGGGAGTCTGGATGTTGCCGTGGAAAGTAAGTTTATTTTAATTTATAAAAAAATGATTACCCACTTACACTTACAATGCCAAAACATGCAGTGTTGTAGTGTTTGAATTCTTGGACCCTGGACAAATATTTGAAAATTTCATCATGGTGTACATGTTGCCTTTACATATTTGTGAGTGTCATTATATGTACAGTGTGTATGTGTGCAATGTTTTGTGTGTCCACTCTAGGTTGACACTCATTAGGTAGCCAGGGTTGGCAGGACAACAGGGTTTATATGTCTTATTTTGTATGGTAAACAGTTAGACCTGAGTGGAGTTTAGTATGTTGTTGGGCTTTTACACTTGGGCCTGTGTAGTCTGAATATTTACACTTACAAATCACATGCTTCACTTTGTTATGCAGCCTAATGACACACTGATTTGTTGTGTGAAAGTGACATTCTCAAAATTACTAATTGTTCTAGTCAAACCGGTTTGCACTTATTTAGTAAGGGCAGCTTTCATGGAGTGTGGGAATGCTATGATATGTTGGCCTTCTGAAGATGTTGATATGCAGTGTGAGGAGGCAGGACCAAACCCCTTTAAAATAATCTAAAAACATAAAAAAGGTAATGAATGCCAACATGGTGTAACAGTGACGAAGATAGAACATAACTTTAACATGGGATGTCGCCCATAACAACCAATACAATAAATCTTTAGAATTGTGGAACCACTTCTACAAGATATTAAATATTTTTTGGCTTGTTTGCTATGGGCAACGCTACTTCTTAAAATGAACTCACATAGTAGTAAATGTAGCCCATGGTCTTTAAAATTGGACTAAGTAACCAAAAAAGACTGAGCAGGCTTGCCTTTTTTTAAGCTAATGATTGTACCATAAAACAGTCATGATGTATCAACTTTGCCATTAAGCAGGCCTGTCCAAACTGCGCAACTGCAACTGTTGATAAACTACACATCCCAGCATGCCCTTACACAGGTTTGGCATTCCCTGGCCCCAAAACTGAGTCAACGCATGCTGGTATATGTAGTTTCACACAAGCAGGAGGAATGCAGTTTGGACCTGCATGCATTAAAGTGTGCTTTGTGCCTTGCTTGGATAATAAGCAATGTGAGTAAGTTATTAATGTTTATGTTATCTCTTAATTTCAGATGTTGCCGTTGGAGATCCAACATCAATACAGTACATTTGTACACATATGAGGCAGCATCTCCAGGCCTTGTTGGAACTTGTTGGGGACCTGGAAAAGTTATGTTAAATTTTATTTAGACAACAAAAAACAAAAAAACAAAAAAAAAAATTTGTTAAAAAAATAAAAAAAAACATTCATATACTTTTGCGGCTCCTTATTATTTATTAATGCAATAAAGGAACACCAGATTGCATAACAAACATTTCTTACCTTAAACATTTCAAACATCTAACGTAACTTATTTTAAAAGACCAACTAAAACATGTTATTGGCAAAATAAACATGCAAACACCTTCATTCACAAACAAAAACTCAACTTTAATAAATTCAGAAAACACATTAGAACAAGCACATTGCAAACATCTATATTTATATTAAACATGTTAATAAAAGGAGGCTCTTTTATGGCTACAAAGTGTTCTTCAGGTATTTAAACAAATACTTAATTGATCATGAACATTTCCATTCATTCAATAATTGTATTTGTGATTGATGAGGGCTTGTGGACTTTTAATTGGAAGGTGTTAGTCCACGAAATAGTAAAAAAACAAATTCTGCTGCGTTTCTCTGCAAAAGTGAGCACTTTAACTGAAAAATGTGTAAATCTACTACAACTTAGTATTTTTACGAATAAGTATGTGTTAATGCGATGGGTTCGCATTGCTGCGACGATTTTGCATTGCTGCGATGTCATTTGGCGTACGCCCACTTTGTGTAATAATACGTGCGAATTAGCAAAAATAAGTTGGGGGCGGATGTTCGCACATTTACTACATTAACGCAACTTTAATAATAAGTTGTGCGAACGAAAAACTGAGCGATCAACTCGGAATGAGGGCCTATATTCGCTCACTTAACTATAAATTATAAGTACATCCATGCGCTAGCAAACTTGATAGCTAATATCACCGAGATGTATGATGACACCTTCAGGTATACGGGTAGGGAGCTACAAGCCTACAAGAAGGAGCTTGTCCAGCACAGGATGGTCCTGAATTATGTCACGGCTATGACAGGTGGGTACTGTGTTACTCTGGCAACTCAATATGGTGTGAAGTGCTGTACATATATTACGAATAGTACTGAAGACCCAACGGAGATCATCGACCAAAAGATGGACGAGATCTTGCAGTTAAAGTGGGAGTTCAGAAGTAAACACAACCTTACCTTGACTGCTGTGGGTAATGAACTGACCGGCTGGGCCTCATGGTTGAACCCACTCAAATGGTTCTCTGGGTTAGGAGAATGGGCGCAAAATGTAACTGCAAGTGTGGGAAAGTTTCTCCTTTGTATCCTGGGTGTCATCATAATTATCGGTCTGATGTTCAGATGTGTTCGAATTTTGACGCGCACAAACACAGGACAAATTTGATGAGTCTAAGGAGCGAGGGCGTTGTAACAGCGGCAGATTTGATTTATGACCCATCCGTAAAAACAGTGTTATGATAAGGATTGCAAATAAATTTCATGGCCTATTTCTTTCACCATTTTTTCTGTTTCCCCCTCTACCCAGAAACATCCAACTGGAAAAGACTTCAACCATACCCAAATTTATGTAAATGTATTTTTATGTGTCTTACCCTCATCTCTGCAACCTTCAGTTAATAGCACACATAGTCGATAAATGTTATCCACATATAGTAGCACACACATACATTTCCCCTCCATGTATCATCAGATAAATGTGCTCCCCATTTGTTGGTATACGAAGCCAGAAAGGTGAGGGCTAATAGCCCTTGCCTGAAAAGAGCTCGGTAGTGTTTGTTTGCCAATATACAGACCCTTAATACGGGATGAGAAGGATTTAATGTATACTTCGCAATACCTCGAAGCTTATTTAGAACATATATGGCACAATGATACATGCCCTTCAGACATTAATTCATGCATACGTGCTTTTTCCTATCCCACAAGGCTATACATTTCCCACTTACAAATCTTCTCCGGATACATTTATTTTGTATATAATGTATATGTAATATTTTCAGTTTTATTAGTAATGTGTGGAAGTTATTGTTTACTGTCAAAGGGTGGACTGTCGAAGTCGGAAATATTATAGCCACATGCATCACGTGCAAACACCACACAGTGGCCTCCGTGCACGTGCTTTTTCTGCCGTGCGTGCGCATACCCGCACGTTGCGTATGTTGGCTCACGAGGTCCTGCGTATTAACGTGTGGTATGAGTAAATACGGTAGCATTTACACATAGCCAACACGCACCACACCAGCAAGTTACATTTGCTTCAGAGGTATAACAACAGAGGAATTTGACTATACAGGATATGAGGGGACAGAATTAGGTTAGGAGGTGGTGTTTGATATCCAGCTGTACAGTATTTCAAGGGCAATATTTTGATGGCAGTTTGCAGATAGTAGCACGCTCCTGCACATAGATATGTGCAGGAGTACAATATTAATATCACACTGTATTTACTGTACTCTTGATATTCGGCGGGAACCCAGTGGAGGACATCTGAAAGTGCACCTGGACCAGGCATCGCCCACCTATTCAAACCCACCCATGACCCCTCATGTACTGCAAAATGACCAGCCATTTGACCTATGGATGAAGAGATTAGTTTTCTTTGTTTCACACTTTGGACTATTGTATAAAAGCCAAGAGGCCTCCTTTCCGATCAGGGACATTCTCTGAAGGTCATCTATCCAGATTGACTGAGGACCAGAACCGGGTGGCGCTGACGCACAAACGTATGTATCATTGATTGTAGCCTTTTCTCTTATGTTATTGTATTTCTGTTGTACCCCCTTTTGAGTAAATATTTGTTGCTGGGTTGGACCTCAACATTACATATACAATTGGTGTCACATTCGTTTCCTGTTAGGGGTTATAAAGTGTATTCCGCCACACGTGTAGCTACTTTGTGCTTACAGCATGTCGCGTGCTTACGCAACGTGTATGCATTTCATAGGGGTTTTACACACACACTCTTAGCGGTCGCAGTGGCCTGAACATTTGTGAATTTAAGGTATTGCCTTTCTTTCTTGAAAGTTAATCAAACTTAACATGGCGTTCCTGTCTAAGGAGGAAATTGACATTGAGGGAGTTGGTGGTGTGGTTTGCAGGAGCTTGGGTACAAGAGGAAGAAGGGATTTAGTTGTCAGTGGACTGCTTCCGCTGTCACCCAAAGTTTTTGAACTTGTCAATGACTTCTTTTTTTCCAAATATGTTTATTAAATACCTCCAAAACATGGTACAGAAATAAGGAAAAAAACGCATACATATCAGACATATCAACATCAAAGTAAGCAGATAAAGGAGGTAAAAGTACACAGCATATATCAGTAGGTGGAGGAAATTTTCCAATTTTCTAAAACAATCAACAAGAACAAACTGTATACCACCAGAAGAGCGGCGTTCAGGCTATAATATATTAAGAATGGGACTGAATACGACTGACTAAAAACTGACACTCAGTTCTGGCAGTTCAAATAAAGAAAAAGAAGAGGTAAAAAAAAAAAGGAACATCACAAAAACATTAGAACAAAATGAGCAAAAACACCTACCAAGAGCCACAGGCCACCGATCCGTCCATAGAAGTGTCCATCCAATCCGCCAGGGAAGAAACAGAAGAAATAAGAAGAGAAGGGAAAGAAAAGAGGAAGTGTGTGGAGAGGGAAGTACGGATGAAGAAGAGGGAGAGGGGAAGATAGGAGGCTCAGTCAGTTAGAGAAATTTGGCTATCAAGTTGTCGGAGAGAGTACCAAAAGTTAGATTAGAAACATTTATGTATTGCTAGCTTAGTGTGGGGAGGGAGGGTACAAATGTATTTATCCCAGCACTTAAAGAGTGCAGGAGTCAGGGTTTCCTTGTGGATAGAGGCCTCCAGCCAGTCCATATTAAATAAAAAGAGTAACCTAGAAGTAGCCATAGGAAGAGTAGGAGAGGTAGGATGGATCCACTGTTGCAATATCACTTTTTTCCCCACTGCTGAAAGTAACACTATCAATTTTTTATCAGTGCGTGGAATTCCAGGTTGGTCCGACAGATGAACGATGAACAATGAACAATGCCCGGGGAATGGTGCATTGAAAGGGGATGCCTAGCGTTGAGGTGCCATAATGGTGTAAGGTATGCCAGAATTTTTGAATGACAGGGTAGGCCCAGAGACAATGGAAAAGATCAGCTTCTACCGTTGGGCATTTATTACATCCGGCCCTATCTGATATACCCATTAGAAAACCTTGTTTAGGTGAGATATATGCCCTGTGTAGCAGTTTATAGGCCATTTCCTGATAAATACTAGCCGGTATTAGTTTAAGGGTCGTAAGAAAAGTATCTAATAGGGTGTCCACTGTGAGTGTAGGAACTTGGGAGATCCATTTAGCTAGATCAGGAAAATCAGTGTGGGGGTCCAGTTCAGTGCGGATCCGTGCATAAATAGTAGAGATGAGCGGGTTCGGTTTCTCTGAATCCGAACCCGCCCGAACTTCATGTTTTTTTTCACGGGTCCGAGCGACTCAGATCTTCCCGCCTTGCTCGGTTAACCCGAGCGCGCCCGAACGTCATCATGACGCTGTCGGATTCTCGCGAGACTCGGATTCTATATAAGGAGCCGCGCGTCGCCGCCATTTTCACACGTGCATTGAGATTGATAGGGAGAGGACGTGGCTGGCGTCCTCTCCATTTAGATTAGAAGAGAGAGAGAGAGAGATTGACCTTATTTACTGGAGCTTAGGAGTACTGTAGAACTGTAGAGAGTGCAGAGTTTACTAGTGACTGACCACAGTGACCACCAGACAGTGCAGTTTTATTTAATATATCCGTTCTCTGCCTAAAAAAAACGATACACAGTGACTCAGTCACATACCATATCTGTGTGCACTGCTCAGCCCAGTGTGCTGCATCATCTATGTATATATCTGACTGTGCTCAGCTCACACAGCTTATAATTGTGGGGGAGACTGGGAAGCACTGCAGTGCCAGTTATAGGTTACAGCAGGAGCCAGGAGTACAATAGTACATATTATTATTAAAATTAAACAGTGCACACTTTTGCTGCAGGAGTGCCACTGCCAGTGTGACTGACCAGTGACCTGACCACACTGACCACCAGTATAGTTAGTAGTATACTATATTGTGATTGCCTGAAAAAGTTAAACACTCGTCGTGTGACTTCACTTGTGTGGTGTTTTTTTTTTATTCTATAAAAAACTCATTCTGCTGACAGACAGTGTCCAGCAGGTCCGTCATTATATAATATATACCTGTCCGGCTGCAGTAGTGATATATATATATTTTTTATATCATTATTTATCATCCAGTCGCAGCAGACACAGTACGGTAGTTCACGGCTGTAGCTACCTCTGTGTCGGCACTCGGCAGTCCATCCATAATTGTATACCACCTACCCGTGGTTTTTTTTTCTTTCTTCTTTATACATACATACTAGTACATCTCTTTATCAACCAGTCTATATTAGCAGCAGACACAGTACAGTACGGTAGTCCACGGCTGTAGCTACCTCTGTGTCGGCACTCGGCAGTCCGTCCATAATTGTATACCACCTACCCGTGGTTTTTTTTTCTTTCTTCTTTATACATACATACTACTACATCTCTTTATCAACCAGTCTATATTAGCAGCAGACACAGTACAGTACGGTAGTCCACGGCTGTAGCTACCTCTGTGTCGGCACTCGGCAGTCCGTCCATAATTGTATACCACCTACCCGTGGTTTTTTTTCTTTCTTCTTTATACATACATACTACTACATCTCTTTATCAACCAGTCTATATTAGCAGCAGACACAGTACAGTACGGTAGTCCACGGCTGTAGCTACCTCTGTGTCGGCACTCGGCAGTCCGTCCATAATTGTATACCACCTACCCGTGGTTTTTTTTTCTTTCTTCTTTATACATACATACTACTACATCTCTTTATCAACCAGTCTATATTAGCAGCAGACACAGTATAGTACGGTAGTCCACGGCTGTAGCTACCTCTGTGTCGGCACTCGGCAGTCCGTCCATAATTGTATACCACCTACCCGTGGTTTTTTTTTCTTTCTTCTTTATACATACATACTACTACATCTCTTTATCAACCAGTCTATATTAGCAGCAGACATAGTACAGTACGGTAGTCCACGGCTGTAGCTACCTCTGTGTCGGCACTCGGCAGTCCATCCATAATTGTATACTAGTATCCATCCATCTCCATTGTTTACCTGAGGTGCCTTTTAGTTGTGCCTATTAAAATATGGAGAACAAAAATGTTGAGGTTCCAAAATTAGGGAAAGATCAAGATCCACTTCCACCTCGTGCTGAAGCTGCTGCCACTAGTCATGGCCGAGACGATGAAATGCCAGCAACGTCGTCTGCCAAGGCCGATGCCCAATGTCATAGTACAGAGCATGTCAAATCCAAAACACCAAATATCAGTAAAAAAAGGACTCCAAAACCTAAAATAAAATTGTCGGAGGAGAAGCGTAAACTTGCCAATATGCCATTTACCACACGGAGTGGCAAGGAACGGCTGAGGCCCTGGCCTATGTTCATGGCTAGTGGTTCAGCTTCACATGAGGATGGAGGCACTCAGCCTCTCGCTAGAAAAATGAAAAGACTCAAGCTGGCAAAAGCAGTAGCACCGCAAAGAACTGTGCGTTCTTCGAAATCCCAAATCCACAAGGAGAGTCCAATTGTGTCGGTTGCGATGCCTGACCTTCCCAACACTGGACGTGAAGAGCATGCGCCTTCCACCATTTGCACGCCCCCTGCAAGTGCTGGAAGGAGCACCCGCAGTCCAGTTCCTGATAGTCAGATTGAAGATGTCAGTGTTGAAGTACACCAGGATGAGGAGGATATGGGTGTTGCTGGCGCTGGGGAGGAAATTGACCAGGAGGATTCTGATGGTGAGGTGGTTTGTTTAAGTCAGGCACCCGGGGAGACACCTGTTGTCCGTGGGAGGAATATGGCCGTTGACATGCCTGGTGAAAATACCAAAAAAATCAGCTCTTCGGTGTGGAAGTATTTCACCAGAAATGCGGACAACAGGTGTCAAGCCGTGTGTTCCCTTTGTCAAGCTGTAATAAGTAGGGGTAAGGACGTTAACCACCTCGGAACATCCTCCCTTATACGTCACCTGCAGCGCATTCATAATAAGTCAGTGACAAGTTCAAAAACTTGGGCCGACAGCGGAAGCAGTCCACTGACCAGTAAATCCCTTACTCTTGTAACCAAGCTCACGCAAACCACCCCACCAACTACCTCAGTGTCAATTTCCTCCTTCCCCAGGAATGCCAATAGTCCTGCAGGCCATGTCACTGGCAATTCTGATGATTCCTCTCCTGCCTGGGATTCCTCCGATGCATCCTTGCGTGTAACGCCTACTGCTGCTGGCGCTGCTGTTGTTGCTGCTGGGAGTCGATGGTCATCCCAGAGGGGAAGTTGTAAGCCCACTTGTACTACTTCCAGTAAGCAATTGACTGTTCAACAGTCCTTTGTGAGGAAGATGAAATATCACAGCAGTCATCCTGCTGCAAAGCGGATAACTGAGGCCTTGACAACTATGTTGGTGTTAGACGTGCGTCCGGTATCCGCCGTTAGTTCACAGGGAACTAGACAATTTATTGAGGCAGTGTGCCCCCGTTACCAAATACCATCTAGGTTCCACTTCTCTAGGCAGGCGATACCGAGAATGTACACGGACGTCAGAAAAAGACTCACCAGTGTCCTAAAAAATGCAGTTGTACCCAATGTCCACTTAACCACGGACATGTGGACAAGTGGAGCAGGGCAGGGTCAGGACTATATGACTGTGACAGCCCACTGGGTAGATGTATGGACTCCCGCCGCAAGAACAGCAGCGGCGGCACCAGTAGCAGCATCTCGCAAACGCCAACTCTTTCCTAGGCAGGCTACGCTTTGTATCACCGGTTTCCAGAATACGCACACAGCTGAAAACCTCTTACGGCAACTGAGGAAGATCATCGAGGAATGGCTTACCCCAATTGGACTCTCCTGTGGATTTGTGGCATCGGACAACGCCAGCAATATTGTGTGTGCATTAAATATGGGCAAATTCCAGCACGTCCCATGTTTTGCACATACCTTGAATTTGGTGGTGCAGAATTTTTTTTAAAACGACAGGGGCGTGCAAGAGATGCTGTCGGTGGCCAGAAGAATTGCGGGACACTTTCGGCGTACAGGCACCACGTACAGAAGACTGGAGCACCACCAAAAACTACTGAACCTGCCCTGCCATCATCTGAAGCAAGAAGTGGTAACGAGGTGGAATTCAACCCTCTATATGCTTCAGAGGTTGGAGGAGCAGCAAAAGGCCATTCAAGCCTATGTTAGGCGCCGGGGTCCGCTCGGCCGTGCGGCCCGGCGCCTAGCAACCAGGGACGCCGGGCGCGTTCAGCCGCCGGCTCCCTGGCAACGCCTAGACGCCGGGCGCACGGAGCCGCTCAGACCCTAGCAACAGGGACGCCACGGTCAGACCGCGTTCCCTGTTGCTGGGTCTTAATTAAATCAGTGCTTGTGTGTTTTGGCCGTGCAGCATGCAGCTGCACGGCATCATTATGTAATCACCCTGTCTGGATCAGGATTGGAGGGCTCTCAAATATAAGCACTCCCAGGACTCCTCACAGACGCCGGTGATAGCTTCCTGTTTGCCTGTGTCTGCTGCAGAGAGAGTTCCCAGTCCCGGTCTATTCGATTGTTCCTGTTCTCAGTGATCCTGTACTCGGAAGTTACCATCTGTTCCTGGAGTCTGACCGAGCACCTTAACATCTGGTGGCGTTCGTGAGTCGCGGCGCAGCCGTGTGTTGCGGCTTGTCCGCTACTGTTTATTATTTTGCTTTATTGTGTTCTGGAGCTTTTGCGGAGGATTCCGCTTCCACAAGATCCACTCTGGTGTCCGGCGGTGCTGGATAGGAGTGTCGGATCAGTGGATCTTTGGTTGTCCTTTTCCCTGGCGGCTTGTCCGCACATACCTTTTGAATTTGTTAGTTAGCTTGTAACCCCTGGCCTGGTTGTTTAGTCAGAGGGCCCCTTGTTATCACCCTGTCTCGGACTTCCCCTTGTCTCCCATTAAGACCTGCGGGGGCATCGGGGTTGGGCAGACATAATCCGCCCTTCGAACGCGGCTGCCATGGGCTCAAGCAACCATAGTCTCGCAGGGGATTTCTGATAACACGGGCGAGACAACGGAGTTAGGGCGCCAGGGGTTACTAGGCTCTCCAGCTCCCACAACCAGTATATTGTTCCTGTACTCAGATCCCTGTCATAAGATCTTCTCCGGTCTGGAGTACAGGAATCATAACATTATCACCGGCCAGACAAAAGAAAAAATTTTAACAAGAGTTAATTTTTTCACTTATTCAGTTGGGAGAATTTTGTCGGCCTCATGAATCCCACCAGTGTTGGGCCAAATCCTGGCCAGTTTCTAGTTAGTCAGATTCAAGAACTTACTCAGATGGTTCAGGATCTGTCCCTCCGGGTGAGCTCACAGGAAGATCTGTTACGGACTTCCCCGAGGGTCATCCCTGAACCAAAAATGCATCTGCCTGACCGTTTTTCTGGGGATAGAAAACAGTTTTTTAATTTTAAAGAGTCTTGTAAACTTTATTTTCGGTTAAGACCAGTCTCCTCAGGTACGGAGGCTCAGCGGGTTGGAATTGTAATTTCTCTGCTTCAGGGGGATCCTCAGACCTGGGCTTTTGGTTTAAAGACAGACGATCCGGCCTTGTCGTCTGTAGACGCCTTTTTAAAATCTTTAGGGCTATTGTATGACGACCCGCAGAAAGTCAGTTGCGTGCTCTTAGACAGGGTAGGAATCCTGCAGAGAATTATTGTACGGAGTTTCGCCGTTGGTCGAACGACTGTGGCTGGAATGACCCTGCCCTGCGCAGTCAGTTTCGCCTCGGTTTATCTGAATCTATAAAAGACAGTCTCCTTCAGTATCCCGCTCCTGAGAACCTTGATAAACTCATGGAACTCTCTATTAAAATAGATCGTCGGCTCAGAGAGCGGAGGGCTGAAAAAGGGGCATCTGTAGTTTCTTTTCCCTGTGTTCCTTCCGTTCCTGTAGACATGGAGGAGCCTATGCAGATTGGTCTCTCCAAATTGTCTCCGGAAGAAAGAACCAGGAGGCAAAATTCTGGTCTGTGTTTATACTGCGGAGGTAAGGGACATTTTGCCCGTAGTTGTCCAAACAAGTCGGGAAACTTCCTGACCAAGTGAATTGCGAGAGGGTTCACTTTGGTCTACAGCTCATCTCCTCAAATAATTCACTGTTGGTTCCTGCTAAAGTTTCTTATGACAGCCTCTGTTCCTCGGTCTCTGCTTTTGTGGACAGTGGAGCTGCAGGAAACTTTATGGATTTAACATGGGCCAAGGCCTTAGGTATTCCTCAGCTAACCTTAGGTAGGTGTATCACCATGCATGGTTTAGATGGGAGTCCCTTATCCAATGGGGTTATTTCTCTATGTACACCTCCTGTTTTGCTCTCGGTGGGAGCTCTACATTCTGAAAAGATTGAGTTTTTTCTTACCCATTGTCCAGCAGTTCCTGTGGTTCTGGGTCACCCTTGGCTAGCCTTTCATAATCCCATCATAGATTGGCAGTCTGGGGAGATCTTACAATGGGGTACCATCTGTGATAAAGAATGTATTACGCTTCCTATCCGAGTAGCTGTTGCCGGGTCCGCACATATTCCTGGAGAATACCAGGATTTTTTGGATGTGTTTTCCAAGGGCAATGCGGATATTTTGCCTCCCCATAGGCCTTATGATTGTACCATAGAGTTAATTCCTGGTGCCACGTTGCCTAAAGGAAGGTTATATGCATTGTCTGGTCCTGAAACTGTGGCCATGAATGAGTATGTGAAAGAAAGTCTTGAGAAAGGGTTTATCAGGCCATCTAAATCCCCTTTAAGTGCAGGTTTCTTCTTCGTAGAGAAGAAGGATGGTTCCCTCAGACCCTGCATTGACTTTAGAGCGCTGAATAAGATCTCAGTAAAGAATGCTTACCCCCTGCCGCTGATCTCTGTCCTCTTTGATCAGCTACGTTCGGCTGTTATTTTTTCTAAGATTGACCTGAGAGGAGCATATAACCTCATTAGAATCAGGTCAGGGGATGAGTGGAAAACGGCATTCAGTACTCAGTCAGGCCACTATGAGTATCTGGTCATGCCATTCGGCCTATCTAACGCTCCGGCAGTTTTTCAGGATCTCATTAATGATGTGCTCCGTGAGTTTCTGGGAAGATTCGTCGTGGTCTATTTAGACGACATTTTGATATATTCTGACTCTGTAGAACAACATGTTACCCAGGTGCGTCAGGTGCTAAAGAAATTACGTGAAAATCACTTATATGCCAAGCTGGAGAAATGTGAATTTCATGTCACGGAGGTATCCTTTTTAGGGTACATTATTTCCCCTCGGGGATTCCGAATGGAACCAAAGAAGCTCCAAGCCATCCTTAGTTGGGCGCAACCCACCAACTTAAAAGCAATTCAGCGCTTTTTAGGGTTTGCAAACTACTATAGAAGGTTTATTCACTCTTTCTCTGACCTAGTTGCTCCCATTGTGGCACTTACTAAGAAGGGAGCAGATCCTACCAATTGGTCATGTGAAGCTAAAGTATCTTTTCAGGCCTTGAAACAAGCCTTTGTCTCAGCACCTGTCCTTAGACATCCCAACCCAGAATTGCCTTTCATTGTTGAGGTTGATGCCTCGGAGGTTGGAGTAGGGGCTATCCTTTCTCAGAAGGATCCAGATTCCCTTGAGTTACATCCTTGTGCCTTTATGTCCAGGAAATTCTCATCTGCTGAATCCAACTACGATGTTGGTAACCGGGAGTTGCTGGCTATTAAATGGGCTTTTGAGGAGTGGAGACATTGGCTTGAAGGAGCGACCCATACCATTTCAGTTTTGACTGATCACAAAAATCTTCAATACATTGAATCAGCTAAGCGACTGAATGCCCGACAGGCTCGTTGGGCTTTGTTTTTTACTCGTTTCAAATTCATCATCACCTTCAGACCTGGTTCCAAGAATACCAAGGCAGATGCCCTCTCACGCAGTTTTCTTCCCGTTCAAGACAACAGTCCTGTTACTCCCATACTTCCGCCTTCATTCATTCAGGCAGGTCTCACACAGGATGTTTTTTCCCAATTGAAGCTGCTTCAACATCAAGCTCCGGGAAATACTCCTGCTGGTCATCTTTTTGTTCCTGAGTTTTTGAGAGCAACTGTTTTGGAGGAATTTCATGATAGCAAAGTTGCAGGGCATCTGGGAGTCGCTAAAACTTTGGAATTGGTATCCCGCTCAGTGTGGTGGCCTGGTCTTTCTAAAGACATTAAAGAGTTTGTTTTTTCGTGTCAGGTCTGTGCACAGCATAAAGTTCCCCGTTCTTTGCCTATTGGTCAACTTATGCCCTTGAATGTTCCTCTTAGGCCATGGTCGCATATCTCCATGGATTTTGTGGTGGATCTCCCTCTGTCAGCTGGATGCCGAGTCATATGGGTGGTAGTGGACCGTTTTAGTAAGATGGCCCATTTTATTGCTCTTCCCCGATTGCCATCTGCCCAGGGATTGGCAGTCTTGTTCCTCCGTCATGTTTTCAGACTACATGGGTTACCCACTGATATTGTTTCTGACAGGGGTCCACAATTCATTGCACAATTTTGGAAGTCTTTTTGTGCTTCGTTAAAGATGAAATTGTCATTAACCTCCAGTTATCATCCACAATCCAATGGACAGACTGAGCGAGTGAACCAATCCCTAAAACAATATTTGCGTTTGTACTCGGCCAAACTCCAAAATGACTGGTCTGAGTTTCTTCCATTGGCGGAGTTTGCTTATAATAATGCCTGTCATTCCTCCACCAATGTGTCCCCATTTTTTGCAGTTTTTGGTTTCCACCCCAGAGCTAATTCATTTTTTCAACATTCCTCTGTCTCCTCTCTGGCCCTGACCTCTCATCTTAAACTTATTTGGAAAAAAGTGCACCTGGCTCTCAGAAAAGCAGCTTTCAGGGAAAAAAAATTTTCTGACAGGCTCCGGCGGCCGTGCACTTTTAAAGTAGGAGACAGGGTGTGGTTGTCGACTCGCAATATCAAACTTCGACAAACCTCAGCCAGATTGGGTCCTAGATTTATTGGACCATTTCTCATTATCAAAAAAGTCAATCCAGTTGCTTTCCGGTTACAGTTACCAAAAACTATACGGATTGGAAATACCTTCCATTGCTCTTTGCTCAAACCATATGTTTCTTCTAGCAGATTTCCTCGTAAAAAATCTCAGGGGAGATCACCAGTTAATGTACAGGGTCAGCAGGAGTTCTTGGTTGAGAAGGTTCTCGATTCCAAGTTGTCCCGGGGTCGGCTTTATTTTTTGGTGCATTGGAGAGGTTATGGTCCTGAGGAAAGGTCGTGGGTCCTAGATGAGGACCTTCATGCCCCAAGGCTCAAAAGGGCATTTTTTCAAGAATTTCCTCAGAAACCCGGATTTAGGGGTTCCTTGACCCCTCCTCAAGGGGGGGGTACTGTTAGGCGCCGGGGTCCACTCGGCCGTGCGGCCCGGCGCCTAGCAACCAGGGACGCCGGGCGCGTTCAGCCGCCGGCTCCCTGGCAATGCCTAGACGCCGGGCGCACGGAGCCGCTCAGACCCTAGCAACAGGGACGCCACGGTCAGACCGCGTTCCCTGTTGCTGGGTCTTAATTAAATCAGTGCTTGTGTGTTTTGGCCGTGCAGCATGCAGCTGCACGGCATCATTATGTAATCACCCTGTCTGGATCAGGATTGGAGGGCTCTCAAATATAAGCACTCCCAGGACTCCTCACAGACGCCGGTGATAGCTTCCTGTTTGCCTGTGTCTGCTGCAGAGAGAGTTCCCAGTCCCGGTCTATTCGATTGTTCCTGTTCTCAGTGATCCTGTACTCGGAAGTTACCATCTGTTTCTGGAGTCTGACCGAGCACCTTAACATCTGGTGGCGTTCGTGAGTCGCGGCGCAGCCGTGTGTTGCGGCTTGTCCGCTACTGTTTATTATTTTGCTTTATTGTGTTCTGGAGCTTTTGCGGAGGATTCCGCTTCCACAAGATCCACTCTGGTGTCCGGCGGTGCTGGATAGGAGTGTCGGATCAGTGGATCTTTGGTTGTCCTTTTCCCTGGCGGCTTGTCCGCACATACCTTTTGAATTTGTTAGTTAGCTTGTAACCCCTGGCCTGGTTGTTTAGTCAGAGGGCCCCTTGTTATCACCCTGTCTCGGACTTCCCCTTGTCTCCCATTAAGACCTGCGGGGGCATCGGGGTTGGGCAGACATAATCCGCCCTTCGAACGCGGCTGCCATGGGCTCAAGCAACCATAGTCTCGCAGGGGATTTCTGATAACACGGGCGAGACAACGGAGTTAGGGCGCCAGGGGTTACTAGGCTCTCCAGCTCCCACAACCAGTATATTGTTCCTGTACTCAGATCCCTGTCATAAGATCTTCTCCGGTCTGGAGTACAGGAATCATAACAGCCTATACAATTGAGCACGATATAGGAGGTGGAATGCACCTGTCTCAAGCGCAGTGGAGAATGATTTCAACGTTGTGCAAGGTTCTGATGCCCTTTGAACTTGCCACACGTGAAGTCAGTTCAGACACTGCCAGCCTGAGTCAGGTCATTCCCCTCATCAGGCTTTTGCAGAAGAAGCTGGAGACATTGAAGGAGGAGCTAACACGGAGCGATTCCGCTAGGCATGTGGGACTTGTGGATGGAGCCCTTAATTCGCTTAACAAGGATTCACGGGTGGTCAATCTGTTGAAATCAGAGCACTACATTTTGGCCACCGTGCTCGATCCTAGATTTAAAGCCTACCTTGGATCTCTCTTTCCGGCAGACACAAGTCTGCTGGGGTTCAAACACCTGCTGGTGAGTAAATTGTCAAGTCAAGCGGAACGCGACCTGTCAACAACATCTCCTCCTTCACATTCTCCCGCAACTGGGGGTGCGAGGAAAAGGCTCAGAATTCCGAGCCCACCCGCTGGCGGTGATGCAGGGCAGTCTGGAGCGACTGCTGATGCTGACATCTGGTCCGGACTGAAGGACCTGACAACGATTACGGACATGTCGTCTACTGTCACTGCATATGATTCTCTCACCATTGAAAGAATGGTGGAGGATTATATGAGTGACCGCATCCAAGTAGGCACGTCACACAGTCCGTACTTATACTGGCAGGAAAAAGAGGCAATTTGGAGGCCCTTGCACAAACTGGCTTTATTCTACCTAAGTTGCCCTCCCACAAGTGTGTACTCCGAAAGAGTGTTTAGTGCCGCCGCTCACCTTGTCAGCAATCGGCGTACGAGGTTACATCCAGAAAATGTGGAGAAGATGATGTTCATTAAAATGAATTATAATCAATTCCTCCGTGGAGACATTGACCAGCAGCAATTGCCTCCACAAAGTACACAGGGAGCTGAGATGGTGGATTCCAGTGGGGACGAATTGATAATCTGTGAGGAGGGGGATGTACACGGTGATATATCGGAGGATGATGATGAGGTGGACATCTTGCCTCTGTAGAGCCAGTTTGTGCAAGGAGAGATTAATTGCTTCTTTTTTGGGGGGGTCCAAACCAACCCGTCATATCAGTCACAGTCGTGTGGCAGACCCTGTCACTGAAATGATGGGTTGGTTAAAGTGTGCATGTCCTGTTTATACAACATAAGGGTGGGTGGGAGGGCCCAAGGACAATTCCATCTTGCACCTCTTTTTTCTTTTCTTTTTCTTTGCGTCATGTGCTGTTTGGGGAGGGTTTTTTGGAAGGGCCATCCTGCGTGACACTGCAGTGCCACTCCTAGATGGGCCCGGTGTTTGTGTCGGCCACTAGGGTCGCTTATCTTACTCACACAGTCAGCTACCTCATTGCGCCTCTTTTTTTCTTTGCGTCATGTGCTGTTTGGGGAGGGTTTTTTGGAAGGGACATCCTGCATGACACTGCAGTGCCACTCCTAGATGGGCCCGGTGTTTGTGTCGGCCACTAGGGTCGCTTATCTTACTCACACAGCTACCTCATTGCGCCTCTTTTTTTCTTTGCGTCATGTGCTGTTTGGGGAGGGTTTTTTGGAAGGGACATCCTGCGTGACACTGCAGTGCCACTCCTAGATGGGCCAGGTGTTTGTGTCGGCCACTAGGGTCGCTTATCTTACTCACACAGTCAGCTACCTCATTGCGCCTCTTTTTTTCTTTGCGTCATGTGCTGTTTGGAGAGGGTTTTTTGGAAGGGACATCCTGCGTGACACTGCAGTGCCACTCCTAGATGGGCCCGGTGTTTGTGTCGGCCACTAGGGTCGCTTATCTTACTCACACAGCTACCTCATTGCGCCTCTTTTTTTCTTTGCGTCATGTGCTGTTTGGGGAGGGTTTTTTGGAAGGGACATCCTGCGTGACACTGCAGTGCCACTCCTAGATGGGCCAGGTGTTTGTGTCGGCCACTAGGGTCGCTTATCTTACTCACACAGTCAGCTACCTCATTGCGCCTCTTTTTTTCTTTGCGTCATGTGCTGTTTGGGGAGGGTTTTTTGGAAGGGACATCCTGCGTGACACTGCAGTGCCACTCCTAGATGGGCCCGGTGTTTGTGTCGGCCACTAGGGTCGCTTATCTTACTCACACAGTCAGCTACCTCATTGCGCCTCTTTTTTTCTTTGCGTCATGTGCTGTTTGGGGAGGGTTTTTTGGAAGGGACATCCTGCGTGACACTGCAGTGCCACTCCTAGATGGGCCCGGTGTTTGTGTCGGCCACTAGGGTCGCTTATCTTACTCACACAGCGACCTCGGTGCAAATTTTAGGACTAAAAATAATATTGTGAGGTGTGAGGTATTCAGAATAGACTGAAAATGAGTGGAAATTATGGTTTTTGAGGTTAATAATACTTTGGGATCAAAATGACCCCCAAATTCTATGATTTAAGCTGTTTTTTAGGGTTTTTTGAAAAAAACACCCAAATCCAAAACACACCCGAATCCGACAAAAAAAATTCGGTGAGGTTTTGCCAAAACGCGGTCGAACCCAAAACACGGCCGCGGAACCGAACCCAAAACCAAAACACAAAACCCGAAAAATTTCCGGCGCTCATCTCTAATAAATAGAAGATATGGAGTATGTATTGGAGCATAAAAGAGAATCTAAGGGGTTAACAAAGTCTTTTCCCGTGAGGTGAGGGAGGACGGACGTAAGATAATGTATAGCCTGGGAGTAGTAAAATCCATGCAGGGGTGAGATTATATATTTCTCAATAGCCTCCTGGAATGGCAAAGGAGTATGAGTAGGTGCCATCAGATTACGTAAAGTCCTTAAACCAGAGGAGCACCAAGCACTAAAAGGCAAAGAGGCAGTACCATTCTGGAACTCCAGGTTTCCAAGCATAATATTTGAGACCAAGAGCTTTCCTAGCCATTTTCCACGCCTTAATAGTGGAAGACAATAGTGGGTTATCAAATTGTGAAGATTTTAATTGAGAGGGCCGGGCATGTAGGAGGTAAGCAAGAGAGAGAGGAGCACAAAGCTGAGATTCTAACTTGGTATCCGTGAATACATCGTTGCCACTGAGCCAATCCATAGCGAAACATAGTAAGCAGGCTAGATTGTATTGTTTAATGTTTGGGAGGTTTACGCCCCCATGGCGCGCAGATTGTGACATTTTTTTTAGACTTATCCTGGGACGTTTACAGTTCCATATAAACTTGGAAAGCAAGGTATTAAGTAAAGAAAAGTCAGAATTAGTGAGAAGAATGGGAGTCATTTGAAGAATATACAGGAGTTTCGGGAAGCTTGCCATTTTAAACAGGTTGCATCTCCCTAACATATTAAGGGGAAGGTTTTGCCATAGGCTAAGTTCAGCCTGGATTTTATGTATGATCGGGGTAATATTACGTGCATAGAGGGTGGAGAGATGTTGCGGTAGAGCTACTCCTAAAAAGGTGATATGCGAGGGGGCCCATCTAAACGGGAAGGGTCTAGCCCAACCCAGTCTCGCCTGGCCAAATATGGCCAGGGCTTCAGACTTGGCAAAGTTAATGGAGAAGCCAGCAAAAGACGAAAATCTGTCAATAGCCTCTACCAATACAGGAAGGGAGCGTTTAGGGTCAGAGGTACATATAAGTAGGTCATCTGCGAAGGCTATAACTTTGAGTTCGCGGTCCCCAATAACAATGCCCCTAAACCCAGGCAGCAGTTGGACATAACGAATAAAAGGTTCCAAGGCCAAATTAAAAATCAAAGGGGAGAGAGGGCATCCTTGTCTGGTGCCTCTCCCAAGAAAAAAGGAAGAGGAGGCCACATTATTGACTACCACCTGAGCCATCGGAGCAGTGCAGAGGGTCCTCATTAGACTACAGAAATTAGTGCCAAATTGCTGATGGGAGAGCACTCTAAAAAGGTGTGGCCAAGCGATTTTATCGAAGGCCTTTTCGGCGTCTAGATTAATAAGAATATTGTCTTCCAAATTATTAAGGCGGGTATGGGAAATAGCAGCTATCGCTGATCTAATACCTTGTACAGATTGTCTGCCTTTAATAAAGCCTAACTGGGCCGGGGAAATGAGATGAGGCAGACAAGACTGTAGACGGTTGGCCATTAGTTTGGTAAGCAATTTGAAGTCTTGGTTAAGAAGTGAGATAGGGCGATAGGAACCCACGAGGGAGGGATCTTTACACGGCTTGGCTATTACGATTATCCGCGCCTCATTGAAGTATAAAGGTATGGTTCCGGAGGTAAAGATATGATTATATAATTTGGCTAGAGTAGGTGTGAGTTCAGCACTAAGTCATTTATAATATTCAGCCCCAAAGCCATCAGGGCCTGGGCTCTTGCCATTTGGTAAAGATTTGATAGTTGTGAGTACCTCTTCCTCAGTTATAGACATCTCAAGAGAGGACACGAAGCTGAGCATCATGTAAAAAGGATTTACCTGTCTCCACGTTATCTGGCTCTGCTGTATATAGGGATTTGTAAAACTGCATAAATTCGGCGCAAATGGCTGTCGGATCTGATATAATAGTGTCTGAAGATTTAACCCCCTCAACCCACGTACGCGTGCGGGGTCCCCGAGCGAGGTTTGCCAAGAGTCTGCCCGATTTATTACCCCATCTAAAAAATTTGTTCCGCTGGTAGTCATATCGTGTCTGGGCCTGCTCTGTCAAGACGGTATCATATACTTGTTTAGCAGTCAGGTACGCCTCTTTTTGTGCAGGAGTGTCAGAACGCTTATACGTTCTATAAGTTGAGGTGAGAAGGGAGCTCAGCTCATGGAGGCGGGAGTTAAATGCTTTGCGTTTAGAATTTACGTATGAGATAATGTGGCCCCGGATAACAGCTTTAGAGGCGCTCCAGAACAGTGAGACATCCTCCGCCTGGGCCAAATTATCAGAACCGTAGGTGTGCCAAGTGTGTCTAAGGTGTAGGAGAAAATCCTCAGAGTGAATAAGATAAGCAGGGAATCGCCAGCATTTGGAAAAGCATTGAGGCAACGCAAGCTTAAGAAAAATCATAATAGGGGCATGGTCTAAGATAATAATATTTTTAATTGTGGTGTGAGTGACTTTAGGGAAGAGGTGTCGGGATAAGAAAATATAATCAATACGGGAGTGTGTAGAGTGGGGGTGAGAGTAGAAAGAGTAATCACGAAGAAGAGGGTGATGGATACGTCATGGGTCGGAAAGAGCAAGTTGCGAACAGAGGGAAGAAAGAAGATCACAGTCGGATTTGGAGGATGAAGTACTCACCCCAGACCTGTCCATGGACGGATCGATGACCGTGTTGAAATCTCCTCCCAAGATTAGATTAGAGCTCCCCCAAGAGAAAAGTTTCTGAAGGACAACTGGAAAAAAATCCTGTCGAGAGACATTTGGGGCATATAGATTAAGGAGAGTATACAAGACATTATCAATAATCACATCCAGCAAAATAAATCTCCCATTAGGATCGAGAAACTTTCTGCGTATCGAATATTGTAAGGACTTGTGAAAAAGGATGGCAACTCCCCTGGTCTTATTAGAATAAGGGACCGAGATACAATCCCCAATCCAGGGGGCACGTAAAGTGTAACGGGGATCGTCCAGCCAATGTGTTTCCTGTAGGAAGGTGATGTGAGGGGTCAGATGGTGGAGGTGGGAGAGCACTTTCTTACGCTTCACTGGAGCGTTAAGGCCCTCCACATTCCATGACACTATATTAAAGGCAAGGAGTGGAGTATCCTCCGCGGCGGCGGGGGGAGTAGGAGCAGGGTCAGCTATGTCAGCCTATACCGATGGATGGGAATGCAAGAAAAAATATACTAAAGGTAAAGTAGGGCCCCTGCCCGTCCCAGCGAGCGGGAAGGGGTTGACCCATGGAGGATCGGGGTCGGCAGGTCCGGCAGGTGCAACCAACAATACTAAACAGTAACAAAGAAAACAAACAAGAAAAATAAGAAAAATTACAGCTCATTGTATACACAGAGCTGCGCAATTATTCCTCTCCACGTGACCTACAGATGGAGGGAAAAAAAGGGGAGAAAAAATAAGATTTTACTTACCGATAAATCTATTTCTCGTAGTCCGTAGTGGATGCTGGGACTCCGTAAGGACCATGGGGAATAGCGGCTCCGCAGGAGACAGGGCACAATAATAAAAGCTTACGGATCAGGTGGTGTGCACTGGCTCCTCCCCCTATGACCCTCCTCCAAGCCTCAGTTAGGATACTGTGCCCGGACGAGCGTACATAATAAGGAAGGATATTGAATCCCGGGTAAGACTCATACCAGCCACACCAATCACACCGTACAACTCGTGATCTGAACCCAGTTAACAGTATGATAAATACAAAAGGAGCCTCTGAAAAGATGGCTCACAACAATAATAACCCGAATTTTTGTAACAATAACTATATACAAGTATTGCAGACAATCCGCACTAGGGATGGGCGCCCAGCATCCACTACGGACTACGAGAAATAGATTTATCGGTAAGTAAAATCTTATTTTCTCTGACGTCCTAGTGGATGCTGGGACTCCGTAAGGACCATGGGGATTATATCAAAGCTCCCAAACGGGCGGGAGAGTGCGGATGACTCTGCAGCACCGAATGAGAGAACTCAAGGTCCTCCTCAGCCAGGGTATCAAATTTGTAAAATTTAGCAAACGTGTTTGCCCCTGACCAAGTAGCTGCTCGGCAAAGTTGTAAAGCCGAGACCCCTCGGGCAGCCGCCCAAGATGAGCCCACTTTCCTTGTAGAATGGGCTTTTACTGATTTTGGCTGTGGCAATCCTGCCACAGAATGTGCAAGCTGAATTGTACTACAAATCCAACGAGCAATCGTCTGCTTTGAAGCAGGAGCACCCAGCTTGTTGGGTGCATACAGGATAAACAGCGAGTCAGATTTTCTGACTCCAGCCGTCCTGGAAACATATATTTTCAAGGCCCTGACAACGTCAACCAACTTAGAGTCCTCTAAGTCCCTGGTAGCCGCAGGTACCACAATAGGTTGGTTCATGTGAAATGCAGAAACCACCTTAGGTAGAAATTGAGGACGCGTCCTCAATTCCGCCCTGTCAGAATGAAAAATTAAGTAAGGGCTTTTATGTGATAAAGCCGCCAATTCTGACACACGCCTAGCTGAAGCCAAGGCTAACAGCATCGACACCTTCCATGTGAGATATTTTAAGTCCACGGTGGAAAGTGGTTCAAACCAATGAGACTTTAGAAAACTCAACACAACATTGAGATCCCAAGGTGCCACTGGAGGCACAAAAGGAGGCTGTATGTGCAGCACCCCTTTTACAAATGTCTGGACTTCAGGTACTGAAGCCAGTTCTTTCTGGAAGAAAATCGACAGGGCCGAAATTTGAACCTTAATGGACCCTAATTTTAGGCCCATAGACAGTCCTGTTTGCAGGAAATGAAGGAAACGACCCAGTTGAAATTCCTCTGTAGGGGCCTTCTTGGCCTCACACCACGCAACATATTTACGCCAAATGCGGTGATAATGTTTTGCGGTTACGTCTTTCCTGGCTTTGACCAGAGTAGGGATGACTTCTTCTGGAATGCCTTTTTCCCTCAGGATCCGGCGTTCAACCGCCAAGCCGTCAAACGCAGCCGCGGTAAGTCTTGGAACAGACAAGGCCCCTGCAGTAGCAGGTCCTTTCTTAGAGGTAGAGGCCACGGGTCGTCCGTGAGCATCTCTTGAAGTTCCGGGTACCAAGTCCTTCTTGGTCAATCCGGAACCACGAGTATAGTTCTTACTCCTCTCCTTTTTATGATTCTCAGTACTTTTGGTATGAGAGGCAGAGGAGGGAACACATACACTGACTGGTACACCCACGGCGTTACCAGAGCGTCCACAGCTATTGCCTGAGGGTCCCTTGACCTGGCGCAATATCTGTCCAGTTTTTTGTTTAGACGTGACGCCATCATGTCCACCTTTGGTTTTTCCCAACGGTTTACAATTAGGTGGAAGACTTCTGGGTGAAGTCCCCACTCTCCCGGGTGAAGGTCGTGTCTGCTGAGGAAGTCTGCTTCCCAGTTGTCCACTCCCGGAATGAACACTGCTGACAGTGCTATCACATGATTTTCCGCCCAGCGAAGAATCCTTGCAGCTTCTGCCATTGCCCTCCTGCTTCTCGTGCCGCCCTGTCTGTTTACGTGGGCGACTGACGTGATGTTGTCCGATTGGATCAACACCGCCTGACCCTGAAGCAGAGGTTTTGCTTGACTTAGGGCATTGTAAATGGCCCTTAGTTCCAGAATGTTTATATGAAGAGATGTTTCCATGCTTGACCACAAGCCCTGGAAATTCCTTCCCTGTGTGACTGCTCCCCAGCCTCTCAGGCTGGCATCCGTGGTTACCAGGATCCAATCCTGAATGCCAAATCTGCGGCCCTCTAGTAGATGAGCACTCTGCAGCCACCACAGGAGAGACACCCTTGTCTTTGGCGACAGTGTTATCCGCTGATGCATCTGAAGATGCGAACCGGACCATTTGTCCAGTAGATCCCACTGAAATGTTCTTGCATGGAATCTTCCGAATGGAATCGCTTCGTAAGAAGCCACCATTTTTCCCAGGACCCTCGTGCACTGATGTACTGAGACCTGGCCTGGTTTTAGGAGGTTCCTGACTAGCTCGGATAACTCCCTGGCCTTCTCTTCTGGGAGAAACACCTTCTTCTGGACTGTGTCCAGAATCATTCCTAGGAACAGTAGACGTGTCGTTGGAATCAGCTGCGATTTTGGAATATTTAGAATCCACCCGTGCTGACGTAACACTACCTGAGATAGTGCCACTCCGACTTCTAACTGTTCCCTGGTCCTTGCCCTTATCAGGAGATCGTCCAAGTAAGGGATAATTAAAATGCCTTTTCTTCGTAGAAGAATCATCATTTCGGCCATTACCTTGGTAAAGACCCGAGGTGCCGTGGACAATCCAAACGACAGCGTCTGAAACTGATAATGACAGTTTTGTACTACAAACCTGAGGTACCCTTGGTGAGAAGGGTAGATTGGGACGTGGAGATAAGCATCTTTGATGTCCAGAGACACCATATAGTCCCCTTCTTCCAGGTTCGCTATCACTGCTCTGAGTGACTCCATCTTGAATTTGAACCTTTTTATGTAAGTGTTCAAGGATTTTAGATTTAAAATTGGTCTCACCGAGCCACCCGGCTTCGGTACCACAAACAGCGTGGAATAATACCCCTTTCCCTGTTGTAAGAGGGGTACCTTGATTATCACCTGCTGGGAATACAGCTTGTGAATGGCTTCCAGAACTGCCTCCCTGTCGGAGGGAGACTTTGGTAAAGCAGACTTCAGGAACCGACGAGGAGGAAACGCCTCGAATTCCAGTTTGTACCCCTGCGATACTACCTGTAGAATCCAGGGATCCACTTGCGAGTGAGCCCACTGCGCGTTGAAATTCTTGAGACGGGCCCCCACCATGTCTGAGTCTGCTTGTAAAGCCCCAGCGTCATGCTGAAGACTTGGCAGAAGCAGGGGAGGGCTTCTGCTCCTGGGAAGCGGCTGCATGGTGCAGTCTTTTTCCTCTTCCTCTGCCCCTGGGCAGAAAGGAGTGGCCTTTTGCTCGCTTGTACTTATGGGAACGAAAGGTTTATACGGCAATACTTCCATGTGCCGTTTGGAATCTGCATCACCTGACCACTGTCGCGTCCATAATGCTCTTCTGGCAGAGATGGACATTGCACTTACTCTTGATGCCAGGGTGCAAATATCCCTCTGTGCATCACGCATATATAGCAATGCATCCTTTAAATGTTCTATAGTTAACAAAATATTGTCCCTATCCAGGGTATCAATATTCTCAGTCAGGGAATCCGCCCATGCGACTCCAGCACTGCACATCCAGGCTGAGGCCATTGCTGGTCGCAGTATAACACCAGTATGTGTGTATATACTTTTTAGGATATTTTCCAGCCTCCTATCAGCTGGTTCTTTGAGGGTGGCCGTATCAGGGGACGGTAACGCTACTTGTTTAGATAAACGTGTGAGCGCCTTATCTACCCTAGGGGGTGTTTCCCACCGCGCCCTAACCTCTGGCGGGAAAGGGTATAGTGCTAATAATTTATTAGAAATTAGCTGTTTTTTATCGGGGGGAAACCCACGCTTGGAGAGACAGAGGGAGAGTCTGCCAGCACACACCCAGCGCTATATATATATACAGGGATAACCTTATATAAGTGTTAATCCCTTATAGCTGCTGTTTTATATAGTTATCTGCTGCCAAAATGCCCCCCCTTCTCTTTTTTACCCTGATTCAGAAGCAGGACTGCAGGGGAGAGTCAGGGAGCCGTCCTTCCAGCGGAGCTGTGAGGGAAAATGGCGCTTGTGTGCTGAGGAGATAGGCTCCGCCCCTTCACGACGTCCTTATCTCCCGCTTTTTCTGTGTAAAATGGCAGGGGTTAAAATATATCCATATAGCCCAGGAGCTATATGTGATGTATTCTTTTAGCCACCTAAGGTATATTTCTGTTATATTGCGTCTCAGGGCGCTCCCCCCCCAGCGCCCTGCACCCTCAGTGACCGGAGTGTGAATTGTGCTGAGAGCAATGGCGCACAGCTGCGGTGCTGTGCGCTACCTTAGTCTGAAGACAGGATGTCTTCTGCCGCCGATTTCACCGGACCTCTTCGTCTCTTCTGGCTCTGTAAGGGGGACGGCGGCGCGGCTCCGGTGACCCATCCAGGCTGTACCTGTGATCGTCCCTCTGGAGCTAATGTCCAGTAGCCTAAGAAGCCCAATCCACTCTGCACTCAGGTGAGTTCGCTTCTTCTCCCCTTAGTCCCACGATGCAGTGAGCCTGTTGCCAGCAGGACTCACTGAAAATAAAAAAAACCTAAACTAAACTTTTATTCTAAGCAGCTCAGGAGAGCCACCTAGATTGCACCCTTCTCGGCCGGGCACAAAAATCTAACTGAGGCTTGGAGGAGGGTCATAGGGGGAGGAGCCAGTGCACACCACCTGATCCTTAAGCTTTTATTATTGTGCCCTGTCTCCTGCGGAGCCGCTATTCCCCATGGTCCTTACGGAGTCCCAGCATCCACTAGGACGTCAGAGAAACATGCATGCAAGCAATAATAACAGTGCAACATTCAAGTGGGTAAACTCGAGAAGTAGGCCTTGGCGAGTGTTATGTCATCGAAGAACAACGGCTTGCCGTCCTCGAAGACCCGCACCCGGGCCGGGTACAGGAGAGAGAATTTGATTTTGGCGTTAAACAGTTGCTTGCACAACGGGGCAAACTCCTTGCGTTTAGCAGCGACAATGGTGGAAAAATCTTGAAAGATCAAGAGTCGATCTCCATTGTAGGTTAGGCTATCCGTCTTCCGGTAGGGGTCTAAGAGTCGAGCTTTGTCGGCATAATTAAAGATTTTCATGATCACCGGACGAGGGCAGGGAGAGTGTGTTTGGTAAGGTGGATGTGGGAGCCCAGTGATTTTGCTTCCACTCTCCTCCGCCGTCAGGCCACGCCCCCTTTTCAATGACTTCTGATGTATGCGCTCCAGGTGACGTATAAGGGAGGATGTTCTTAGCTGGTTAACGTCCTTACCACTACTTATTACAGCTTGACAAAGGCAACACACGGCTTGACATCAGTTGTCCGCATTTCTGTTGAAATAATTCCACATCGAAGAGGTGATTTGTTTGTATTTTGACTAGAGATGAGCGGGTTCGGTTCCTAGGAATCCGAACCCCCCCGAACTTCAGCCTTTTTACACGGGTCCGAGGCAGACTCGGCTCTTCCCGCCTTGCTCGGTTAACCCGAGCGCGCCCGAACGTCATCATCCCGCTGTCGGATTCTCGCGAGACTCGGATTCTATATAAGGAGCCGCGCGTCGCCGTCATTTTCACACGTGCATTGAGATTGATAGGGAGAGGACGTGGCTGGCGTCCTCTCCGTTAGAATAGATAGAGACACTTGAGTTGATTTACTACTAACTTAGTAATTTTGGGGAGCATTAGGAGTACTCAGAGTGCAGAGTTTTGCTGATAGTTACTTGTGACCACCACCAGTTTTATTTATTATTTAATATAATCCGTTCTCTGCCTGAAAAAAAACGATACACAGTCACATACCATATCTGTGCTCAGCCTCAGTGTGCTGCATGATAATATCATCTATGTATATCTGACTGTGCTGAGTGCTCACTGATCACACAGCTGAATTGTGGGGGAGACTGGGGTGCAGTTATAGCAGGAGTACAGTGCACACTTTTGCTGCCAGTGTGACTGACCAGTGACCACTAGTATATTGTCTGCCTGAAAAAGTTAAACACTCCTGTGGTGTTTTTTTATTTTATTCTATAAACGCATTCTGCTGACAGTGTCCAGCAGGTCCGTCATTCATTATATTATATAAATATTTACCTGCAGTAGTGTTATATTTTTTTTGTTCATATCTATCATCTTTATCATCTCTATATTAGCAGATGCAGTACGGTAGTCCACGGCTGTGGCTACCTCTGTGTCGTCAGTGCTCGTCCATAATTGTATACCTACCTGTGGTGGGTTTTTTTTCTATCTTCTTCATACTAGTAGTTTAGGAGTCTGCTGACAGTGTCCAGCAGGTCCATCATTATATTATATATACCTGCAGTAGTGATATATATATATATTTTTTAGATCATTATCATCTCTATACTAGCAGACACAGTACGGTAGTCCACGGCTGTAGCTACCTCTGTGTCGTCAGTGCTCGTCCATAATTGTATACCTACCTGTGGTGGGTTTTTTTTTTCTATCTTCTTCATACTAGTAGTAGGAGTCTGCTGACAGTGTCCAGCAGGTCCGTCATTATATTATATATACCTGCAGTAGTGATATATATATATATTTTTTATATCATTATCATCTCTATACTAGCAGACGCAGTACGGTAGTCCACGGCTGTAGCTACCTCTGTGTCGTCAGTGCTCGTCCATAATTGTATACCTACCTGTGGTGGGGGGTTTTTTCTATCTTCTTCATACTAGTAGTTTAGGAGTCTGCTGACAGTGTCCAGCAGGTCCGTCATTATATTATATATACCTGCAGTAGTGATATATATATATTTTTTATATCATTATCATCTCTATACTAGCAGACGCAGTACGGTAGTCCACGGCTGTAGCTACCTCTGTGTCGTCAGTGCTCGTCCATAATTGTATACCTACCTGTGGTGGTTTTTTTTTTTCTATCTTCTTCATACTAGTAGTAGGAGTCTGCTGACAGTGTCCAGCAGGTCCGTCATTATATTATATATACCTGCAGTAGTGATATATATATTTTTTATATCATTATCATCTCTATACTAGCAGACGCAGTACGGTAGTCCACGGCTGTAGCTACCTCTGTGTCGTCAGTCACTCGTCATCCATAAGTATACTAGTATCCATCCATCTCCATTGTTTACCTGAGGTGCCTTTTAGTTGTGCCTATTAAAATATGGAGAACAAAAATGTTGAGGTTCCAAAAATAGGGAAAGATCAAGATCCACTTCCACCTCGTGCTGAAGCTGCTGCCACTAGTCATGGCCGAGACGATGAAATTCCATCAACGTCGTCTGCCAAGGCCGATGCCCAATGTCATAGTACAGAGCATGTAAAATCCAAAACACAAAATATCAGTAAAAAAAGGACTCAAAAATCTAAAATAAAATCGTCGGAGGAGAAGCGTAAACTTGCCAATATGCCATTTACCACACGGAGTGGCAAGGAACGGCTGAGGCCCTGGCCTATGTTCATGGCTAGTGGTTCAGCTTCACATGAGGATGGAAGCACTCAGCCTCTCGCTAGAAAAATGAAAAGACTTAAGCTGGCAAAAGCACAGCAAAGAACTGTGCGTTCTTCGAAATCACAAATCCACAAGGAGAGTCCAATTGTGTCGGTTGCGATGCCTGACCTTCCCAACACTGGACATGAAGAGCATGCGCCTTCCACCATTTGCACGCCCCCTGCAAGTGCTGGAAGGAGCACCCGCAGTCCAGTTCCTGATAGTCAGATTGAAGATGTCAGTGTTGAAGTACACCAGGATGAGGAGGATATGGGTGTTGCTGGCGCTGGGGAGGAAATTGACAAGGAGGATTCTGATGGTGAGGTGGTTTGTTTAAGTCAGGCACCCGGGGAGACACCTGTTGTCCATGGGAGGAATATGGCCATTGACATGCCTGGTGAAAATACCAAAAAAATCAGCTCTTCGGTGTGGAAGTATTTCAACAGAAATGCGGACAACAGGTGTCAAGCCGTGCGTTGCCTTTGTCAAGCTGTAATAAGTAGGGGTAAGGACGTTAACCACCTCGGAACATCCTCCCTTATACGTCACCTGCAGCGCATTCATAATAAGTCAGTGACAAGTTCAAAAACTTTGGGCGACAGTGGAAGCAGTCCACTGACCAGTAAATCCCTTCCTCTTGTAACCAAGCTCACGCAAACCACCCCACCAACTCCCTCAGTGTCAATTTCCTCCTTCCCCAGGAATGCCAATAGTCCTGCAGGCCATGTCACTGGCAATTCTGACGAGTCCTCTCCTACCTGGGATTCCTCCGATGCATCCTTGAGTGTAATGCCTACTGCTGCTGGCACTGCTGTTGTTGCTGCTGGGAGTCGATGGTCATCCCAGAGGGGAAGTCGTAAGCCCACTTGTACTACTTCCAGTAAGCAATTGACTGTCCAACAGTCCTTTGCGAGGAAGATGAAATATCACAGCAGTCATCCTGCTGCAAAGCGGATAACTGAGGCCTTGGCATCCTGGGCGGTGAGAAACGTGGTTCCGGTATCCATCATTACTGCAGAGCCAACTATAGACTTGTTTGAGGTACTGTGTCCCCGGTACCAAATACCATCTAGGTTCCATTTCTCTAGGCAGGCGATACCGAAAATGTACACAGACCTCAGAAAAAGACTCACCAGTGTCCTAAAAAATGCAGTTGTACCCAATGTCCACTTAACCACGGACATGTGGACAAGTGGAGCAGGGCAGACTCAGGACTATATGACTGTGACAGCCCACTGGGTAGATGTATTGACTCCCGCCGCAAGAACAGCAGCGGCGGCACCAGTAGCAGCATCTCGCAAACGCCAACTCTTTCCTAGGCAGGCTACGCTTTGTATCACCGCTTTCCAGAATACGCACACAGCTGAAAACCTCTTACGGCAACTGAGGAAGATCATCGCAGAATGGCTTACCCCAATTGGACTCTCCTGTGGATTTGTGGCATCGGACAACGCCAGCAATATTGTGTGTGCATTAAATCTGGGCAAATTCCAGCACATCCCATGTTTTGCATATACCTTGAATTTGGTGGTGCAGAATTATTTAAAAAACGACAGGGGCGTGCAAGAGATGCTGTCGGTGGCCAGAAGAATTGCGGGACACTTTCGGCGTACAGGCACCACGTACAGAAGACTGGAGCAACACCAAAAACGCCTGAACCTGCCCTGCCATCATCTGAAGCAAGAAGTGGTAACGAGGTGGAATTCAACCCTCTATATGCTTCAGAGGTTGGAGGAGCAGCAAAAGGCCATTCAAGCCTATACAACTGACCACGATATAGGAGGTGGAATGCACCTGTCTCAAGCACAGTGGAGAATGATTTCAACGTTGTGCAAGGTTCTGCAACCTTTTGAACTTGCCACACGTGAAGTCAGTTCAGACACTGCCAGCCTGAGTCAGGTCATTCCCCTCATCAGGCTTTTGCAGAAGAAGCTGGAGACATTGAAGGAGGAGCTAACACAGAGCGATTCCGCTAGGCATGTGGGACTTGTGGATGGAGCCCTTAATTCGCTTAACAAGGATTCACGGGTGGTCAATCTGATGAAATCAGAGCACTACATTTTGGCCACCGTGCTCGATCCTAGATTTAAAACCTACGTTGTATCTCTCTTTCCGGCAGACACAAGTCTGCAGGGGTTCAAAGTAGAGATGAGCGGGTTCGGTTCCTCTGAATCCGAACCCGCCCGAACTTCATGTTTTTTTACACGGGTCCGAGCGACTCGGATCTTCCCGCCTTGCTCGGTTAACCCGAGCGCGCCCGAACGTCATCATCACGCTGTCGGATTCTCGTGAGGCTCGGATTCTATCGCGAGACTCGGATTCTATATAAGGAGCCGCGCGTCGCCGCCATTTTCACACGTGCATTGAGATTGATAGGGAGAGGACGTGGCTGGCGTCCTCTCCGTTTAGAAATAGATAGAGAGTGAGAGTGAGACACTTCATTTACTGGAGCTTAGGAGGAGTACTCAGAGAGTGCAGAATTTTGCTGATAGTAGTTAGTTATACTAGTGACTGACCAGTGACCACCAGTGCAGTTTTATTATAATTTAATATAATCCGTTCTCTGGCTGAAAAAAAACGATACACAGTGACACAGTCACATACCATATCTGTGCTCAGCCCAGTGTGCTGCATCATCTATGTATAATATCTGACTGTGCTCACACAGCTTAATTGTGGGGGAGACTGGGGAGCAGTTATAGGTTATAGCAGGAGCCAGGAGTACATATTAAACAGTGCACACTTTTGCTGCCAGAGTGCCACTGCCAGTGTGACTGACCAGTGACCACACTGACCACCAGTATATTGTGATTGTCTGCCTGAAAAAGTTAAACACTCGTCGTGTGACTTGTGTGGTGTTTTTTTATTCTATAAAAAACTCATTCTGCTGACAGACAGTGTCCAGCAGGTCCGTCATTATATAATATATACCTGTCCGGCTGCAGTAGTGATATATATATATTTTTTTTTTATATCATTATCATCCAGTCTATACTAGCAGCAGACACAGTACGGTAGTTCACGGCTGTAGCTACCTCTGTGTCGGCACTCGGCAGTCCATCCATAATTGTATACCACCTACCCGTGTTTTTTTTTTCTTTCTTCTTTATACATACTACATCTCATTATCATCCAGTCTATATTAGCAGCAGACACAGTACGGTAGTCCACGGCTGTAGCTACCTCTGTGTCGGCACTCGGCAGTCCATCCATAATTGTATACCACCTACCCGTGGTTTTTTTTTCTTTCTTCTTTATACATACTACATCTCATTATCATCCAGTCTATATTAGCAGCAGACACAGTACGTTAGTCCACGGCTGTAGCTACCTCTGTGTCGGCACTCGGCAGTCCATCCATAATTGTATACCACCTACCCGTGGTTTTTTTTTTCTTTCTTCTTTATACATACTACATCTCATTATCATCCAGTCTATATTAGCAGCAGACACAGTACGGTAGTCCACGGCTGTAGCTACCTCTGTGTCGGCACTCGGCAGTCCATCCATAATTGTATACCACCTACCCGTGGTTTTTTTTTTCTTTCTTCTTTATACATACTACATCTCATTATCATCCAGTCTATATTAGCAGCAGACACAGTACGTTAGTCCACGGCTGTAGCTACCTCTGTGTCGGCACTCGGCAGTCCATCCATAATTGTATACCACCTACCCGTGTTTTTTTTTCTTTCTTCTTTATACATACTACATCTCATTATCATCCAGTCTATATTAGCAGCAGACACAGTACAGTACGGTAGTCCACGGCTGTAGCTACCTCTGTGTCGGCACTCGGCAGTCCATCCATAATTGTATACCACCTACCCGTGGTTTTTTTTTCTTTCTTCTTTATACATACTACATCTCATTATCATCCAGTCTATATTAGCAGCAGACACAGTACGGTAGTCCACGGCTGTAGCTACCTCTGTGTCGGCACTCGGCAGTCCATCCATAATTGTATACCACCTACCTGTGTTTTTTTTTTCTTTCTTCTTTATACATACTACATCTCATTATCATCCAGTCTATATTAGCAGCAGACACAGTACGGTAGTCCACGGCTGTAGCTACCTCTGTGTCGGCACTCGGCAGTCCATCCATAATTGTATACTAGTATCCATCCATCTCCATTGTTTACCTGAGGTGCCTTTTAGTTGTGCCTATTAAAATATGGAGAACAAAAATGTTGAGGTTCCAAAATTAGGGAAAGATCAAGATCCACTTCCACCTCGTGCTGAAGCTGCTGCCACTAGTCATGGCCGAGACGATGAAATGCCAGCAACGTCGTCTGCCAAGGCCGATGCCCAATGTCATAGTACAGAGCATGTCAAATCCAAAACACCAAATATCAGTAAAAAAAGGACTCCAAAACCTAAAATAAAATTGTCGGAGGAGAAGCGTAAACTTGCCAATATGCCATTTACCACACGGAGTGGCAAGGAACGGCTGAGGCCCTGGCCTATGTTCATGGCTAGTGGTTCATCTTCACATGAGGATGGAAGCAGTCAGCCTCTCGCTAGAAAAATGAAAAGACTCAAGCTGGCAAAAGCAGTAGCACCGCAAAGAACTGTGCGTTCTTCGACATCCCAAATCCACAAGGAGAGTCCGACTCCAATTGTGTCGGTTGCGATGCCTGACCTTCCCAACACTGGACGTGAAGAGCATGTGCCTTCCACCATTTGCACGCCCCCTGCAAGTGCTGGAAGGAGCACCCGCAGTCCAGTTCCTGATAGTCAGATTGAAGATGTCAGTGTTGAAGTACACCAGGATGAGGAGGATATGGGTGTTGCTGGCGCTGGGGAGGAAATTGACCAGGAGGATTCTGATGGTGAGGTGGTTTGTTTAAGTCAGGCACCCGGGGAGACACCTGTTGTCCGTGGGAGGAATATGGCCACTGACATGCCTGGTGAAAATACCAAAAAAATCAGCTCTTCGGTGTGGAAGTATTTCAACAGAAAAGCGGACAACAGGTGTCAAGCCGTGTGTTGCCTTTGTCAAGTTGTAATAAGTAGGGGTAAGGACGTTAACCACCTTGGAACATCCTCCCTTATACGTCACCTGCAGCGCATTCATAATAAGTCAGTGACAAGTTCAAAAACTTTGGGCGACAGCGGAAGCAGTCCACTGACCAGTAAATCCCTTCCTCTTGTAACCAAGCTCACGCAAACCACCCCACCAACTCCCTCAGTGTCAATTTCCTCCTTCCCCAGGAATGCCAATAGTCCTGCAGGCCATGTCACTGGCAATTCTGACGAGTCCTCTCCTACCTGGGATTCCTCCGATGCATCCTTGAGTGTAATGCCTACTGCTGCTGGCACTGCTATTGTTGCTGCTGGGAGTCGATGGTCATCCCAGAGGGGAAGTCGTAAGCCCACTTGTACTACTTCCAGTAAGCAATTGACTGTCCAACAGTCCTTTGCGAGGAAGATGAAATATCACAGCAGTCATCCTGCTGCAAAGCGGATAACTGAGGCCTTGACAACTATGTTGGTGTTAGACGTGCGTCCGGTATCCGCCGTTAGTTCACAGGGAACTAGACAATTTCTTGAGGTAGTGTGCCCCCGTTACCAAATACCATCTAGGTTCCACTTCTCTAGGCAGGCGATACCGAGAATGTACACGGACGTCAGAAAAAGACTCACCAGTGTCCTAAAAAATGCAGTTGTACCCAATGTCCACTTAACCACGGACATGTGGACAAGTGGAGCAGGGCAGGGTCAGGACTATATGACTGTGACAGCTCACTGGGTAGATGTATGGACTCCCGCCGCAAGAACAGCAGCGGCGGCACCAGTAGCAGCATCTCGCAAACGCCAACTCTTTCCTAGGCAGGCTACGCTTTGTATCACCGCTTTCCAGAATACGCACACAGCTGAAAACCTCTTACGGCAACTGAGGAAGATCATCGCGGAATGGCTTACCCCAATTGGACTCTCCTGTGGATTTGTGGCATCGGACAACGCCAGCAATATTGTGTGTGCATTAAATATGGGCAAATTCCAGCACGTCCCATGTTTTGCACATACCTTGAATTTGGTGGTGCAGAATTTTTTCAAAAACGACAGGGGCGTGCAAGAGATGCTGTCGGTGGCCAGAAGAATTGCGGGACACTTTCGGCGTACAGGCACCACGTACAGAAGACTGGAGCACCACCAAAAACAACTGAACCTGCCCTGCCATCATCTGAAGCAAGAAGTGGTAACGAGGTGGAATTCAACCCTCTATATGCTTCAGAGGTTGGAGGAGCAGAAAAAGGCCATTCAAGCCTATACAATTGAGCACGATATAGGAGGTGGAATGCACCTGTCTCAAGCGCAGTGGAGAATGATTTCAACGTTGTGCAAGGTTCTGATGCCCTTTGAACTTGCCACACGTGAAGTCAGTTCAGACACTGCCAGCCTGAGTCAGGTCATTCCCCTCATCAGGCTTTTGCAGAAGAAGCTGGAGACATTGAAGGAGGAGCTAACACGGAGCGATTCCGCTAGGCATGTGGGACTTGTGGATGGAGCCCTTAATTCGCTTAACAAGGATTCACGAGTGGTCAATCTGTTGAAATCAGAGCACTACATTTTGGCCACCGTGCTCGATCCTAGATTTAAAGCCTACCTTGGATCTCTCTTTCCGGCAGACACAAGTCTGCTGGGGTTGAAAGACCTGCTGGTGAGAAAATTGTCAAGTCAAGCGGAACGCGACCTGTCAACAACATCTCCTCCTTCACATTCTCCCGCAACTGGGGGTGCGAGGAAAAGGCTCAGAATTCCGAGCCCATCCGCTGGCGGTGATGCAGGGCAGTCTGGAGCGACTGCTGATGCTGACATCTGGTCCGGACTGAAGGACCTGACAACGATTACGGACATGTCGTCTACTGTCACTGCATATGATTCTCTCACCATTGAAAGAATGGTGGAGGATTATATGAGTGACCGCATCCAAGTAGGCACGTCACACAGTCCGTACTTATACTGGCAGGAAAAAGAGGCAATTTGGAGGCCCTTGCACAAACTGGCTTTATTCTACCTAAGTTGCCCTCCCACAAGTGTGTACTCCGAAAGAGTGTTTAGTGCCGCCGCTCACCTTGTCAGCAATCGGCGTACGAGGTTACATCCAGAAAATGTGGAGAAGATGATGTTCATTAAAATGAATTATAATCAATTCCTCCGCGGAGACATTGACCAGCAGCAATTGCCTCCACAAAGTACACAGGGAGCTGAGATGGTGGATTCCAGTGGGGACGAATTGATAATCTGTGAGGAGGGGGATGTACACGGTGATATATCGGAGGATGATGATGAGGTGGACATCTTGCCTCTGTAGAGCCAGTTTGTGCAAGGAGAGATTAATTGCTTCTTTTTTGGTGGGGGTCCAAACCAACCCGTCATATCAGTCACAGTCGTGTGGCAGACCCTGTCACTGAAATGATGGGTTGGTTAAAGTGTGCATGTCCTGTTTATACAACATAAGGGTGGGTGGGAGGGCCCAAGGACATTTCCATCTTGCACCTCTTTTTTCTTTAATTTTTCTTTGCGTCATGTGCTGTTTGGGGAGTGTTTTTTGGAAGGGCCATCCTGCGTGACAGTGCAGTGCCACTCCTAGATGGGCCCGGTGTTTGTGTCGGCCACTAGGGTCGCTTATCTTACTCACACAGCTACCTCATTGCGCCTCTTTTGCCACTCACACAGCTACCTCATTGCCACTCCTAGATGGGCCCGGTGTTTGTGTCGGCCACTAGGGTCGCTTATCTTACTCACACAGCTACCTCATTGCGCCTTTTTTTTTCTTTGCGTCATGTGCTGTTTGGGGAGGGTTTTTTGGAAGGGCCATCCTGCGTGACACTGCAGTGCCACTCCTAGATGGGCCCGGTGTTTGTGTCGGCCACTAGGGTCGCTTATCTTACTCACACAGCTACCTCATTGCGCCTCTTTTTTTCTTTGCGTCATGTGCTGTTTGGGGAGGGTTTTTTGGAAGGGCCATCCTGCGTGACACTGCAGTGCCACTCCTAGATGGGCCAGGTGTTTGTGTCGGCCACTAGGGTCGCTTATCTTACTCACACAGCTACCTCATTGCACCTCTTTTTTTCTTTGCGTCATGTGCTGTTTGGGGAGGGTTTTTTGGAAGGGCCATCCTGCGTGACACTGCAGTGCCACTCCTAGATGGGCCAGGTGTTTGTGTCGGCCACTAGGGTCGCTTATCTTACTCACACAGCTACCTCATTGCGCCTCTTTTTTTCTTTGCGTCATGTGCTGTTTGGGGAGTGTTTTTTGGAAGGGCCATCCTGCGTGACACTGCAGTGCCACTCCTAGATGGGCCCGGTGTTTGTGTCGGCCACTAGGGTCGCTTATCTTACTCACACAGCTACCTCATTGCGCCTCTTTTTTTCTTTGCGTCATGTGCTGTTTGGGGAGTGTTTTTTGGAAGGGCCATCCTGCGTGACACTGCAGTGACACTCCTAGATGGGCCCGGTGTTTGTGTCGGCCACTAGGGTCGCTTATCTTACTCACACAGCTACCTCATTGCGCCTCTTTTTTTCTTTGCGTCATGTGCTGTTTGGGGAGGGTTTTTTGGAAGGGCCATCCTGCGTGACACTGCAGTGCCACTCCTAGATGGGCCCGGTGTTTGTGTCGGCCACTAGGGTCGCTTATCTTACTCACACAGCTACCTCATTGCGCCTCTTTTTTTCTTTGCGTCATGTGCTGTTTGGGGAGGGTTTTTTGGAAGGGCCATCCTGCGTGACACTGCAGTGCCACTCCTAGATGGGCCCGGTGTTTGTGTCGGCCACTAGGATCGCTTATCTTACTCACACAGCTACCTCATTGCGCCTCTTTTTTTCTTTGCGTCATGTGCTGTTTGGGGAGGGTTTTTTGGAAGGGCCATCCTGCGTGACACTGTAGTGCCACTCCTAGATGGGCCCGGTGTTTGTGTCGGCCACTAGGGTCGCTTATCTTACTCACACAGCTACCTCATTGCGCCTCTTTTTTTCTTTGCGTCATGTGCTGTTTGGGGAGGGTTTTTTGGAAGGGCCATCCTGCGTGACACTGCAGTGCCACTCCTAGATGGGCCCGGTGTTTGTGTCGGCCACTAGGGTCACTTATCTTACTCACACAGCTACCTCATTGCGCCTCTTTTTTTCTTTGCGTCATGTGCTGTTTGGGGAGGGTTTTTTGGAAGGGCCATCCTGCGTGACACTGCAGTGCCACTCCTAGATGGGCCCGGTGTTTGTGTCGGCCACTAGAGTCGCCCAGCTTAGTCATCCAGCGACCTAGGTGCAAATTTTAGGACTAAAAATAATATTGTGAGGTGTGAGGTATTCAGAATAGACTGAAAATGAGTGTAAATTATGGTTTTTGAGGTTAATAATACTTTGGGATCAAAATGACCCCCAAATTCTATGATTTAAGCTGTTTTTTAGTGTTTTTAAAAAAAAACACCCGAATCCAAAACACACCCGAATCCGACAAAAAAAATTTGGTTAGGTTTTGCCAAAACACGGTCGAACCCAAAACACGGCCGCGGAACCGAACCCAAAACCAAAACACAAAACCCGAAAAATTTCCGGTGCTCATCTCTAGTTCAAAGAACTGCTGGTGAGAAAATTGTCAAGTCAAGCGGAACGCGACCTGTCAACATCTCCTCCTTCACATTCTCCCGCAACTGGGGGTGCGAGGAAAAGGCTCAGAATTCCGAGCCCACCCGCTGGCGGTGATGCAGGGCAGTCTGGAGCGACTGCTGAAGCTGACATCTGGTCCGGACATTCACCAGCAGCAATTGCCTCCACAAAGTACACAGGGAGCTGTGATGGTGGATTCCAGTGGGGACGAATTGATAATCTGTGAGGAGGGGGATGTACACGGTGATGAATCGGAGGATGATGATGAGGTGGACATCTTGCCTCTGTAGAGCCAGTTTGTGCAAGGAGAGATTAATTGCTTCTTTTTTGGTGGGGGTCCAAACCAACCCGTCATTTCAGTCACAGTCGTGTGGCAGACCCTGTCACTGAAATGATGGGTTGGTTAAAGTGTGCATGTCCTGTTTATACAACATAAGGGTGGGTGGGAGGGCAGGGCCCAAGGACAATTCCATCTTGCACCTCTTTTTTCTTTCATTTTTCTTTGCGTCATGTGCTGTTTGGGGAGTGTTTTTTGGAAGGGCCATCCTGCCTGACACTGCAGTGCCACTCCTAGATGGGCCAGGTGTTTGTGTCGGCCACTTGGGTCGCTGAGCTTAGTCATCCAGCGACCTCGGTGCAAATTTTAGGACTAAAAATAATATTGTGAGGTGTGAAGTGTTCAGAATAGACTGAAAATGAGTGGAAATTATGGTTATTGAGGTTAATAATACTTTGGGATCAAAATGACCCCCAAATTCTATGATTTAAGCTGTTTTTTAGGGTTTTTTGAAAAAAACACCCGAATCCAAAACACACCCGAATCCGACAAAAAAAATTCGGTGAGGTTTTGGCAAAACGCGTTGGAACCCAAAACACGGCCACGGAACCGAACCCAAAACCAAAACACAAAACCCGAAAAATTTCCGGTGCACATCTCTAATTTTGACCAGGCATGTCAATGGCTTTATTCATCCCACGGACAACAGGTGTCTCCCTGGGTGCCTGACTTAAACAAACTACCTTACCATCAGAAACCTTCATGTCAATTTCCTCCTCCCAGCGCCAGCAACACCCATATCCTCATCCTGGTGTACTTCAACAGTGACATCTTCAATTTCACTATCAGGAACTGGACTGCCGGTGCTCCTTCCAGCATTTGCAGGGGGCGTGCAAAAGGTGGAAGAAGCCACCTCTTCTCGTCCAGTATTGGGAAGGTCAGGCATCGCAACCGACACAATTGGACTCTCCTTGGGGATTTGTAATTTAGAAGAACGCACAGTGCTTTGCTATGCTTTTGCCAGCTTAACTTTTTTCATTTTTCTAGCGAGAGGATAAGTGCTTCCATCCTCATGTGAAGCTGAACCACTAGCCATGATCATAGGCCAGGGCCTCAGCCGTTCCTTGCCACTCTGTGTCGTAAATGGCCTATTGGCAAGTTTACGCTTTTAATTTAGATTTTTGGGTCATTTTACTGAACTTTTGTTTTTTGGATTTTACATGCTCTCTACCAGGGGCGTAAGTTCGTCACAGTCACCCGGAGGCAAGATAAATATTGGTGCCCTCCCATTTCCTATATTAAGATAAATATATGTATGTATGTATGTATACGTGCGCGCGCGTGTGTGTGTGTGTGTGTCTGTATATGGAGTGTTCTGAAAAATAATTATATACTGTATTTATACATTTAATTGTCTTTTATTTTAAATGACACATTTCTTAGCAGTCATACCCAGGATTAGAACCCATGACCTGTTGCACTGACAGCAGACACTTTACTGATGGAGCTATTTACTCCTGTAGAGAAAGCATGAGAATTCTAACTATATGAAGTTACGTGTAATTGTCAGAGAAGTAACTTCATATAGTTAAAATTCTCATATTTCCTATACAGGAGCAAACAGCTTCATCAGTAAAGGGCCCTACACACTGGCCGAAACGCCGCCGAACTGCCCGACGGCGGATTCGGCCGACGAGCAACCCGGTGGTGGTGGTCAGTGACGGGGGGAGTGAAGTGTCTTCACGCGGCTCCATTGAAGTGCAGGCAAATATGGATGAGATCGTCCATATTGGCCTGCATGCACAGCCGACGGGGGACCAGCGATGAGCGAGAGCGGGGTCGCGCATAGTTTATCGCTGGAGCCTCAACACTGAAAGATATGAACGAGTTCTTGTTCATTTATGAACGAGATCGTTCATATCTTTCAAACAAATCGGCCAGTGTGTAGGGCCTATAAGGTGTCTGCTTCCAGTGTAATAGGTTCTGGTTTCTAATCCTGGGTATGACACTTGTAAAATGAGTATATTCAGTATAATAAAGAGGGTGTGATTTGTAAAGTGCAGGGACCAGTAAGGAAGTCGGCCACTGAAAAGACAGCGACAGATATCAATTAACTTAATTCAATGGTGTCACAGAATGGGAGGAGAGGTGCCCCCCTTCAGAGCAGGAGCCCGGCAGCAGATGACTCCGTTGGCTCCCAGAGTTCTGCCTCTGCTCTCTACTATGACATTGGGCATCGGCCTTGGCAGACGACGTTGATGGCATTGAATCGTCTCTGCCATGACATTGACTAGTGGCAGCAGCTTCAGCACTAGGTGGAAGTGGATCTTGATTTTTCCCTATTTTACCCTCCACATTTTTGTTCTCCATTTTTTAATGTGTGGAATTATATGCCAGTAATATATCTGGAATTAGACAGCAGTAATGTCTGGAATTAGATACCACTAGATAGATACCAGATATCACTGTGACTGGAATGATGATGACCTATGCACAGTGACAGGACACTACCACAGCACCCTACAGCAGCAAGATGCAGCACAAGACACTGGACTTTTAGTAATGTACTGTAGTATACTGGTCACCACAATGCAGCACAAGACAATGAGCACTGATCCTGAGCACTGATGAGGATACTAGAACTAACACTGAGCAGCAAGATGCAGCCCTGGACCAGGGCCGGACTGGGACTAAAAATAGGCCCTGGCATTTTTGAAGCACACAGGCCCACCTCTGTGACTCCTCCCCTTACTATTCCTGACTCCTCCCACTTAGTCATCTATGTTTTTATAAATATAATTAATATTCTAACAACATACAGGCGTACATCATTCTCTATTAAAATATACTCAACCAGTAGTTGAAGTGGAAATTTGTAAGTGGGGGCAAGGAAATGTGAGGTTTGTAATTAAGCGCGCGCCGAAGGCGCGTGCGCGCTCCGGAAAAGGGGGTGTGGCCACTTAAAGGGGGCGTGGTCACTCAAAAGGGGCGTGGTCTTCAGTGTAGTTTACCACACCATACACCCCTTATACGCATTATGCACCACGATAGTAGGACCCCTTATACTATCTAGTACTGCTGCCCCTTTCACATTATACCACACAGTATGAGCCAAAATTCACATTACAACACCCGGTATGAGCTGAAATTTACATTATATGCCCCCGATAGTGCAGTGCCAGGTATACAAATGCCCCCACAGTGCCAGGTATACAAATGCCCCCACAGTGCCAGGTATACAATTGCCCCCACAGTGCCAGGTATACAATTGCCCCCACAGTGCCAGGTATACAAATGCCCCACAGTGCCAGCCAATTGCCCCCACAGTGCCAGGTATACAATTGCCCCCACAGTGCCAGGTATACAATTGCCCCCACAGTGCCAGGTATACAATTGCCCCCACAGTGCCAGGTATACAAATGCCCCACAGTGCCAGCCAATTGCCCCCACAGTGCCAGGTATACAAATGCCCCACAGTGCCAGCCAATTGCCCCCACAGTGCCAGGTATACAATTGCCCCCACAGTGCCAGGTATACAATTGCCCCCACAGTGCCAGGTATACAATTGCCCCCAGAGTGCCAGGTATACAAATGCCCCACAGTGCCAGCCAATTGCCCCCACAGTGCCAGGTATACAAATGCCCCACAGTGCCAGCAAATTGCCCCCACAGTGCCAGGTATACAATTGCCCCCACAGTGCCAGGTATACAATTGCCCCCACAGTGCCATGTATACAAATGCCCCACAGTGCCAGCCAATTGCCCCCACAGTGCCAGGTATACAAATGCCCCACAGTGCCAGCAAATTGCCCCCACAGTGCCTGGTATACAATTGCCCCCACAGTGCCAGGTATACAATTGCCCCCACAGTGCCAGGTATACAATTGCCCTCACAGTGCCAGGTATACAAATTCCCCACAGTGCCAGCAAATTGCCCCCACAGTGCCAGGTATACAATTGCCCCCACAGTGCCAGGTATACAATTGCCCCCAGAGTGCCAGGTATACAATTGCCCCCACAGTGCCAGGTATACAAATGCCCCACAGTGCCAGCCAATTGCCCCCACAGTGCCAGGTATACAAATGCCCCACAGTGCCAGCAAATTGCCCCCACAGTGCCAGGTATACAATTGCCCCCACAGTGCCAGGTATACAATTGCCCCCACAGTGCCAGGTATACAAATGCCCCACAGTGCCAGCCAATTGCCCCCACAGTGCCAGGTATACAAATGCCCCACAGTGCCAGCAAATTGCCCCCACAGTGCCAGGTATACAATTGCCCCCACAGTGCCAGGTATACAATTGCCCCCACAGTGCCAGGTATACAATTGCCCCCACAGTGCCAGGTATACAATTGCCAACCACAGCAGCCAGTGCTGCAGCTACTTACCGCTGCTGCACTGCTGCTGCTGCTGCTGCTCCTCCTCCTCCTCCGGGCTGTGAGGGACGGGGGTGAGAGCGCCGGGCGCCCGCCAGCGCGGCTGTTCCTGATGCGGCAGCGTATAGCATTCAAAGCAGCCGCCGGTTCGTGAGCCAATCAGAGCTCGCGGACCGGCGGCTTCTGATTGGCTGCCGGTCCGCGAGCTCTGATTGGCTCACGAACCGGCGGCTGCTTTGAAGTCTGCTATACGCGCCACGCCAGACACAGCCGTGCTGGCGGGCGCCCGGCGCTCTCACCCCCGTCCCTCACAGCTCTCCAAGCCTGACAGCTGAGACGCGCTGCCGCCGGACTGAGCGGCAGCGCGTCTCAGTGACCGCTGCACCGGCCCACGTGGCCATCGGCCCTTCTGGCATCTGCCAGAAGTGCCAGATGGCCAGTCCGGCCCTGCCCTGGACTATTGTACTATAGTATACTGGTCACCACAATGCAGCACAAGACAATGAGCACAGATATTGAGCACCGATGAGGATACTAGAACTGACACTGAGCAGCGAGATGTAGCACTGGACTATTGTACTGTAGTATACTGGTTACCACAATGCAGCACAGATACTGAGCACTGATATTGAGCTGATATTGAGCTTTCCACTAAGAGAACGTAGCCACGTCCTCTCGCTCTCTCGACAATGCACGAGTGAAAATGGCGGCAACGCACGGCTCTTTATATGGAATCCGAATTTCACGAGAATCCGACAGCGGGATGATGACGTTTTGCCTCGTTCAGGTTTTCCGAGTCAGGCGGGAAGAACCGAGGCTGCCTCGGACCCGTGTAAACCACGTGGAGTTCGGGGGGTTCTGTTCTCGGAGAACCGAACCCGCTCATCTCTAATATATATATATATATATATATATATATATATATATATATTTCCTTTGTATGGGCGGCACTCAGAGACTTGCAATCAACATGTTAAGTGCAAAAAAAGACCCCACCGGGCCAATTTATTAGTGACGTTTCGGGGTATCAATCCCCTTCCTCAGACAACTAAACAAACAAAAAACAGTGCAATTTATAGGTAAAACAAACCGCAGTGGCACTTCCGGTCGCGGGTTTCCCGTCGCGCCGGAAGTGACGTTACCCGTCCAGCCCCGGTCGTCATGGAAACACACTGGAAGACAGTAATAGTGTTTTGTGAATATTCAAGCCATATTAATAACATATACAAGCGCTCAAGTGGTTCTTGTCATAAACAACAATGTGCAAAAGAGTAAAAGCAAAAGCAAACAACACACAATGCATCTTTAAACTTTGCAATACAGTGAAATAAAAATACAAATATTAATAAAATCATACCATAAAAGGTGCTAACTGTAAGTACTAGGTTAAAGCATAGCAACTTTACCAAAACATTAGTATTATCCCCATGTATATAACAAATATCCATAACTTATATATTATTATATTGTAAAGTAGCAAAACTGGCATGATACAGGGAACTACTGCCATCTAGTGTTTAAAAAACATAACGATCTTTTCTATTTGAAGTATATCTATACTAAGGTGCTCTCTTTGATGCAATCTATACTATTATGCTAAAAGTTGTGTAAACGTTGAGTCTAAGGCAGCTACACTACAAAAATTGAGATAAACCCAGAGTTTCATTAAGGCCTTTAGGGGCTAAGCAATCCAACTTGAAAATCCATCTGGATTCCAGTTGTAAAAGCTTTTTACCCCGATTGCCGCCCCATGTGATGTTGGCACACAATCAATCGCTTTTTATTTTAAACTGGTGACCGGTTCGAACCCATCGCGGTCCCTTCGCCGGCCTACGCCAATATCTACATGACTGAATATGAACAACGACACATCTTCCCAAGATATGGATCACAGATTTTGTTCTACAAAAGGTTTATCGACGATGTATTCCTGCTGTGGAAAGGGTCATTGGATTCATTTAACCAAATGGTCAGCACATTGAACGGACTGGATAGTCCAGTAAGATTCACTCATCAGGCAGACGCCGTCAGCATCAACTTTCTGGACATTTCCATCACATTGGAAGGAGGTCGCATCAACACAAGTCTATACAGAAAACCCACTGACGGAATACCTTGCGGCTTGCAACTAGTCAACATCCACCTGCTCTCAAGGACAATCTCCCTATTTCTCAATTTCTGAGAGTTATGTGCAACAACACAAATAAGGATATCATGGAAACACTATTATCTGAGATGACTTCGCGATTCCTTAAACGAGGATATGACAAGAAAATGGTTATGCAATGTCGACGAAGGCCAGGAGAAAGTTTGAACCTTCCACAGTTACAAAGCAGGTGACACCTGCACCAGACCGAATGGTCTTCACGACCACATATGATCATTTGTCCAACAGGGTCCGAGGAGCCGTCCGTAAGAATTGGTCTATTCTAACCACCGATGACCAGCTCAAATTGAAAAGGATTCCCCCCCCCCAATTATGGCCTACCGTTGTTATGATTCCCGTACTCCAGACCAGAGGAGATCTTATGGCAGAGGTCTGAGTACTGGGAAGATATGCTGGTTGTGGGAGCTGGCGAGCCTAGTAACCCCTGGCGCCCTAACTCCGTTGTCTCGCCCGTGTTATCAGAAATCCCTTGCGAGACTATGGTTGCTTGAGCCCATGGCAGCCGCGTTCGAAGGGCGGATTATGTCTGCCCAACCCCGATGCCCCCGCAGGTCTTAATGGGAGACAAAGGGAAATCCGAGACAGGGTGATAACAAGGGGCCCTCTGACTAAGCAACCAGGCCAGGGGTTACAAGCTAACTAACTTTAACCAAAGGTATGTGCGGACTAGCCGCCAGGGAAAAGGACAACCAAAGATCCACTGATCCGTTACTCCTATCCAGCACCGCTGGATACCAGAGTGGATCTGTGGGAGCGGAATCCTCCGCAAAAGCTCCAGAACACAAATTAACTAAATAACAAACAGTAAGCGGACAAGCCGCAACACACGGCTGAGCCGCGACTCACGAACACCACAGGATGTTAAAGGTGCTCGGTCAGACTCCAGGAATAGATGGCAAACTTCCGAGTACAGGATCTCTGAGGACAGGAACAACCGGATTGAGCAGGACTGGAAACTCTCTGTAGCAGGACACAGGCAAACAGGAAGCTATCACCGGCGTCTGTAAGAAGTCCTGAGGGTGCCTTTATTCAGAACCCCTCCAATCAAGATCCAGACAGGGTAATCTACTGAAATGCCGTGCAGCTTGCATGCTGCACGGCCAGCACATCAAAAGGTAATCAGGATAGACCCAGCAACGGGGAACGCGGCTGAACGTGGCGTCCCCGTTGCTAAGGTCAGAGCGGCTCCGTGCGCCCGGCATCTAGCGTTGCCAGGGAGCCGGCGGCTGAACGCGCACGGCGTCCCTGGTTGCTAGGCGCCGGGCCGCACCGCCGAGCGGACCCCGGCGCCTAACAGTACCCCCCCCTTGAGGAGGGGTCAAGGAACCCCTAAAGCCAGGTTTCTGAGGAAATTCTCGAAAAAATGCCCTTTTGAGCCTTGGGGCATGAAGGTCCTCATCCAGGACCCAAGACCTTTCCTCTGGCCCATAACCTCTCCAATGTACCAAAAAATAAAGCCGACCCCGGGACAACTTGGAATCGAGAACCTTCTCCACCAAGAACTCCTGCTGACCCTGTACATTTACTAGAGATCTCCCCTGAGATATTTTACGAGGAAATCTACTGGACGAAACATATGGTTTAAGCAAAGAGCAATGGAAGGTATTTCCGATCCGTAAAGTTTTTGGTAAACGTAACCGGAAAGCAACTGGATTGACTTTCTTGACAATGAGAAATGGTCCAATAAATCTAGGACCCAATCTGGCTGAGGTTTGTCGAAGTTTAATGTTGCGAGTCGACAACCACACCCTGTCTCCTACTTTAAAAGTGCACGGCCGCCGGAGCCTGTCAGAAAATCTTTTTTCCCGGAAAGCTGCTTTTCTGAGAGCCAGGTGCACTTTTTTCCAAATAAGTTTAAGATGAGAGGTCAGGGCCAGAGAGGAGACAGAGGAATGTTGAAAAAATGAATTAGCTCTGGGGTGAAAACCAAAAACTGCAAAAAATGGAGACACATTGGTGGAGGAATGACAGGCATTATTATAAGCAAACTCCGCCAATGGAAGAAACTCAGACCAGTCATTTTGGAGTTTGGCCGAGTACAAACGCAAATATTGTTTAAGAGATTGGTTAACTCGCTCAGTCTGTCCATTGGATTGGGGATGATAGCCGGAGGTTAATGATAATTTCATCTTCAACGAAGCACAAAAGGACTTCCAAAATTGTGCAATGAATTGTGGACCCCTGTCAGAGACAATATCAGTGGGTAAGCCATGGAGTCTGAAAACATGGCGGAGGAACAAGACTGCCAATCCCTGGGCAGATGGCAATCGGGGAAGAGCAATGAAATGGGCCATTTTGCTAAAACGGTCCACTACCACCCATATGACTCGGCATCCGGCTGACAGAGGGAGGTCCACCACAAAATCCATGGAGATATGCGACCATGGCCTAAGGGGAACATTCAAGGGCATAAGTTGACCTATAGGCAAAGAACGGGGAACTTTATGCTGTGCACAGACCTGACAAGAAAAAACAAACTCTTTAATGTCTTTGGAAAGACCAGGCCACCATACTGAGCGGGAGACTAATTCCAAAGTCTTAGCGATTCCCGGATGCCCGGCAACCTTGCTATCATGAAACTCCGCCAAAACAGTAGCTCTCAAAAACTCAGGGACAAAAAGACGACCAGCAGGAGTATTTCCAGGAGCTTGATGTTGAAGCAGCTTTAACTGGGTAAATACATCCTGTGTGAGGCCTGCCCGAATGACTGAAGACGGAAGTATGGGAGTAACAGGACTGTTGTCTTGAACTGGAAGAAAACTGCGTGACAGGGCATCTGCCTTAGTATTCTTGGAACCTGGCCTGAAGGTGATAATGAATTTGAAACGAGTAAAAAATAAAGCCCAACGAGCCTGCCGGGCATTCAGTCGTTTAGCAGATTCAATGTATTGAAGATTTTTGTGATCAGTCAAAACTGAAATGGTATGGGTCGCTCCTTCAAGCCAATGCCTCCACTCCTCGAAAGCCCATTTAATAGCCAGCAATTCCCGGTTACCAACATCGTAGTTGGATTCTGCAGAAGAGAATTTCCTGGACATAAAGGCACAAGGATGTAATTCAAGGGAATCTGGATCCTTCTGAGAAAGGATAGCCCCTACTCCAACCTCCGAGGCATCAACCTCAACAATGAAAGGCAATTCTGGGTTGGGATGTCTAAGGACAGGGGCTGAGACAAAGGCTTGTTTCAAGGCCTGAAAAGATAACTCAGCTTCACATGACCAATTGGTAGGATCTGCTCCCTTCTTAGTAAGTGCCACAATGGGAGCAACTAGGTCAGAGAAAGAGTGAATAAATCTTCTATAGTAGTTCGCAAACCCTAAAAAGCGCTGAATTGCTTTTAAATTGGTGGGTTGCGCCCAACTAAGGATGGCTTGGAGCTTCTTCGGTTCCATACGGAATCCCCGAGGGGAAATAATGTACCCTAAAAAGGATACCTCCGTGACATGAAATTCACACTTCTCCAGTTTGGCATATAGGTGATTTTCACGTAATTTCTTTAGCACCTGACGCACCTGGGTAACATGTTGTTCTACAGAGTCAGAATATATCAAAATATCGTCTAAGTAGACTACAACGAATCTTCCAAGAAATTCACGGAGCACATCATTAATGAGATCCTGGAAAACTGCCGGAGCGTTTGACAGGCCGAATGGCATAACCAGATACTCATAGTGGCCTGATTGAGTACTGAATGCCGTTTTCCACTCATCCCCTGACTTGATTCTGATGAGGTTATATGCTCCTCTAAGGTCAATTTTAGAAAAAATCACAGCCGAACGTAGCTGATCAAAGAGGACAGAGATCAGCGGCAGAGGGTAAGTATTCTTTACTGAGATTTTATTCAAAGCTCTAAAGTCAATGCAGGGTCTGAGTGAACCATCCTTCTTCTCTACGAAGAAGAAACCTGCACTTAAAGGGGATTTAGATGGCCTGATAAAACCTTTCCCAAGGCTTTCTTTCACATACTCATTCATGGCCACAGTTTCAGGACCAGACAATGCATATAACCTTCCTTTAGGCAACGTGGCACCAGGAATTAGCTCAATGGCACAATCGTAAGGCCTATGGGGAGGCAGAATATCCGCATTGCCCTTGGAAAACACGTCAACAAAATCCTGATATTCTTCAGGAATGGGTGCAGGAACGGCGGCAGCTACTCGGATAGGAAGCGTAATACATTCTTTATTACAGATGGTACCCCATTGTAAGATCTCCCCCGACTGCCAATCAATGATGGGATTATGAAAGGCCAGCCAAGGGTGACCCAGAACCACAGGAACTGCTGGACAATGAGTAAGGAAAAACTCAATCTTTTCAGAATGCAGGGCACCCACCGAGAGTAAAACAGGAGGTGTACCTAGAGAAATAACCCCATTGGACAAGGGACTCCCATCTAAACCATGCATGGTGACACACCTACCCAAGGTTAACTGAGGAATACCTAAGGCCTTGGCCCATGTTATATCCATAAAGTTCCCTGCAGCTCCACTGTCCACAAAAGCAGAGACCGAGGAACAGAGGCTGCCAAAGGAAACTTTAGCAGGAACTAACAGTGAATTATTTGAGGAGATGAGCTGCAGACCAAAGTGAACCCCCTCACAACTCACTTGGTCAGGAAGTTTCCCGATTTGTTCGGACAACTACGGGCAAAATGTCCCTTACCTCCACAGTATAAACAAAGACCAGAATTTTGTCTCCTGGTTCTTTCTTCAGGAGACAATTTGGAGAGACCTATCTGCATAGGCTCCTCCATGTCTACAGGAATGGAAAGCACACAAGGAGTAGACCCGACAGATGCCCCTTTTTCAGCCCTCCGCTCTCTGAGCCGACGATCTATCTTAATAGAGAGCTCCATGAGTTTATCGAGAGTCTCAGGAGCGGGATACTGAAGGAGACTGTCTTTTAAAGATTCAGATAAGCCGAGGCGAAACTGACTGCGCAGGGCTGGGTCATTCCATCCACAGTCGTTCGACCAACGGCGAAACTCCGTACAATAATTCTCTGCGGGATTCCTACCCTGTCTAAGAGCACGCAACTGACTCTCAGCGGACGCCTCTCTATCAGGGTCGTCATACAATAGCCCTAAAGATTTTAAAAAGGCGTCTACAGACGATAAGGCCGGATCGTCTGTCTTTAAACCAAAAGCCCAGGTCTGAGGATCCCCCTGAAGCAGAGAAATAATAATTTCAACCCGCTGAGCCTCCGTACCTGAGGAGACTGGTCTTAAACGAAAATAAAGTTTACAAGACTCTTTAAAATTAAAAAACTGTTTTCTATCCCCAGAAAAACGGTCAGGCAGATGCATTTTTGGTTCAGGGATGACCCTCGGGGAAGTCCGTAACAGATCTTCCTGTGACCTCACCCGGAGGGACAGATCCTGAACCATCTGAGTAAGTTCTTGAATCTGACTAACTAGAAGCTGGCCAGGATTTGGCCCAATACCGGCGGGATTCATGAGGCCGACAAAATCTCCCAACTGAATAAGTGAAAAAATGAACTCCTGTTAATTTAAATTTTTTCTTTTGTCTGGCCGGTGATAATGTTATGATTCCCGTACTCCAGACCAGAGGAGATCTTATGGCAGAGGTCTGCGTACTGGGAAGATATGCTGGTTGTGGGAGCTGGAGAGCCTAGTAACCCCTGGCGCCCTAACTCCGTTGTCTCGCCCGTGTTATCAGAAATCCCTTGCGAGACTATGGTTGCTTGAGCCCATGGCAGCCGCGTTCGAAGGGCGGATTATGTCTGCCCAACCCCGATGCCCCCGCAGGTCTTAATGGGAGACAAAGGGAAATCCGAGACAGGGTGATAACAAGGGGCCCTCTGACTAAGCAACCAGGCCAGGGGTTACAAGCTAACTAACTTTAACCAAAGGTATGTGCGGACTAGCCGCCAGGGAAAAGGACAACCAAAGATCCACTGATCCGTTACTCCTATCCAGCACCGCTGGATACCAGAGTGGATCTGTGGGAGCGGAATCCTCCGCAAAAGCTCCAGAACACAAATTAACTAAATAACAAACAGTAAGCGGACAAGCCGCAACACACGGCTGAGCCGCGACTCACGAACACCACAGGATGTTAAAGGTGCTCGGTCAGACTCCAGGAATAGATGGCAAACTTCCGAGTACAGGATCTCTGAGGACAGGAACAACCGGATTGAGCAGGACTGGAAACTCTCTGTAGCAGGACACAGGCAAACAGGAAGCTATCACCGGCGTCTGTAAGAAGTCCTGAGGGTGCCTTTATTCAGAACCCCTCCAATCAAGATCCAGACAGGGTAATCTACTGAAATGCCGTGCAGCTTGCATGCTGCACGGCCAGCACATCAAAAGGTAATCAGGATAGACCCAGCAACGGGGAACGCGGCTGAACGTGGCGTCCCCGTTGCTAAGGTCAGAGCGGCTCCGTGCGCCCGGCGTCTAGCGTTGCCAGGGAGCCGGCGGCTGAACGCGCACGGCGTCCCTGGTTGCTAGGCGCCGGGCCGCACCGCCGAGCGGACCCCGGCGCCTAACAACCGTAGGGCGGCCAATTTAAAACAACTACTACTAAGGCCTATGGCTGGGCAGGAATCACCCACGAACACTACATGGTTGCATGAGAAAAGGCCTGGTTGCTTCAAATGCACTGGGTGCACTACGTGCAGGGGTATGTTAACAGGCCCAACATTTCCGCACTCCCATTTGGGGCGACTGATAGCTATTAAGTATAGACTGCATTGCTCTATGGACCATCTGATATATATTCTAACGTGCCCGTGCGGACTGTACTATGTGGGAATGACGACCAGACGATTTCGCGATAGGATGGCGAATCATAGAACGTCAATACATCAAGCGATTACCACTTTGCCGGTAGCCAGACATTTTTTGACTTTACGACATCAAGTATCTGACCTTAGGTCGAAACGGATAGATTGGATACCTCCATTACAGCGAGGCGGTGACCGTGCTCTCTTGCTTAGAAAACGAGAAAGCCTGTGGATACACAAACTGGACACGATAGCACCAAAAGGAATGAATGAAAATAACCCTTTATCTATCTTTTTGAAATAGGCTAATGAACTCCACTGAGACAACTTAGATACACTTGTTTCAGTCACACGGGTGTAGATGTTAATATTCCACCGGCTGTGGGACTAACTATGTATATTTCTCTTGTTTCTCCTTACCTAATATGTTGTTGTCTGTCCATTTTTTATGCCTATTATTATTGTATTATGGTACAGCACCAATACAGTGACCACAACGGCCTCTGTTATACCCAGCTAAAATCAGAATTTGATGAAATAATGTTTATAGTAATGCCCTGTGTGAACTATATTCGTGGTGGGTGAGGCAGATTATGAACTAGATCGCAGTGGGTAATTTTCCCATCGCTGCCGGTTTCACATCTGCCCAATAACCAGTGACACACTCCAGTGCAATAAACCAATATAATGATGTGCTAACCTGTATTTTGCCTTAATACCAGTAACGCACTCTAGTGTATTAAACAACTATGATGATGTGTTACTCCGTGATCAGCGGTGATCACGGCTGTGGATACTGAAAAGTCGGACGCAGCTCACTTCCGGTAATCCCCGAAAGTGACGCGTGCATTCCATCACATGGTTCTCCCCACTTCCGGATTGCGTTCCACGGCGCACCCGATGCCACACTCAACTAGACGGACGCAGCACGATTCCTGTGAACAAGGAAGTGATGTCTGCGTCTCATCCATGCATTCCACCCCACTTCCTGCAAGTGTGGGGGCGGGACTGGCGCCTATATGCTGGTTATTTAATGGGGGCCGGTGAGGCAATATCTCTGTATAACAGTTACCTACTATGTTGACTTTTGCTGTGATGTTGACACCTTTGACCACGCTGTAACTCCTTGACAAAGGTCCTGGTGTGGACCGAAACGTCGGAAATGGATAATACCCTTGAACTGTGAGATTACCTTTACATTAAATACTTTCTTTGCTGATTTATTGAAGTAAAGTCTGGAGAGTGCTATCTGTTCCACTAGGTGGATAATCCTGTATTATATATGTATATATATATATATATATATATATATATATATATATATACTGCTCAAAAAAATAAAGGGAACACTAAAATAACACATCCTAGATCTGAATGAATATAATATTCTTATTAAATACTTTGTTCTTTACATAGTTGAATGTGCTGACAACAAAATCACACAAAAATGATCAATGGAAATTACATTTATTAACCCATGGAGGTCTGGATTTGGAGTCACACTCAAAATTAAAGTGGAAAAACACACACTACCGGCTGATCCAACTTTGATGTAATGTCCTTAAAACAAGTCAAAATGAGGCTCAGTAATGTGTGTGGCCTCCATGTGCCTGTATGACCTCCCTACAATGCCTGGGCATGCTCCTGATGAGGTAGCGGATGGTCTCCTGAGGGATCTCCTTCCAGACCTGGACTAAACCATCCACCAACTCCTGGACAGTCGGTGGTGCAACGTGGCGTTGGTGGATGGAGCGAGACATGATGTCCCAGATGTGCTCAATTGGATTCAGGTCTGGGGAACGGGCGGGCCAGTCCATAGCATCAGTGCCTTCGTCTTGCAGGAACTGCTGACACACTCCAGCCACATGAGGTCTAGCACTGTCTTGCATTAGAAGGAACCCAGGGCCAACCGCACCAGCATATGGTCTCACAAGGGGTCTAAGGATCTCCTCTCGGTACCTAATGGCAGTCAGGCTACCTCTAGCGAGCACATGGAGGGCTGTGCGGCCCCCCAAAGAAATGCCACCCCACACCATTACTGACCCACTGCCAAACCGGTCATGCTGGAGGATGTTGCAGGCAGCAGAACGTTCTCCTTGGCGTCTCCAGACTCTGTCACGTCTGTCACATGTACTCAGTGAGAACCTGCTTTCATCGGTGAAGAGCACAGGGCACCCGTCCTGCACCGTGTTGGGCTGTAAGCACAACCCCCACCTGTGGACATCGGGCCTTCATACCACCCTCATGGAGTCTGTTTCTGATCGTTTGAGTAGACACATGCACATTTGTGGCTTGCTGGAGATCATTTTGCAGGTCTCTGGCAGTGCTCCTCCTGTTCCTCCTTGCACAAAGGCAGAGGTAGGGGTCCTGCTGCTGGGTTGTTGCCCTCCTACGGCCTCCTCCACGTCTCCTGATGTACCTTAAATGTGAAAGTATTGTAATGAATTTAAGGTAAGACCTTTTTAATGTTTGGATTCCTGACAACAGTTTAATAAAACAAAATGTAGAAGCATTTAATATCACGTTTCTTGTATGACCGTGAGTGCCATCACCATTGCAATCTACTTTAAATTTACATCGGAAGGCACTATTGTTATGCACACCAGTGCCTGCAGGAAAGTACTGGTGTCAGAACTGTTATGCACTCCAGTGTCTGCAGGAATGTACTGGTGTTTGAACTGTTATGCAAAACAAATGGACTCACAGACAAACTGGGGAATATGACATAACGTACACAGAAGGTGATAGGGTAACAAAATACACACAAGTGAACAGAGAAGCCCAGAGGCTAAGGAACTGGGTATCTCCCTTGTATTAGAACTACTCAGATGGAAAAAGCAAGATGTTGTGTTTTAATACGTAGAGAACCCGAAATGCTGTTGCTAAGGGCAACAGCAAAACCCTAAAGGGTTACCAACGGGTGTGGCAGTAAACTCCTTGGTCAGAGATGGAATGATAGACACAAGGAGAGTCTCCACAATCCTAATTCTAACTTGCAGTGCACAGGTTTTAGCTTACTGCCACTAAACTGACCCCTGACACCTAGCACAGTGAGACAGGATTAGACAGGCAAGTCTTAGAATACAGCCGCAAACTTGCTAAGTTCACAGAGTAGTAACAGAACCCCAGCAAGCTAAACGACTGACTCCAGTCTTACTGCTAGGTCTGGATTGGCAGAGTGTAATACCAAATCCCCAGGCCTATTTGCAGTAAGCAACAAACAAATACAAAGCTACACAGTACTGGCTAACTTTCATGAACTGACTAACCAACAAAGATTCAGCAGCATCTGCTTACCCTGAAAAGAGGCCTTATAAAGCAGATGCTGTCCACGCCCCACTCAGACCTCACAGACTGTGAGCACAAAAACCAGCACCGGATCCCCTGCCGTGCACAGAGCCTATAACCACTGCACAGCAAAAGACCCGAACCGGAGTATCAGCTGCGCTCAGGTTACTCCACTAGCACTTGTCTCCCGGTTGCCATGACGACGTGGCAGCACAGGGCAGGAGACCCTAACAGTACCCCCCCTCTGACGAGGGGTCAAAGAACCCCTACCACCGGGTTTATCGGGGAACTGCGAGAAGAAAGAGCGTATCAGTCTGGGGGCATGAAGATCACAACTGCGCACCCACGACCGCTCCTCCGGGCCATACCCCTTCCAGTGCACCAAAAATGACAGCCGACCCCGAACCACCTTGGAGTCAAGAATCCTTTCAACAACAAACTCCCTCTGGCCACGTATCAGAAGAGGGGAAGGTCTTCCACTGGAAGAAGGATTACTAATCGCCCGTTTTAAAAGGGAACAATGAAATGTTTTATTGATACCCAAAGAACGGGGCAGATCTAACTGAAATGCCACCGGATTGATAACCCTGGTGATCTTATAAGGGCCGATGAACCGGGGCCCTAACTTATGAGATGGCTGTCTCAACTTCAAATTCTTGGTAGACAACCAGACGAAGTCTCCTAATTTGAAGCTGCAGGGTCTTTTCCGCTTATCAAAAACCCTTTTGGTCACTAATGACACAGACACAAGGGCTTTCTTCACTTTCCGCCAAATACCTCTAAGGACCGAAACCACAGAGGAACCACCAGGCGTGGAGTCCAGGGGGTCAAAAGAATTGGCCTTAGGATGATGCCCATACACACAAAGGAAGGGAGAGATCCCTGTAGCAGAGTGAGCCGCGTTGTTATAGGCAAACTCCGCCATGGACAGATGAGCAACCCAGTCAGTCTGACACTTGGAGACATAACACCTGAGGAACTGCTCCAAGGACTGGTTCACCCTTTCAGTCTGCCCATTAGAATGCGGATGGTAGCCTGACGACAAGCTGACAGAAATCTGGAGATCGGAACAAAATGCCCTCCAGAATTTGGCCACAAACTGGGATCCGCGGTCAGAGACCACATCAAGTGGCAACCCGTGGAGGCGCACAACATGCAGCATAAATAATTCAGACAGGCATCTGGCTGATGGCAGCCCAACCAGTGGAACGAAGTGCGCCATCTTCGAAAACCTGTCAACGACAACCCAGATGGCTGTCATCCCCGAGGATTTGGGCAAGTCCACCACAAAATCCATTGAAATGTGGGTCCATGGCTTAGATGGGATAGAGAGTGGATGTAATGGGCCAACAGGAACCCCTCTCGGAGTCTTATTTCGGGCACAGATGTCACATGCCCGAACCCACTGATCCACATCCTTAGCCACCGAGGGCCACCACACCGCCCTAGATAGCAACTCCCGAGTTCTGGCAATACCCGGGTGACCTGCCGACTTCTTGGCATGGAATTCCAGGAACACTCGCTGTCTTAACCTAGGAGGCACAAACAAAAGACCTACCGGAAGGTCTGGAGGAGCCTGCTCCTGTGCTCTAAGGACTAATGATAAGAGGTCCTGGGTAATGCCCACTTTAATACATGATGGGGAAACAATGGGCAACGGCTCCTCGGTGGTCTCCTGGATTGGAGCAAAACTCTGCGAGAGCGCATTAGCCTTGATGTTTTTTGACCCAGGGCAATATGTTATCAAAAAATTAAAGCGAGCAAAAAACAATGCCCATCGTGCCTGCCTGGCATTGAGACGCTTCGCTGACTCTAAATATGCCAGATTCTTATGGTCAGTGAGAATTGAGACCACAAACTTAGCCCCCTCAAGCCAGTGTCTCCACTCCTCGAGTGCATCCTTAATAGCCAACAATTCCCGGTTACCCACGTCATAATTCATCTCGGCAGGCGAAAATTTACGGGAAAAGTAAGCACAGGGATGAAGGCGATTATCAGACACTCCCATCTGAGAAAGCACTGCCCCAATACCCATCTCAGAGGCATCCACCTCCACCACAAAAGGACGCTCTGGATCTGGGTGTCGCAGCACCTTGGCCGAAACAAATGCCCTTTTGAGACGGGCAAAAGCCGCTTTAGCCTCACAAGACCAGTGAGCAACATCCGCCCCTTTCTTAGTGAGTGCCACCAAGGGCGCCACTATAGACGAAAATCCAGCGATAAATCGTCTATAAAAATTCGCAAAGCCCAGGAAACGCTGAAGCGCCTTCAAACTAGTGGGCTGCACCCAATCCAGGACTGCCTGTACCTTGGAACCCTCCATTTGGAAACCTTCTGGGGAGATAATATATCCTAGAAATGCGATTTGCTGAACTTCAAATTCGCACTTCTCCAGCTTCGCCCCAAGCCGGTGGTCTCTGAGTTTCTGGAGGACTAAGCGTACATGCTTCCGATGTTCCTCCAGGGAATGGGAGAAGATTAGGATGTCATCTAAGTATACAACTAAGAATCTATCCAAATATTCCATGAGCACATCATTCATGAAATCCTGGAAGACTGCCGGGGCATTACAGAGCCCAAAAGGCATCACCAAATATTCATAATGCCCTGAGTGGGTATTAAAGGCAGTCTTCCATTCATCCCCCTCTCTTATTCGGATTAGATTGTACGCACCGCGTAGGTCAATCTTAGAAAAAATGGTGGCAGTACGAAGCTGGTCAAACAAGACCGAAATGAGAGGCAGTGGGTATGAGTTTTTAATCGTGATACGGTTCAATTCCCTGAAGTCGATGCAGGGTCGCAACGAACCGTCCTTTTTACCCACGAAGAAGAACCCCGACCCAACTGGAGACTGTGAAGGTCTGATAAATCCCTTAGCCAAGTTCTCCTGAATGTACTCTGCCATAGCCTGAGTCTCAGGACGTGACAGGGAGTACAACCTGCTCTTGGGAAGCTTAGTATTTGGCAACAAATCAATGGCACAGTCATAGGGGCGATGGGGAGGTAGTACCTCTGCAACTTTTTTGGAGAACACGTCCGCAAAATCTGCATAACACCCTGGCAATCCTGGCAAACTTAGCTGCGAGAGCCTGACTGGAAGGCTCAAGCAACTCCTGAAACAATCAGTACCCCAACTAAGAATCTCCCTAGAGACCCAGTCAAATTGAGGATTGTGGGCCCTTAACCAGGGTAACCCCAACACCAATGGGGCAAAAGTACAGACAGTCACATAAAAGGACAATTTTTCAGAGTGTGTGGCTCCAATAAACAAAGAAATCTGGCTAGTGCAAGAGGTAATTTTACCTTGGGATAATGGTTCCCCCACAAATCTCAATTTCCGATGCCAAGGGTACTAAGGGAACAGAGTGTTTCAGGGCGAATTGGCGGTCCATAAAAACCCCGTCGGCCCCACTGTCCACAAAGGCCTCAGTCTTGACAGTTTGACCGAGGATCTTCAAGGTCACCGGAATGATAAAAGTCATCTTGGGAAATTCTGACTTCTGGCCTGACAGGATATTTCCCATCACCCTCAGGCCCTGAAGTTTTCCGGCTTTTCTGGGCATGATACTACCACATGACCTTTATTCCCACAGTACAAACACAACCCCTGCTGTCTCCTCCGCGTCTTCTCACGCGAGGAGAGGCGGGTAGCCCCAATCTGCATAGGCTCCTCAGAAAATTCCTCAGAGTCTGAGGTTCCCTTGGGAAGGAAGGAAATCTCAGTCTCCCTTTCAAGCCTACGCTCTCTCAGCCGTCTATCCACCCGGATGGATAACTGCATGAGCTGATCCAAGCTATCAGGCAAGGGATATTGTACCAGTTGGTCCTTTATCTGGTTAGAAAGACCTCTTCGGTACTGGTGTCTCAGGGCTGGGTCATTCCACTGGGTATCATGGGCCAACCTCCGAAACTCCGTACAGTAAACCTCAACTGGCCTTCGCCCTTGCTTAAGGATCGAAATCTGAGCCTCGGCTGAGGCCGTCTTGTCAGGGTCATCATACCACAAGCCCAGTGCCGTAAAAAAAGCATCAACACTTTTAAGCGACGGACAGTCAGGCTGCAACCCATATGCCCAGACCTGTGGGTCTCCTTGTAGCAAGGAAATCACTATGGCCCTCATTCCGAGTTGTTCGCTCGCAAGGCGAATGTAGCAGAGTTACACACGCTAAGCCTACGCCTACTGGGAGTGTATCTTAGCTTCTTAAATGTGCGACCGATGTATGCGCAATATTGCGATCACAAACGAGTTAGCAGTTTCTGAGTAGCTTCAGACTTACTCTGCCTGTGCGATCAGTTCAGTGCTTTTCGTTCCTGGTTGACGTCATAAACACACCCAGCGTTCGCCCAGGCACTCCCACCGTTTCCCCGGCCACTCCTGCGTTTTTTCCGGAAACGGTAGCGTTTTCAGCCACACGCCCCTAAAACGCCGTGTTTCCGCCCAGTAACACCCATTTCCTGTCAATCACAATGCGAACGTCGGAGCCATGAAAAAGCCGTGAGTAAACTTACTTTCTTCATTGTAAAATTACTTGGCGCAGTCGCAGTGCGAACATTGCGCATGCGCACTTAGAGAATTCTCACTGCGATGCGATGAAAATCTCCGAGCGAACAACTCGGAATGAGGGCCTATGCCCACCCGCTGAATCTCCGACCCAGAAGACTGAGGCCTAAGCCGGAAGTATAGCTTGCAGCTCTCCTTGAAACAAAAGAACTGCGAGCGATCTCCAGAAAAACGATCCGGGAGATTTACTTTCGGCTCCTTAACCCCTGCAGGTGCTGCTGCTGCGGGAGCTCCGCCAGCAGCCTGGGAGGTGTGCATTTTAATGGACAAATCATTAAATTGTCGAGTCAGGACCTGCACCTGATCGACCACCTGTTGCAACGTATTTTGAGGGGTATGCTCCATATTCCCACAAAATTTCAACAGGAGTATTAGGCTGCTGAATATGTTATGCACACCAGTGCCTGCAGGAAAGTACTGGTGTCAGAACTGTTATGCACTCCAGTGTCTGCAGGAATGTACTGGTGTTTGAACTGTTATGCAAAACAAATGGACTCACAGACAAACTGGGGAATATGACATAACGTACACAGAAGGTGATAGGGTAACAAAATACACACAAGTGAACAGAGAAGCCCAGAGGCTAAGGAACTGGGTATCTCCCTTGTATTAGAACTGCTCAGATGGAAAAAGCAAGATGTTGTGTTTTAATACGTAGAGAACCCGAAATGCTGTTGCTAAGGGCAACAGCAAAACCCTAAAGGGTTACCAACGGGTGTGGCAGTAAACTCCTTGGTCAGAGATGGAATGATAGACACAAGGAGAGTCTCCACAATCCTAATTCTCACTTGCAGTGCACAGGTTTTAGCTTACTGCCACTAAACTGACCCCTGACACCTAGCACAGTGAGACAGGATTAGACAGGCAAGTCTTAGAATACAGCCGCAAACTTGCTAAGTTCACAGAGTAGTAACAGAACCCCAGCAAGCTAAACGACTGACTCCAGTCTTACTGCTAGGTCTGGATTGGCAGAGTGTAATACCAAATCCCCAGGCCTATTTGCAGTAAGCAACAAACAAATACAAAGCTACACAGTACTGGCTAACTTTCATGAACTGACTAACCAACAAAGATTCAGCAGCATCTGCTTACCCTGAAAAGAGGCCTTATAAAGCAGGTGCTGTCCACGCCCCACTCAGACCTCACAGACTGAGCACAAAAACCAGCACCGGATCCCCTGCCGTGCACAGAGCCTATAACCACTGCACAGCAAAAGACCCGAACCAGAGTATCAGCTGCGCTCAGGTTACTCCACTAGCACTTGTCTCCCGGTTGCCATGACAACGTGGCAGCACAGGGCAGGAGACCCTAACAACTATATATACATATAGTCAGTTGTGACGAAACGCGTTGGTCTCCCTGTGGTGTCTCCCTTGCCTATTTTTAAAAGCTAAGTCAGAATTCCTTACCATTTACAAAGACCCTTTATGTTTATATGCTTTGATCTATATTTTGAAGTACTTTTTATGTTTTGATCCGCTTTTATGTGATATTAAAGCTCATTTGTATTATTATATATTTTTGGGCTTTTAAATCTATTTTTAACTATTGCATTTTAAACAACACAAGTCGCCGGTACCCTTATCCCCCCATTAATATACATTTCCCAGCAGTACTGTACCAGGATTGCACTCTTAAGGGGTGGCAGACACCTTTTAACAAGGTTACGTGTGTTTTTTTAGCAATCTTATTTTTTATGTTTTACTGAGAACTTACCTCACAAGTGGCGCTGTGTCATTCCTTTCTACATATATATATATATATATATATATATATATACACACACACACACAGTATATATATATATATATATATATATATATATTGTCAAAGTCGAAAAATATCGTGATTCACAATGCCTTGTACTAACCCCAATGCACATGCTCGCTGCTCGTGCACCCAGTCTGCCGTGCGTACACATGTCCGCAATTTGCATAAAACCGCTCGGGCGATTACGTGCGTGATATGCGTATTTGATTACGTGCGTGATATGCTTATTTATGGTAGAGTTTGTAAGCTTATAGCGGGCGACTCGTTTATGACATATTTAACCTTAATAGTGTGTTTTATAGATAGTATTCCCTTTAATAATGTCAGCAAGTATGTTTAGTGTATATGGTTCGTGGACATGGGGATTCCTCTTTGAATGATATGAAGGGTCAGACAATGGTTGAGCGGTGGTGTTTAGTATCTAACTGAAGAGTATTTTAATAGTAACATTTCAGTGTTGGTTAGGAAGAGATCGTTCGCTCCTGCGTATAGTTATGTTTAAAAGAAGTTTATAGACATTTACTGTATTTGCAGTTTATTACACATGCGGCGGGAATCCTGAGGATACCTCCCACCTGAGCAGTTGGAAGTAGGCACAGCCCACCTGTTCGAATCCACCTATGATCTTTTGTTATAATACAGAGACACATTCCTGTGTCCAATGAACAATGAGATTGTAGAGCCCATTGTATTGTACAGTATGTTGTGTATATAAAGACCACCATTGCTGGACCAGCACTCACTCTCTCTCTACAAGGTTTTCACGGTGAAAGCTGAGGGCTGGTTTCCAGAACGCGCCAGCGAATAATTCCCACGTGTGTAAGTTTCTCTGTAGCCATTTTGTTTTCCTTTAAGTGTTTGCCATTTATTCTCTTTGTATTTTACTCTGTTTGCGATCGTTCGCTATTGTTCACATTTATTTCTCGTTATTCTGTTTAGATATTGATGTTAGGTTTGTAGTGTATAAGCTGTAATTGTTTTCCCCTTTTATATATATATACTAAAGAATCTTCATAGAAGGTGTTGGAACCTTACCAGGTCTTGTGTGTTTCACCAGTTATTATATAGGATCTCTCCCTCTCTCTCTCTCTTTCTTAGCGTGTTAACCGCTCATACCATATTCACATCGTTAAAGGTTTAAGCATTACATCAGTGTGGTATTACATTGCCAAGGTTTACAGTATAAGCATACCCTTACTGCGTTTATTTAAAAGGTTTAAAGGTTATCGACTGTGTGTGCGTTCGCTGTGTGTATTCCATACACTCAGCGTAGCGTGTGTACGCAACGTGCGTACCTCGTGCAAAGTCTTTGTACGCAAATAGCGTACAGAGGGGGTAATTCCAAGTTGATCGCAACAGGAAATTTTTTAGCAGTTGGGCAAAACCATGTGCACTGCAGGGGAGGCAGATATAACATGTGCAGAAAGAGTTAGATTTGGGTGTGGTGTGTTCAAACTGAAATCTAAATTGCAGTGTAAAAATAAAGCAGCCAGTATTTACCCTGCACAGAAACAAAATAAACCGCACACATCTAACTCTCTCTGCACATGTTACATCTCCCCCCCCCCCCCTGCAGTGCACATGGTTTTGCCCAATTGCTAACAAACTTGCCTCTGCGATCAACTCAGAATTAGCCCCAGAGTGCGTAGCACGTACACGTGGTCTAGCGGCCATTACGGCTTCACAGTGTTAGTACATAGCTTAAGTTAAAAGGTAAATATTTGACTTTATCAATGTATATATGCACACATACTTTTTTTGCACACACATACACACGGAAACGGTTTTTTAATAAAAGCAAAACATAGGGGTAAATTTACTAAAGTGGGAGATTTTTTAGAACTGGTGATGTTGCCCATGGCAACCAATCAGATTCTACTTACCATTTATCTAGCTGCTTCTAGCAGATAATAGATATAGGCCCTCATTCCGAGTTGTTCGCTCGGAGTTTTTCATCGCATCGCAGTGAAAATTCTCAAAGTGCGCATGCGCAATGTTCGCACTGCGACTGCGCCAAGTAACTTTACTATGAAGAAAGTAAGTTTACTCACGGCTTTTTCATCGCTCCGACGTTCGCATTGTGATTGACAGGAAATGGGTGTTACTGGGCGGAAACACGGCGTTTTAAGGGCGTGTGACTCAAAACGCTACCGTTTCCGGAAAAAACGCAGGCGTGTCTGGAGAAACGGTGGGAGTGCTTGGCCGAACGCTGGGTGTGTTTATGACGTCAGCCGGGTCCGAAAAGCACTGAACTGATCGCACAGGCAGAGTAAGTCTGGAGTTACTCAGAAACTGCTAACTCGTTTGTGACCGCAATAATGCGCATACATCGGTCGCACATTTAAGAAGCTAAGATTCACTCCCAGTAGGCGGCGGCTTAGCGTGTGTAACTCTGCTATAATCGCCTTGCGAGCGAACAACTCGGAATGAGGGCCATAATCTGATTGGTTGCTATGGGCAACATCACTAGTTCTAAAAATCTCCCACCTTAGTAAATTTCCCCCATAGAAGCATTTAATATCTTGTTTCCTGTATGAGTGTGAGTGCAGCCACCATTGCAGTATGAGATATATATATATATATATATATATATATATAAGTACACAGATTACTGTCTCTAATCGTATTATTTGACAAGTCGCCTGGAGTGCCGCACATCTCTGTGTACTTATTGCAATCTACATGCGGACACCCGGTGCACTAATGATAGCGGATGGGAGAGCCGGCACCTGCTGTTTTTTATATATATATATATATATATATATATATATACACACTTACATAGAGCACACACATTCATTTATGCACACACATTCATTTATACACACACATTCATTTATACACACACACACACACACATTATAAACTGTATATTTTATACATACCCAGGGGCTGGGGCTGGGACTGGAAGGCGGGAGCAGATGGATGGCACTGTCAGTGAGGACGGAGGGAGCTGCTATGGCTAGGCATACACAGCCAGCAGCTCCAGGTACTCGAAAACCAAACCCCCTGCGTGCGCCACTGATTGTAATGTTATTTTTACAGCCAGTGCCGTTTCTAGCGGCGGGCGAGCCATGCAAACGCATGGGGCGCCCGCCGCGGCACTTTGTGTGTTGTTTCCCATCTCCGAGAGCGCTCCTGCTCTGAGGGGGGCATCGCGGAATGACGCGTTTGCGTCGTGACGTCATGACGCAAACGCGTCATTCCGTGAAGCCCCGCCCCCCGAGCAGGAGCGCTCGGGGAGAGGGAGGAGAGAAGCCTGGAAGGAGGCGGCGGCCGACGCGAGGGACGTGAGTCGGCGGGACCCGAAGAGCGGGAATACCTGCCTGCCGCACTGTGTAAAATGGGGGCACCTGCCTGCGTACTGTGTAAAATGGGGATACCTGCCTTCCGCACTGTGTAAAATGGGGATACCTGCCTGCTGCACTGTGTAAAATGGGGGCACCTGCCTGCTGCACTGTGTAAAATGGGGATACCTGCCTGCCGCACTGTGTAAAATGGGGACACCTGCCTGCCGCACTGTGTAAAATGGGGGCACCTGCCTGCCGCACTGTGTAAAATGGGGATACCTGCCTGCTGCACTGTGTAAAATGGGGATACCTGCCTGCCGCACTGTGTAAAATGGGGATACCTGCCTGCCGCACTGGAGATACCTGCCTGCCGCACTGGGGATACCTGCCTGCCGCACTGTGTAAAATGGGGGCACCTGCCTGCCGCACTGTGTAAAATGGGGGCACCTGCCTGCCGCGCTGTGTAAAATGGGGACACCTGCCTGCTGCACTGTGTAAAATGGGGACACCTGCCTGCCGCACTGTGTAAAATGGGGACACCTGCCTGCCGCACTGTGTAAAATGGGGGCACCTGCCTGCCGCACTGGGTAAAATGGGGATACCTGCCTGCTGCATTGTGTAAAATGGGGATACCTGCCTGCCACACTGTGTAAAATGGGGATACCTGCCTGCCGCACTGTGTAAAATGGGGATACCTGCCTGCCGCACTTTGTAAAATGGGGGCACCTGCCTGCGTACTGTGTAAAATGGGGATACCTGCCTGCTGCGCTCTGTAAAATGGGGACACCAGCCTGCCGCACTGTGTAAAATGGGGATACCTGCCTGCCGCACTGTGTAAAATGGGGACACCAGCCTGCCGCGCTGTGTAAAATGGGGACACTTGCCTGCTGTAATGTGTAAAATGGGGACTTTTTTATTTTTCCCCCCCTGTGGTGGGCGTGATGATATCAGATGAGGCCACGCCCACTTTAATGAGACCACGCCCATTTTAATCAGGCAACATACCCTTGTCGGGAGCGCGCGCGGCTCCGGCGCACGCATGCTTTTTCTTTTTATAGCTATATGGGGGGGGGGGGGGCTTTTTTTTTTAGAGCAACGGGGGGGGGGGGGGCGCATTTTTAAATCTTGCACTGGGAGCCAAATTGTCTAGAAACGGCCCTGGTTACAGCCAGGAGAGAGCTGCAAACCTGAATCAAAACCGGATGCATTGTGTATATATCAACCTCCTATTTGTTCCATTCACATCAAACCTCATGAGATGAACTCATAGATAGCTATAAAAGACAGAGGTTTATTGGGGCCCCAATTGCTGGGATATGTTAAATGCAATTATTCCTGAACCATGTAACTTAAATGTGATATGACTGTTAAAGGTTAATATGTTTTCCTGTACTTTATGATTGATGCTTGCATTTCATTTATTGAATGTGATAATCTCTAAAAGGTCTTTACAGAGGAGGAAGCCTCACTGAAGCACTCCAGCTAAATAAAAGAATTCCTTTGTCGAAAATTGCATAATCATTGAGTGTGCATTATATAACATAAGTTGCAGTAAACACTTATACCCCTTTTAGACCACCAGAGGTGGGTTGCACCCGGGAGACTGACAATACCCGAGTTGGAATACCGGGTCGCTCGACCCAGAGTATTCCAACTGGGCCCTTTCAGACCGCACAGCCATAGCCAGATTAAGGGGGGTACAGGGCATACTGTACCCCGGGCCCCTCACTGACAGGGGGCCCCCGACTGGAGCACAATGACATTACTAGTTCTCCCTCTTGTGCAGCAGCAGAACCATTCTGCCAGAATGTGAGCAGGACAGTATGTATTGCAGGCAGAAACACAGGAGTATCAGGTTTCATGAGATACCGATGGAGCTTCCCAACCAGGGGAGAAATAGGAGGAGGAGAGAGCTGTATGTGATCAAGAGATCCCAGCTTCTCCTCCTCGCCTGAGTTGCAGGGCCCTGCATTACCGGTTATCTAATAAGAGCATTCGGGTCTAAAGAGAGACACACACAGAGTCCACTGAGGCCTGTCCCAGTGTGTAAGTAGTACAGAGACTGCTGCTATTGCATTTTTGCAAGATAAATTATACATATAATTTTTCTCTGTGTATTTTAAGGTTGTCTAAGTTGTCTTTATTCCACTACAGGAAAACTTTATAAAGTAGCTGTCTCTCAATTAGGTAAAGCTATCAACAGTACCCAGGCATTGTTAAACTATTAGTTTAAATCTAATATTCACCATTGGTTTATATTTAAAATACACAATCCATACCTCCCATCGTGACCCACTTCAGGAGGGACAAAATGCTCTCTTCCTGGACTTACTACTTAATTTATGATTGTAATCATCTATGTTCAAATACCTTTCTTAGCAATTAAATAGTTCAACACAGGTGACACCAATCATATATTAAGAGGGAAGTCCAGGTATAGAGCATTTTGTCCTTCCTGGAGGGGGTCATGTTGGGAGTTATGCACAATCTAACATACACACCCCCTTCCCCTGGGACCCTCTGTATTATGTGCCTCGGGCTCCCCCAAGGCTTAATCCTGCCCTGCGCACAGAAACATGGGTTATGCGCACTCATATGCAATAACCCGTGTTAGAAGCTGGTGGTCTATAAAGGGTATTAGTTTATAGGATTTTGTGATACTTATCCCGGTGGGTGTATAATATTCTTACACATTCACCGTTGTTATTATTATTACTACTATAATGTTACCCTGTGTTGTGCAGGTGCAGCTAGCCTTTCTTTCTACTTTATATACAGGAAACTAGTGGCAGCGCAGCGCCCTCGTTTACACACAGCGTGCAATGCTGTTCTGCTGGTGACACAGATACGTGGTGGCAGTTTAACTCTTTCATTGCAGCAGAGACTCAGAAAACCTTCCTTTAATGTTAATGACTACAGACAATTGTATCTTAAAAAATGTTGGATGAACAGCAAGGCTTGAGCCACCCCCCCTTGAGGCATGAGGCACTCTCTGCCTCAGGCACCAATAACATGGTAGTCGCTAGTGAATCAATATGAATATTTGCACAGTTCACAAAAGTGTTGTCACTTAATATTCTATCTGGTACGGCATGCTTTTTTTTTACATTATAGTGAGGTATATAGCTTTATGTGGTTTTGGATATTCTGTGACTGTGACTGCTGTTTTGATGATTTAGTTGGGGGAAGTTTGTGGAAAGCACTTTTCTCTTTTTCGCTGCTGTGTGTGGGTGAGAGAGTGGCTACGGTGGGTTTCTTTCATGTGAATTTGTCACTTTTTAAATCTCAGTGGATGTCTGTACAACTACAAAGAGATCTCTGACTCCAGATGACTGTACAATTTATTAACCTTTGGCCGGTTCTTGCCCTTGTGGCGCCCCGGGCGAAAATAGGGGCATGGCTTCAAAACGGGGCGTGGTCAATGTGCCCCCAATTGTACTGCCCCCGTTTGTGCCCCCAGTAGTATTGCCCCCGTTTGTGCCCCCAGTTGTATTGCCCCAGTTTGTGCCCCCATTAGTATTGCCCCCATTTGTGTGGCTTTTAAAAATAAAAATAAATTAATACTTACCATCCCCATTCCAGATTCCCGACCGCTGCTGCCCTCCGTCTCTGGCCGGCTGGCGCCGCTCCTCTGATCTATGGGAGAGACGTCATGACGTCTCTCCCATAGAAACGCATAGACACTAGAGGTCATTCATGACCCCTAGTGTCTAAGTGCCGCTCCCACAATGCCATGCGGTGCATCGCTCACCACACAGCAGTACCGGCACGGGTGGAGGGGAGGCACCACCAGTAGCGGATCTTGCAGCGGCGCCCTCCGTATGGCGGAGGAGCAGGCGCTGGTGCGGGGGAGTGCTTACTTCCGCATCCCCGTGAGCAGCTTCAACTTTAAAAGTAGTGTGCTGTTGCAGGCAGGGTGTGGTGCCCCTTCTGTACTAGCAGTAGCCAGCTGTCTCTTAACTGGTGATGTATTACTGGGAGGAGGCCAGGCTGTGGCCCCAGAATGCCACGCCTCCTCCCAGTAATGTATCATCAGTGAAGAGACAGCAGAGGAATACAGAAGAGGGCACACCGCACGGGTTCCAGAAGTAAGCGCTCTCCCGCACTGATGGGGGGAGGGGGAAGGGTTTGAAGGAGAGGAGTCTGGCACCACAGTGGGGGGGGGGGGGGGGTTGGGGGGGTTTGAAGGAAAGGAGACCGGCACCACAGCAGGGGCGCTAAAATGAAATTCAAACCCCCCCCCCCCCCAGCGTGAAATCATTCTGGCACCCCTGTTTACCATGTATCACCAACTATAAGCTAAGTATAACGGCTTTTTTTTTCTGCACCATCTTCACCAATTGAACGGTGGCGCCATCTAGTTCACACAACCACAAATGTTAAGTAGAGTCTGACTGGTTGCTATAGGCAACATCTCCACTTCTAAAAAAAAAACCTGTACTTTAATAAATATACCCCTAAGAAGGCTTGATACACCTTCCCAATAGTGTCTTGTGAATCTTGGAAAACTACAATCCACATAATCCCAGGTTAAATGAATTTGAAAATAACATAATTATTTTGCTTTTGACTCCTGTATTAACGCCAAAAAAAACAGAAGAATACATTGTAAGCATTGCATTAATTACATCATTAAAAAGGAGGAGTTTTGTTGTGAAGTTAGTCAAAATTTAAGTACCAATTATTGGAAACCTGGCCTTGAAATTAGGGACAACTGGCAACTATGACTAAATCAGGAAAACCAATGAAATATTTGCTTTCATCATATAACCAGCAGTAAACAGATGAAAGCTCATTTCTGCTGTTACAGTTTAGTACTGGAGAGGATGTCACCAAACTGTTCTCGGAAATAGTTGTCTTGTTGCACATTCTGCAACACACAGTTTGACCTTACGTGTTCCCAGTCCTACCACAAACACCACAAAAGGAATTATGTAAAAATATATACACTAGTAAATTTAATATAAAAGTAATAAGAAAATGTATATTATCTGGGTGGCGGGGATATAGCCCTATTTAACTTAAAAAATATATAATCATTTAATCAACAGTATTTTTCAATACAGTACTTTTGCTATCCTAAGAGCAGATATAGTAGGGAATTCAATTGTGCACGTTACATTTTCAGGAAAAAAGCAAAAAAGGGCAGTTATTACGATTTTTACCGGACGGTGGTTTTCAGGAAATTAAATTGCAGCCTTTTTTTCTCTGCTGGAAAATGTTTTTCAAAGAAATCACGTGGATTCAGGATAAGCTCCCAGATCCATGTGTTTTTGCAGCTGCGATTGCGAAAATGGTTTAGTTATCGGGTATTTTGTTTCGCTTGCCTCTGGGCAGGTGGAAAAAAAAATCCCTGATAGCGCTGGCTTTCGGGGGTAATTGTGTAGCTCCTTGGGGGATCAAGTAGCTGTGGTAAATTTAATTCCATTCGGGTCTATAGGGTCTATTCATGCCTTGAAAAAGGGTCCCTATAGACCCGAAACGCGTTGGCCAGGAGGGGACACTATACTGGTGGACTTGGGTGAAGCACCCTGAAGGAAGGTAGGACCACTCATTTGAAACATTATGTTTTTGTAACCATCATCTGGGCCACTTTTTTTGTTCCCAAAAGGTTCCTGCCTTACTCTGAGTTTCAACACCCCCACTCAATATAGTTTTTTCCTTGTATTTTTATTCGTATTTTTGTGTTTTTTTAACTTTTTGTATTTAAATAAATATTTTGGGATGAACGGATACAGACGAAATGATGTTTAAAGAAACCGCTATGGGAGGACCTAAATCACTTTAATAGTGAGTGTCAGGTACGCTTACATCTATCATATCTGGTTTGTCATCTATTTGCCTGTGACGCCGAAAAAAGATACCTTTATGAGCGTGTGCACATCCCTTTCTGTCTAAGTCAGGTGTGTTTGGGAAGAACTCCCTTTTTGGTATCAAATCTATAGATACCCTTTTCCGTTGATCGCTTACATTGTTAGCGGGCAGTAGCGGATCTTGCCACGGGCAAGCAGGACTTTTGCCCGGGGCGCCGCCTTCCGGAGGGCGCCGCACCATGGCAAGATCCGCTGCTGCGCCTCCCACTGCCGCTGCCCGCTGTGAAGGGAATCTAGACGCTACGCGTCTAGTTTCCCTTCCCGGAGAGGACCTTAACTGTAATGATGTGCGGTGCGCGTTGACGTCATCGCGCACCGCACAGTAAAGGTCCTCTCCATGAAGGAACTAGACGCGTAGCGTCTAGTTTTCCTTCGTGGAGAGGACCTTTGCTGTGCGGTGCGCGATGACATCAACGTGCACCGCACATCATTACAGCGGCGCTACTACTGTACAGGGGGCGTAACTGACCACGCCCCCTGTATGAAGCCACACCCCCTATTGCAGCCCGGGGCGCAACAATACTCTGAACCGGCCCTGTTAGCGGGGTATGTCATAGAACAGTACCCTATAATAATACTCCGTGAGGTCATTACGATACTACACATTTTGTGTATATATCATATTCTTTCACATATCTCTGAGTGTCCGACTGAACCATCGCACCTGCATGAGAGGATCAATGCAGTTTGATCATCAAAGAAACCGTTATGTGAGGATAATATTAGTTTTCATTGTGAGTGTTAGGTACGCATTTACCTACCCACTATATAGCAAGAATATCTTATCCTTGAAATTCCTCTACTATATGTCAATATAGTTTGACTAGGATCCAGAAAGATACCTTTATGGGTTTTTTCAAACCCTTGCTTGTGTAAGTAAGGTGTGTTTATGCTAGTTTTTTATTATATATTTTTTGAGATTTATGTCTCAATGACATCACGAGTGTCACTAACATCACCATAGTATCTGTGGACCAGGGCCGGTTCTACACCTTGTGGCGCCCAGTGCGAAAGTGGTAAATTGTATTCCACTGGCGCCCCCCCCCCCCGCGGCAAAACAGTTTGTGCGTGCAAAAAAACAGGGGCGTTGCCTCATAGGGGAGGGGCGTGGCCACAGTTATGCTCACAGTAGCTGTGCCCCCAGATTTGCCCCAAGTAGTTGTGCCCCCCAGTTGATTTGACCCCAGTAGTTGTACCCCGTCACTGTGCCCCCTGTTGCTTTGCCCCCAGTAGTTGCGCCCCATGTTGCTTTGCACCCAGTAGTTGTGCCCTGTTTCTTTGCCCCCAGTAGTTGTGCCTGGTTTCTTTGCCCCCAGTAGTTGTGCCCCGTTTCTTTGCCCCCAGTAGTTGTGCCCCCTCTTTCTTTGCCCCCAGTAGTTGTGCCCCGTTTCTTTGCCCCCAGCAGTTGTGCCCCCTCTTTCTTTGCCCTCAGTAGTTGTGCCCCGTTTATTTGCCCCCAGTAGGTGTGCACATACACACACAAAAATAAAAAAAAACAATACTTACCACTGCCCCGCTCCTGCTTCCCGATCGCTGCTGCTGCTGCTCCGTCTGGCCGCTGGCTCCTCTCTATGGGAGAGACATCATAACATCTCTCCCATAGCAGCACCACACAGACACTAGAGGTCAATACTGACCTCTCTTGTATGTCCCTGGAGCCGGCTGCAGCAGACTCCCACGCAGCCCATGGTGTCTGCTGCAGCCGTGGATCGGGGTGCGGGCAGGCGACGGTGCCTGCGAGTTGACTGCGGCCGCGCCCCCAGGCCGCAGCGCCCCGGGCGAAGGCACTGCTTGCCCGCACCAAAATCCGCTCCTGCTGTGGACATTTATTTACCTCATGATAAAAAGACTCTACTACACATTATATTTTATATACATTTTTTCATGCACGCTGGAGCATCCTGTCCGATCGTCAGAAGCGGATCTCTCCAGATACCAACTATAAGCTAAGTATAACGGCTTTTTTCTGCTGCACCATCTTCACCACTTGAACGGTAGCGCCATCTAGTTCACACAACCACAGATCTTTATAATCTTTGAACCCTCTGGGCAGGCCCGGCGCTAGCCGCTCAGCAAGGGATGCAGTGCAGGTAGGCGCCGGGCAGGAGAGGCGCCTTCACTGCTCTGCATCCCAGCTGAAGCGCCGTCCTGTCCCTCCTCCTGCTGCTGCGCCTGCCCTGTCACACTGACAGGCAGCCGCAGCAGCGCCGGCATCATGACTCGTTCTCCTCTGTCCCCTGTGACAGGGAGAGGAGTGTTTTCTGTCCGACGAAAGGGGGCGGAGCTACACGGACCAAGGGGGCGGGGCTACACGGACCAGGCTAGCAGACAGTGGAAGATCTGGCCAGCAAGATTGTGGTAAGAGTGTAAAGAGTGTGAAAGAGAAAGTGTGTGTGTGTGTGTGTGTGTGTGTGTGTGTGTGTGTGTGTGTGTGTGTGTGTGTGTGTGTGTGTGTGTGTTTGTGTATATGTATGTGTGTTTGTGTTTGTATTTAAAAAGTGGATGCTGTCCGCCGTAATGTGTAAAAAGGGGGGAGCTGTCCGCCGTAATGTGTAAAAAGGGGGGCGCTGTCCGCCGTAATGTGTAAAAAGGGGGGCGCTGTCCGCCGTAATGTGTAAAAAGGGGAGTGCTGTCCGCCGTAATGTGTAAAAAGGGGACTCTGTCCGCCGTAATGTGTAAAAAGGGAGGCGCTGTCCGCCGTAATGTGTAAAAAGTGGACGCAGTCCGCCGTAATGTGTAAAAAGGGGGGCGCTGTCCGCCGTAATGTGTAAAAAGGGGGGCGCTGTCCGCCGTAATGTGTAAAAAGGGGACTCTGTCCGCCATAATGTGTAAAAGGAGGTGCTGTCCGCCGTAATGTGTAAAAAGGGGAGCGCTGTCCGCCGTAATGTGTAAAAAGGGAGGCGCTGTCTGCCGTAATGTGTAAAAAGGGGAGCGCTGTCCGCCGTAATGTGTAAAAGGGGCTCCGAATCTGTCGGCCGTAATGTGTAAAAGGGGCTCTACCTGGTGTAGTGGCGCTACTGTGCGGCATAGTTTGAATAATGGAGACTACTATAATATGTAATATGAATTGGTATTATTTTGTGGCCACACCCCTTCCCTGCGAAGCCACGCCCCTATATTTTTTGTGCACGCCTGCGGCGCGCACTGCCCCTATTTTACATGCAGGTGTGTGTGTGTGGGGGGGGGGGGGGGGGGGGGGGAGGGTGCCGATTCCCTCTCTTGCACACTAGCGCTGCACAGAGTGATACCCCTTTTACACCTACGAGCACGGGTCGCAGCCGGGAGCCTGACACGGGAGCTGCCCCCTGCTGCGACCCGTGCTCGGTCCCTTTCCCATTAGCAGTCACAACCCGGCATATGCCGGGTTGGTGACGCTTCTAGCTACACGGCAGGGGCGGCGCAGGGAGATCACATGATCTCCCAGCGCCGCCCATCCATACAGTGTAAACGGGAGCCGTGTCGCATCGACACGGCTCCCGTTTACACTACACCCTACCCGGATCATTCCCGTGTCCTACCCAGGTAAATAGCCGGGTAGGATTCACGGGTCACTTGATCCGGGTTTACCCTTTTCCACTTGCCAAAAACACGGGTAAATGCGCGCCCCCGTGCATTTACCCGTGTTTTTTGAGCTAGTGGAAAAGGGGTATGAGTGTGGGCAGAGAGTTCACATCCATAGGCTTACACGGATCTCCTGCAGCTCAGGGGCCCAAGAGGCCATGGTAACCCCCCGGCCCTACATGTAAAGTATGGGAGGGCGCAAATTTATATTTTGCAGGAGGGCGCCGAACACCCTAGCACCGGCCCTGCCTCTGGGATAGGTTCACTAGTGAACTGAGAAGGCAGCAACCGTCCAACTAGAAGCGCCACGAAGGACTTCTTCACTAATATTCCTTCTACTTAACATTTATCTAGCTGCTTCAGGAAATAATAGCTAGAATCAGATTGGTTGCTTTGGCCAACATCTCCATTTTAAAAAACCCTGCACTTTAGTAATATACCCCTAAGAGTGGAGAAGTGGGCAAGTGTAGACGTTGTCCATACTGTATATACCAATCAGCATCAAGCTATCATTTTATAGAATATACGGTTTAAATGTTAACTAGAAACTGGTTGCTATAGGCAACTTCTCCATTTTTTGAGGAGGCTTGATACATCTAGGGGTGTAACAAGGGTGGCTCCAGTGAAGCGCAAGCTCTGGGTGCTGAAAAAGTTAGAGGGTACGCTGCCGCCCGCTACCCCCTCTTCCCGCGGGCCACTATACTGGCAGCCACAGAGCAGGAGGAGGAGAAGCAGAGGGGGCGCACACTGACAAAGACTCGGAGACTAGGTAGGGAACAGTGCAAGCCAGAGGCGACAGCAGGAGACACTGACTACTGTGCTAGCACATGCCGGAGCTCTGCCACCCTCTTTATATGTATCAATGTCTAGTTGTAGCTGTGCAGAAGCAGGGTTACTTCTGTCCTGCTACTCCACTCTCTGTCCTCACTGCTGCAGTACCTCTGTCTTCCCCGGCTGCTGCAGCACCTCTTTCTGTCCCAGCTGCTGCAGCACCTCTTTCTGCCCAGCTGCTGCAGCACCTCTCTCTGCCCCCATTGCTGCAGCACCTCTTTCTTTCCTGGAAGCTGCAGCACATGTCTCTACTTCAGTCTTGCTGCAGCAGCACTCTCTGCCCTAGCTGCTGAGGCACCTCTTTCTACCCCAGATTCTGCAGAACCTCTCCCTTCCCCTGGCTGCTATATCACTTCTCTCTACATTGATGCTGTAGCACCTCTCTCTGTGGTGGTGGTGGTGGTGGTGGTAGCTGCTGCAGCAGCAGCACCTTTTTCTGCCCCAGCTGCTGTAGAACCTCTCTCTGCCCTGGCTGCTGCAGAACCTTTCTCTGCCCCGGCTGCTGCAGCACGTCTTTCTACATTGATGCTGCAGAACCTCTCTCTGCTCCAGCTGCTGCTGCAGCATCTCTCTCTCTCTCTCTCTCTCTCTCTCTCTCTCTCTCTCTCTGCATTAGAAGCTACAGCACCTCACTCTGGAGTACATTTACTAAGCAGTGATAAGAGCGGAGAAGTGAGCAAGTGGAGAAGTTGCCCATGGCAACCAATCAGCACTGAAGTAACATCTATAATTTGCATACTATAAAATTATACAGAGCTGCTGATTGGTTAATAAGGAAATTTCTCCACTGGCTCACTTCTTTGCTCTTATCACTGCTTAGTAAATGTTCCCCTCTGTCTCTTAGGCTGCTGCAGCACCTCTCTCTGCCCCTTAGGCTGCTGCAGTGCAGCTCTCTCTGCCCCTCAGGCTGCTGTAGTGCAGCTCTCTCTGCCCCTCAGGCTGCTGTAGTGCAGCTCTCTCTGCCCCTCAGGCTACTGCAACAAAGCTCTCTCTGCCCCTCAGGCTGCTGCGGCACAACTCTCTCTGCCCCTCAGGCTGCTGCAATAAAGATCTCTCTGCCCCTCAGGCTGCTGCGGCACAGCTCTCTCTGCCCCTCAGGCTGCTGCGGCACAGCTCTCTCTGCCCCTTAGGCTGCTGCGGCACAGCTCTCTCTGCCCCTCAGGCTGCTGCGGCACAGCTCTCTCTGCCCCTCAGGCTGCTGTGGTACAGCTCTCTCTGCCCCTCAGGCTGCTGCGGCACAGCTCTCTCTGCCCCTCAGGCTGCTGCGGCACAGCTCTCTCTGCCCCTCAGGCTGCTGTGGTACAGCTCTCTCTGCCCCTCAGGCTGCTGCAGCACAGCTCTCTCTGCCCCTCAGGCTGCTGCGGCACAGCTCTCTCTGCCCCTCAGGCTGCTGTGGTACAGCTCTCTCTGCCCCTCAGGCTGCTGTGGTACAGCTCTCTCTGCCCCTCAGGCTGCTGTGGTACAGCTTTCTCTGCCCCTCAGGCTGCTGTGGCACAGCTCTCTCTGCCCCTCAGGCTGCTGCGGCACAGCTCTCTCTGCCCCTCAGGCTGCTGTGGTACAGCTCTCTCTGCCCCTCAGGCTGCTGCGGCACAGCTCTCTCTGCCCCTCAGGCTGCTGCGGCACAGCTCTCTCTGCCCCTCAGGCTGCTGTGGTACAGCTCTCTCTGCCCCTCAGGCTGCTGCAGCACAGCTCTTTCTGCCCCTCAGGCTGCTGCGGCACAGCTCTCTCTGCCCCTCAGGCTGCTGTGGTACAGCTCTCTCTGCCCCTCAGGCTGCTGTGGTACAGCTCTCTCTGCCCCTCAGGCTGCTGTGGTACAGCTCTCTCTGCCCCTCAGGCTGCTGTGGTACAGCTCTCTCTGCCCCTCAGGCAATTCTATGACATTATTTTTATTGAAGCATAGTGGGATTATCAGGCCTTGGAAGGCCATTCTAGGATTTCATTTTCTTTGAGGCACTGGGGAATTATCAAATCGAGGGAGGGGGGCAATTTTGATGCAGTATTTTCATTGGGTTTGGGGGGTGTCAAACCTGTGGGGGAGGGGGGGGGGGTAACATTTGGGCCATTAATTTCATTGATGCATTTGGAGATTATCAGATCTGGGGTGGGGTCAGTTGTGGGGCATTATTTTCATTCAGAGATTGGGGTGTTATCAGGTCTGTGGCGGGGTCACATTTGGGGCTTTATTTTCATTGAGGAATTGGGGGTTTGTGAGGTCAGATCAGTTGGGGCATACGTAGTGTTTTACATTTATTTTAATTAAACAAGTCAATAGTTAAATACAGCTACTTCTATAACAGCTCTACCATGGTGTAACGTGTATAAGCAGCTCTACTGTGTGGCGTAACGTATATAAGGCGCTGAACTGTGTGGTATAATGTGTATAAGGGATACTACTGTGTGGTGTAATGTGTATAAGGGATACTACTGTGTGGTGTAATGTGAATAACGGACACTACTGTGCGGTGTAATGAGAGAGCATGTATGGAAATACCTAGTGACAGCGGTCAGGGTGATCGCTGTGCATCAGTGTCTCTGATCCTGAGTGTAGCAGCATCTGCTGGGTCCGGATCCTCTGAGCGCTCCACGAGAACCCTGAAGTCGTGCATGATGACACACATTTTGCCAGGGCTTGGTCACAATACATATATGTGCCCATCACCATGTGTGCCTTTGCCCAATTCAACATGTGTGCCTTTGTCCCCTTCCCCAACAGGCCTATGGCCCATCCCTATCTGTGCCTACATCCCATGGCAAGTGGCATGGATGAATGGAGGCACAACCATGTGCAGCGTCACAACTAAGGATGGCGGATCGGCACAATTGGGAGTGGGGTGGAGGGGGGAGGGGGGGTTGCTGGCCTGTTTGTATAACTTCTACTGGGCCCTTCCTGTTCTGATGGCAGCCCTGGGATTGAGCAGTGGAGTAGGCCTCTGTGTGGCTAGCTTTAACACTTGATTAAACTCTTAGTAGAAGTTTTGACATTCCTGTATCAGCAAAAGGGCTGCTGAACAATAGGAAAGTATGCGCGTGCTGTATTACAGTATGTGAGGTGGAGTGTAGCTTGAGGCTTTTAAACCATATTCAGTGCCACACCTCACAGCACAAAACACAAGATTCTCTGAAAATCTTACTTTTTGCAGAGTTGATTGTATTGAATATTAATCCAGGTTTCACAAGTATGGTAGCACCTATGTAACATACATCTCTTATCCAGTTCCGCTGCTGCTCCGTGGTGGATTTTACTTATGGGCTGCAGTTCCCCCTCCCCAGTAAACTCCGCCACCTCAGCTCAGTGAGACAGATACAGCCCGTGAGACTGGCAGTGACCTATTGTAAGTCCTCCTACTTAATCACACGCAGGACAGGCAGTCCCATTGGGAGTAAAGTTTGGCGTTTCATATGAACCCTGTAGCTGATGCATGGTTGCACCAAGGCTATGGGCACACAGCTTGGGTGACAGCTTAAGCAGCACTTGAAACTGATGTTATAGTCTATGACAGAAATCTGCTTTCACAGCTCTTGATTCTCTATGTTCTCACCACAGTTGAAAGTCAAACACAGCCTCCATTTTGTTTAAAACCGAAAATAAAGCCAAAGCTTGGCAGGTTGATGTCTTTAATCAAATTAAGTTTTGTTTACATCAATAAGTTCAGCTAGAACTTGGCTGTAGAAAATTACTTCATAGAGGGTCAAAAAAATCTGCAACCTAAATATAGCTGGGACCCTAGACAAGATACAGGTTCAAGATTTATATATGCACAAGTTCATGTAAGTACCAGTGACGTGCGGTGGGGTGAGGCAGAGCCTTTCCTGTCATCAGAGCCGGCGCTACCCGCTCAGCAGCTCCTGCGAAGTAGGGAGGCGCCAGGCTCAGCAGGCCCCTCCCCGCTCTGCTGTTGCTGACGGCTGCCGCTGCGCCTGTCACACTGTATGACAGATGCAGGCAGCGCCGTTTCAGTGCAGGTCTCCAGCTCGGTCTCTCCAGCTCTCTCCCTTCTCTCTCCTCCCTCTCGTTCCCACTGCACTTTGGCAGCGGCGCCGGCAGCACTCTTCCGCTGATTTGCGGGCTGTAAGTACTGCACTACCCCCTCTCTCCCCTCCTCCTTTGGACATAAGTGTTAGGGGCAAGTGTTGCACTACTACTGTCGGCGATCTGTGTGGCACAACTACTGTAGCAATTATGTGTAAGGGTCACTATTACTGTGGGTGATCTGTGTGGCACAACTACTGTGGGCGTTCTGTGTGGAACTATTACTGTGGGCGCAGTGGCGGTTCTTGCCACGGGCAAGCGGTACTTTTGCCCGGGGCGCCGCCTTCCGGAGGGCGCTGGCGCCATCCGGAGGGCGCCGCACCAGGGCAAGAACCGCCACTGTGCCCCCCGCAGTGCCCTGCTGTGCTCCCCGCTTTGAAGGGAACCAGACGCGTAGCGTCTAGTTTCCCTTCATTGAGAGAACCTTAGTTGTGCGGTGCGCGATGACGTCATCGCGCACCGCACAGCTAAGGTCCTCTCCATGAAGGGAAACTAGACGCTACGGTCTAGTTTCCCTTCGTCTAGAGGACCTTTGCTGTGCGATGCGCGATGACGTCATCGCGCACCGCACAGCATAGTGGCACAGACACTAGGGGTCATAATTGACCTCTAGTGTCTATGCTGTTCTATGGGAGAGACGTAATAACGTCTCTCCCATAGATCGAAGAGAGGAGAGCAGAAGAGCGGCGCCGCCGGCGGAGGGGGTCTGGATCAGGAACGGGGATGTATACTTTTTATTTATTTTTATTTTTTCTTTCAGCGCGTTGACCACGCCCCTGATTTAAGCCACGCCCCCATATTTTGCCCGGGGCGCCACAAACCATAGAACCGGCCCTGTGTGGGCGTTATGTGTGGCACGACTACTGTGGGCATTCTATGTGACATGACTACTGTGGGCATTATGTGTGGAATGACTACTGCGGGCATTATGTGTGGCACGACTACTGTGGGCATTATGTGTAAGGGATGCTATTACTGTGGGCATTCTGTGTGGCACTACTACTGTGGGCGTTCTGTGTGGCATGACTACTGTGGGCATTCTGTGTATTAGGGACACTACTGTGGGTACTGTGTATAAGGAGCACTACTGTGTAATGCGAATTGGGTACACTACTATTTGGTGCAGTATGAATCGGGCACTACATGTGGTGTAATGTGAATAAGATTGTGATACTGTGTGGCGCAATTTGAATTGGGGGTACTATTGTGAGACCATGCCCTTTTGGCATGCACTGTCCCTTTATTACGTATGGTAGGGAGGGCGCAAAATTTCTCATACGTCCTAGAGGATGCTGGGGTCCACTTCTTGACCATGGAGTATAGACGGTTCCGCAGGAGCCATGGGCACTCTTAAGACTTTTCAATGGGTGTGAACTGGCTCCTCCCTCTATGCCCCTCCTCCAGTCAAAACAAGGAGTGGAGGACTGCGCTGTTATGCCTCACCTGATCAACCTAAGCTGCTATGGAGTAGGGATGAGGATTTCCACTATCCTCACAAAAGTGCAAAGAGAAATAGGATGTCTCCCAGCGCTAACGTTATCAGGTGTGTAATAAATGGTAAATGGCAGTATCTACTCGTGGAAATTAAAATCACTCTAACACCAATGTAATTTCAAAATAAAAATAATATTTATTTAATCTGGCACAGGATAAAAAAAATTTATACAGTGGACCCTAGTAGAGAGATCCTCACTGATATCGAAAAATATGAAATACTTAGGAGATCCTAATACCGGTATACTAAATACAAACAAAACAATCACATATAACAATGAACATATAAAGCCAGTGATACCAGTGGCGGAACAAGCAAGCGGTGGGCCCAGGTGCAACAAAATGCTTTGGGCCCCCCATCCAAGTACACCCCATGGGCAGTGCGCGCCGTAGGCGCGCGCGCAAAAATACATAGTGGCGTGGCTTCGTGGGGAAGGGGTGTGTCCACAAAATAATACCAATTCATAAAACGGTGCACAGTAGTCTCCATTCTTCAAATTACGCCGCACAGTAGCACCACTACACCAGGTAGAGACCCTTTTACTCCTTACAGCGAACAGATTCCCCTTTTTACACATAACGGCAGACAACGTGCACTTTTTACACATAACGGCAGACAGCGTGCCCTCGTTACACATAGCGGCAGACAGCATACACTTTTTACACAATGGCAGACAGCGTACCCTCGTTACACATAGCGGCAGACAGCGTGCCCTCGTTACACATAGCGGCAGACAGCGTGCACTTTTTACACATTACGGCAGGCAGCGTCCCCATTTTACACATTACGGCAGACAGCGTCCCCATTTTACACATTACGGCAGACACCATACACTTTTACACATAACGGCAGATAGCGTGCCCTTTTTACACATTACGGCAGGCAGATTCTACCTTTTTACACATAGCGGCAGGCAGATTCCCCATTTTTACATTGCGGCATGCAGATTCCCCATTTTTATACATAGCGGCAGGCAGTCCCCCCTTTTTACACATTGCGGCAGGCAGTCCCAACAAATAAAAAAAGAAATTACCTGCTTGTTGCCAGGGGTTTCATGCACTTGGTTCCATGCACAGTGCCAGGATGTCATGCTCGTTGCCAGGGGTTTCATGCACTGGGTGTCATGCTCGTTGCTAGTGGGTAGTGCTTGTTGCTAGGGCCGTGCTCCCAGTGCCACATATGCTCCCAGTGCCAGATATTCCCCCACAGTGCCAGGTATATGCACCCAGTGCCAGATATTCTCCCACAGTGCCAGATATTCCCCCCCAGTGCCAGGTATATGCCCCCAGTGCCAGGTACATGCCCCCCCAGTGCCAGTTATATGCCCCCAGTGCCAGGTATATGCCCCCAGTGCCAGATATTCCCCCCCAGTGCCTGCTTCCCCCCCAGTGCCAGGTATATGCCCCCAGTGCCGGGTATATGCCCCCCCAGTGCCAGATATTCTCCCACAGTGCCAGATATTCCCCCCCAGTGCCAGGTATATGCCCCCAGTGCCAGATATTCCCCCCCCAGTGCCAGGTATATGCCCCCAGTGCCGGGTATATGCCCCCCCAGTGCCAGATATTCTCCCACAGTGCCAGATATTCCCCCCCAGTGCCAGGTATATGCCCCCAGTGCCAGGTATATGCCCCCAGTGCCAGGTACATGCTCCCCCAGTGCCAGTTATATGCTCCCAGTGCCAGGTATATGCCCCCCCAGTGCCAGATATTCTCCCACAGTGCCAGATATTCCCCCCCAGTGCCAGGTATATGCCCCCAGTGCCAGGTATATGCCCCCAGTGCCAGGTACATGCTCCCCCAGTGCCAGTTATATGCTCCCAGTGCCAGGTATATGCCCCCCCAGTGCCAGATATTCTCCCACAGTGCCAGATATTCCCCCCCAGTGCAAGGTATATGTCCCCAGTGCCAGGTATATGTCCCCAGTGCCAGATCTGTCCCCAGTGCCAGGTATATGTCCCCAGTGCCAGATCTGTCCCCCCAGTGCCAGGTATATGTCCCCAGTGCCAGATCTGTCCCCCCAGTGCCAGGTATATGTCCCCAGTGCCAGATCTGTCCCCCCAGTGCCAGGTATATGTCCCCAGTGCCAGATCTGTCCCCCCAGTGCCAGGTATATGTCCCCAGTGCCAGATCTGTCCCCCCAGTGCCTGCTCCCCCGGTCCCCCCTCCCCCCCCTATGTGTTGGAGGGACACGAGCGCATCGCGCGTCTCTCCTGTGTCCCTCCTGGCTCTCCCCCGCTGGTCTAATGAAGCATGTGCCGTTCGTGAGCCAATCAGAGCTCACGAACGGCACATGCTTCCTTAGAGCGGCCGGGGGAGAGCCAGGAGGGACACAGAGAGACGCGCGATGCGCTCGTGTCCCTCCAACACATAGGGGGGGGCCGGGGGAGCAGGGGAGCAGCAAGGAGGGAGAGGAGAACGCAGATTGACATGCGGACTCTCGTCCGCATGTCAATCTGTTCTAAATGCCGGCCGGCGGCTGTGGGCCCCTGAGTGCGGCGGGGCCCCAGTGCAATGCACTGCCTGCCCCGCCAGTAGTTCCGCCCCTGAGTGATACGCTAAGTCGCGATTTATTCACTTGGTGAGTACTTGTAATCCTCAGGTAAGTATAGATGGGTTTAAGCATGTGGGAGTGGGGGGGGGGGGCTGGGTGCTAATACATATTGTGCATAATATAATAGCGCTTAAAGGTTTTTGTGTACAGAGTACGCGACACTGGGATTTTGTCTCTGTGTACAAAGTACGCGGCACAGGGATTTTTTCTTTGGCGCTGGGTTGTGAACTGGCTGCTCCTAAACTGTGTCCCTCTGACAGATATTACTGTGGGTCTGTCCCCTATAAGTCCCAGTGTGTCTGTAAGTGTCTGTTGTACACGTGTGTAAGACATGTCTGAGGCAGGAAGGCATTTTAGGGACACAGAGTTGTAATGTGGTGGCACTGCCGGCACACCAACAGCCTGCATGGGTGAAAGAAATACGTGATAGTATGCATCATATCAATAGGAGATTAGATAAATCTGAATCTCATGCTGAGTGCTGGAGAAAATCTGTGGAGGATGTGATTTTCATGGCTCTGTTCTTCCATCCGCAGGCGACCCCTCTGGGTCACATAAGAGACCATTTGCGAATATTGTGAATACTGATATCGACACAGACACTGATTCTTGTGTCGACGATAGTGACTCCAGAGAAATAGATCATAAATTGGCAAAAAATATACAATATATGATTGTAGCTATAAGGGAAGTTCTGGAAGTCACGGAAGCCACTCCTGTACCTCAAGAGAAGGCTTATTTCTATAAAGAAAAGAAATCCAAGGTCACTTTCCCTCCTTCCCACGAGCTTAATACTCTCTTTGAAGGGATGTGGGTGAATCCTGAAAATAAATTTTGTATTCCCAAGAGAATTCAGATAGCTTATCCTTTCCCGGAGGAGGACAGGAAAAAATGGGAGTCACCCCCTGTGTTAGACAGTGCTCTGTCCAGGTTGACAAAGAAGGTAATTCTCCCTGCACCTGGCACGGCTTCACTAAAGGAGCCAGCAAACCGCAAAATGGAGACTACATTAAAATCCATTTATGTTGCCAATGGTATGCTGCTCAGGCCCACAATTGCTTGCGCGTGGGTGAGTCGCGCTATTGAAAAATGGTCAGAAAGTGTGCATCAGAAATTGACACGATTGATAAAGATGAGATACTCCTTAAGTTATCGAATATCAAAGACGATGCCGCATATATGCTAGAAGCGATGAAAGATATTGGACTCTTGAGTTCACAAGCCGCTACCATGGCAGTATCGGCTCGGCGGGCGTTGTGGATTCGCCAGTGGAACGCGGATGCAGATTCCAAAAGAAATATGGAGGCTCTCCCATATAAAGGTGAGGCCTTATTTGGCGATGGACTGGATGCGTTAGTCTCGGCAGCTACCGCAGGTAAGTCGACATTTTTGCCCTCTGCACTTGCACCGGCAAAAAAGAAATATCACCCGCACACGCAGTCCTTTCGGCCCAATAAATACAAAAAAGCGAGAGGTTCCCCCTTCTTTGCAGATAGGGGAAGGGGAAAGGGAAAGAAGTCCACAGCGGCTCCAGGTTCCCAGGAGCAGAAGTCTACCCCTACTTCTGCCAAATCTTCAGCATGACGCTGGGGCTCGTTTGCGGGAGGCCGCTCGGGTGGAGGCACATCTCACACTGTTCAGCCAAGGTTGGATTCTGTCTGGCCTGGACCCCTGGGTTTTGCAAATAGTATCCCAGGGGTACAAGCTGGAGTTTCAAGACGTTCCCCCATGCCGATTTTTCAAATCGACCTTGCCAGCTTCTCTTCTGGAAAGGGAAGCCTGTGACAGCGGCAATACAAAAATTATGTCAGGATCAGGTCATAGTATTGGTACCTTTGTCACAACAAGGGGAGGGGTTTTATTCAAGCCTTTTTGTAGTTCCAAAGCCGGCCGATCCTAAACCTAAAACATCTGAATCTCTACTTGAAACAATTCAAGTTCAAAATGGAATCACTGAGGGCAGTGATTTCCAGTCTGGAGGAGGGGGACTACATGATGTCTGTAGACATAAAGGATGCTTACCTGCATGTTCCTATTTATCCTCCTCACCAGGCTTATCTGAGATTCGCGGTTCAGGATTGCCATTACCAATTCCAGACGTTACCTTTCGGTCTATCCACGGCGCCGAGGGTATTCACCAAGGTGATGGCGGACATGATGGTTCTCCTGCGTCAAAAAGGAGTCAATATAATTCCTTATCTAGATGATCTCCTGATAAAGGCGAGATCCAGGGAGCAGTTGTTACAAAACATCACACTCTCCCTGTCAATACTCCAACAACACGGTTGGATCATAAATTATCCAAAGTCACAGTTGGAACCGACGACAAGATTGTCTTTTCTCGGGATGATTCTGGACACAGAAGTTTAGAGAGTATTTCTTCCGGTGGAAAAGGCTCTGGAAATCCAGAAAATGGTAAAACAGATATTGAAACCATCAAGTGTGTCGATCCATCAGTACATTCGATTGTTGGGGAAGATGGTGGCGGCCTACGAGGCCATACAGTTTGGCAGGTTCCATGCCAGAGTATTCCAGTGGGACCTGTTGGACAAGTGGTCGGGATCCCACCTACACATGCACCGGAAGATAATCCTGTCGTCAAAAGCCAGGATTTCGCTCCTGTGGTGGCTACACAGTTCTCAGGACTGGGTCCTGGTAACCACGGATGCAAGGCTCCGAGGCTGGGGAGCTGTCACTCATGGGAAAGCTTCCAAGGAAAATGGTCAAGTCAGGAAGCCTGCCTTCAGGCCTTCAACAAGCGGTACAACTTCTTCAAGATAATCCCGTGCAAATCCAGTCGGACAATGACACAGCAGTCGCGTACATAAACAGGCAGGGTGGAACGAAAAGCAGAGCGGCAATGGCAGAGGTGACGAAGATCCTCCTCTGGGCAGAAAGACATGTAAAGGCTCTGTCTGCAATTTTCATTCCGGGAGTAGACAACTGGGAAGCAGACTTCCTCAGCAGACATGGTCTCCATCCAGGAGAGTGGGGCCTCCACCAAGAAGTCTTCACAGAGGTGACAAGTCTTTGGGGAGTTCCTCAAGTAGACATGATGGCATCTCGTCTCAACAAGAAGCTTCAGAAATATTGTTCCGGAACGAGAGACCCTCAAGCAATAGCAGTGGATGCACTGGTGACCCAATGGGTATTCCGGTCAGTGTATGTCTTCCCTTCACTTCCGCTGATCCCAAAAGTTCTCAGGATCATAAGAAGAACAAGGGTTCGAGCAATCTTCATTGTTCCAGACTGGCCAAGGAGGGCTTGGTACCCAGATCTTCAGGAGTTGCTCATAGAAGATCCTCGGCCTCTTCCTCTTAGCGAGGACCTGCTGCAGCAGGGGCCGTGTGTGTATCAAGACTTACCGCGGCTACGTTTGACGGCATGGCTGTTGAGCGCCGGATCCTAGCCCAAAAGGGTATTCCCAAGGAAGTCATCCCCACCCTTATTCAGGCCAGGAAAGGAGTAACGTCAAAACATTGCCACCGTATTTGGAGAAAATATGTGTCTTGGTGTGAATCCAAGAAGGCTCCTACGGAAGAGTTTCAGTTGGGACGTTTTCTCCATTTTCTGCAGGCTGGTGTGGAGGCGGGCCTCTGATTGGGGTCAATCAAGGTCCAGATTACGGCCTTGTCAGTGTTCTTCCAAAAACAATTGGCCTCTCTTCCAGAGGTTCAAGCTTTCGTGAAAGGGGTTCTGCACATCCAGCCTCCATTTGTGCCTCCAGTGGCACCATGGGACCTTAACGTGGTGTTGCAGTTCCTTCAATAGGATTGGTTTGAGCCTCAACAAGAGATAGAGTTGAAGTTTCTCACTTGGAAAGTGGTGATGCTTTTGGCATTGGCATCCACACGGCGGGTGTCGGAATTGGGGGCCTTGTCTCACAAGAGCCTTTACCTGATCTTCCATGAAGATAGGGCAGAGTTGAGACTTCGTCAACATTTTCTTCCAAAGGTGGTTTCATCTTTCCACATAAACCAACCTATTGTGGTGCCAGTAGTTACTGACACGTTCACTGAGTCAAAGTCTCTAGATGTGGTTAGGGCTTTGAAGATTCATGTCGCTAGAACAGCTCGAATACGGAAAACAGAGTCCTTGTTTGTCCTGTATGCTCCCAACAAGATTGGGTGTCCTGCTTCCAAACAGACTATTGCGCGTTGGATCAGAGGTACGATTCAGCACGCTCATACTACGACTGGATTGCCGTTACCGATGTCGGTGAAGGCCCATTCCACTAGGAAGGTGGGCTCATCCTGGGCGGCTGCCCGGGGGTCTCGGCATTGCAACTTTGCCGAGCAGCTACTTGGTCGGGGTCAAACACATTTGCAAAATTCTACACGTTTGACACCTTGGCCGAATAAGACCTCAAGTTCGGTCAATCGGTGCTGCAGGCTCATCCGCACTCTCCCGCCCGTACTGGAGCTTTGGTATAAACCCCATTGTCAAGAAGTAGACCCTAGCATCCTCTAGGACGTATGAGAAAACAGGATTTTGATACCTACCGGTAAATCCTTTTCTCCTAGTCCATAGAGGATGCTGGGCGCCCGTCCCAGTGTGTACTTTACCTGCAGTTTTGTTATTACAGTTACACAAGTTGTGTTATATTAGTTTCAGCATGTTGCTGTTATTGGTTCATGCCTGTTGCCGTGTGTTATGTTGAATGCCATGTTGTGCGGCATGGTTGAGGTGTGAGCTGGTATGTATCTCACCACTAGTATTAAAGTAAATCCTTTCCTCGAAATGTCCGTCTCCCTCGGCACAGTTCCTATAACTGAGGTCTGGAGGAGGGGCATAGAGGGAGGAGCCAGTTCACACCCACTGAAAAGTCTTAAGAGTGCCCATGGCTCCTGCGGAACCGTCTATACCCCATGGTCAAGAAGTGGACCCCAGCATCATCTACGGACTAGGAGAAAAGGATTTACCGGTAGGTATCACAATCCTGTTTTTTGTTTGCAGGGGGGCGCCGAACACCCTAGCACCGGCCCTGCCTGTCATACTAACGTTTTTGCCAGAGTTTTTTGACTGTATAAAGTATATGAAAAATACAAAGAATTTGTTTGAAATATCTTCTTTGCATTGTTCTAATAATTTTTATAGACAAAACTCTGGAGGAAAAAAAGTCTATGGCAGGCGAGGCAGTGCCTCCCCACCCGCCACCTACACAGTGCCTCACCTGGCTATCTTTTCAGCACATCTCTGATCAAAACTCACCAAATTTCCAGGAGTTTATACTGCTGCAACTGTGTATAATGCCCAGATGTACCCTTTGGCTCATATATTGCGTGTAAATCTGGCTCTGGTGCTCGGCCAATGCCTTCTAAGCTATTTACCCCACCGCACGTCCCTGGTAAGCACATAGCTAGAGGTGTGCAAGCAGGGTGCTTTGAATATTAAACTTTTTTTTTTCCCAATGATAAAGTTGGTTTTGAAGAAACTAGGTTATGCCTGGTCCTCCCGAGTACCTATGACTGTGGCCTGCCAATATGGAAAGTTTTGTGATGTCATCATGCCACCAGCTGATGTCATGCGGCTGATAAACGCCTCTCTGCTATCCACGATTTGTGCAGCTGTGTGATTGGCTCTCTGAATATATATGGCTTAATGAGGAGGTAATTCCTTTACATGTTATGGCGTGTGTTCCAATGTAGCTGCACTCGAGGTGAGCATGCATTATCATCTTCACCTGGTAAATTACATTTGCTTTCTATTTAACTTGATGAGGTTTTAGATTATTTATCTGTAACCTTCCCACGTGTGCTCTAGCATACTTACCTACTTTTAATGTCTTCTCTCTGGGAGAAGCCCGGAGAGTAGACGCTGCAGGAGACTTCAGGGAACGGGGGCGGGCTGTGACATCATCAAGTCCCCCCCCCCCCCACATCCGGAAAACGCTGCGATTCGCAGGTCTGCGGGAAAGGGGCGGGGCTAAAATGATGCGATTCACGTCATTTTAACCCCTTCGCCACTCCACCGACCCGCAATCTCAGGAGAGTTTCTCTCCATCCTGCCCGCATCACTAGGATGCGGGAGACTTGCCTACTCTTCCGGGGGTGCAGGGGGCTACCCAAAAAAACGGGAGCCTCCTGCAGCTTCCGGGAGAGTAGGCAGGTTTGGCTCTAGTATGCTCTTACTCACCACAATGGAACCGAAACATTGGACATTTTTTTTTAATTCTGGTGGCAGTAACTATTAAACTACTGAACCTTTTGCTACTGTTGGTAATGGTGAGTGCCCTCTACTTTCTCTAAATATAAAGAAAAAGCCCGGTGGCCCTAAAGGGCTCAACACCCATCGCACACTGAGGAGGGAGGCGCCGTAGAGATCAGCAGCTGGTGCTGGAATGGAGCAACGGGTGCTGGAAAAATAGAATTACAATTTTAATACAATTGCGTTGCCAGCTGGTGGCTGATCATCTTCATGCTGTCATAAAGATGGGCCTATTTTTATGTGAAGGCCTGAGGCTCTTATCCCATCTGCCCGCTTTGTTAATCTGGCCCTCAGTGTAATTACTAGCAGGGAAGTTTACACAGCCAGGCAATGAAATCCGTACGCTCCTTCTGTGCTCTCCGGTAGTCTTTCTAATAGGAAAACGTGTGCTAGGGATGGCCATCGATGGGTTATCCTATGATGGTTACCATCAATGGTACCATTGATGGATAACCTCGATGGTGGGAAACCATCTGTAAGGAAATCATAGATGGTTTCATCCATCAATGGTCACCCCCTACTTTAGTATTGAGCGAGCCGTGGGCCAATCAGGATCCAGTGGGCGTGACTTTACAGGTGTCAGGGGCTGGGCTATGTTCTGTGTCCCGACACCTAGTGAAAACTAGAAATAAAAATAATTGGTTATGCTATGCCATCTATGAAGGGAAAACATCTGGTTCTCCCCCATCGATGGCAAAAGTATTCTACATCGGCCAAAAAACAAAAAAAAGCCATCCCTAACGTTTGCTTTTGGGAACTGTTCCCGCAAGCGAACTTCTGTTTTCTGAGTTTGCAGGATACTATGGCCACATTAGACCCCTAAGAATAAATGGTTCTGTTACATAATGCACGTGGAGACTAGTGTTTTTGCATGTGTAACAGGCCCATAAGGAATAATGACTGTGGAGAGAGGAAGTGTGAAAAGATGGAAGGAGTAAAGGAAACAGAACACAACCATGCAGTTTGGATTAGTATAACATGCACGGAGAAACACACAATAGGAATATTGTGATAGCAAAAGGTCATTTGTTTGTGGTATTTTCCTGACAAACAGGTTTTCTAGGTTAAGAAATAGATCTAATTTGACTATAAAGATCCCTCCTGAAACTTACACTAAAACCATTATAGTGTGGCGTTTCAATCTGCACTTCCATTTATTACAGGTAAATTATAACTCGTTATAAAATTTTACAACAGACATGACATGACCACACCATTCAATTTTACAATATGTCACTTCTTCCTTCTTCCCATGACACTTATTGGTCTGTATATGTTATGTATGTCAGTATATCAAAGTCCAAGAAGTTTGTTGTCAAACCTTTTACTTCATCAAAATAACAGAATTGTAAAAAAATAAATCACATAGATATTTGTGTGAGACAAATACAGGGTCGCGCAGACATATTGTGGGCCCTGGTGCTAGAGACGGGATGTGGCCACTCAGAAAATGATTGCTGAGAGGGGGCATTGCTCCGCCTCCATGGTTGACTCCAACCTCCCCCTCCAGGCAAGCCCAGGTCTGGGTAACTAGTATCCCCCATCCATAAGTGCTGATTTATGTTTTTGCTGGTGGGTGCTCGGCAGGAGGTGGCAGCGGGAATGAACAGGCGGCAGTGACTAATGCCCATTACACATTATGCCACACACCGTAAATGCCCATTACACATTATGCTACACACCCCAGAAGTTATACCCCCAGTAGTTGTGCCCCCACTCAGTAGATATCCCCCTTCTAGTTATGCCCCCTGTAGTTATGCCCCAGTAGGTTTTCCCCTCTGTAGTTATGCCCCAGTAGGTTTTCCCCTCTGTAGATATGCCCCCAGTAGGTTTTCCCCTCTGTAGATATGCCCCCAGTAGATATACCCCCAGTAGGTTTTACCCTCTGTAGTTATGCCCCAGTAGCTGTGACCCCTGTAGTTATGCCGCCTAGTAGCGTTGCTTCACACACAAAAAAACACACAGTGCCAGATACACAAATGCCCCACAGTGCCAAATATACAAATGCCCCACAGTGCCAGATACATAAGGGCCATATATGCCCCCACATAACCAGATACACTCCCACAGTGCCAGATACACATGTGCCCCACAGTGCCAGATACACGTATGCCCCAGTGCAAGATACACATATGCCCCCACAGTGCCAGATACACATTGCCCCACAGTGTCAGATATACATTGCCGCACAGTTCCAGATACACATTGCCCGATACACATTGCCCCACAGTGCCAGATACACATTACCCCACAGTGCCAGATACACATTGCCCAAGAGCGCCACCCCCCCTGCTGCTCACCGCTGCCTCTGTTGTTGCTGCTATGTGAGGGGAGGAGAGCACAGCGCCTCTCCTGACCCTCAATGCTCAGTGAAGTCCAGTCACCAGCGGCGAGTATCTCAAATGAGGCACCGGTTCATTAGCAAATCAGAGCTGACGGACCGGTAGCCAATTAGGAGCCGGGGCGGCTGGTCCACGAGCTCTGATTGGCTACAAAACCAATTAAATTCACCCCGCCGCCGGAGACAGGCGGATATCACTGAGCACATTGAGGGGCAGGAGATGCACTGCGCTTTCCTCCTCTCACATAGCAGTGGCTGCAATCCGGTGAAGTGACACACACTGTATTCATCCTCACATGAGGGTGATATGCCGACGGCATCAGCTGCGGGTACAGGGGGGAAGGGCAGCTGTATCATCATCTCCCACACAGCGGCTCCCTAATAGTACTATGAGGCATGTGGTACTTCCCCACTCACACAGCAAGTGTTCCTCCAACGCAGCCCGGCTCCCACTCCTCCTCTCCCCCGCACAGCACGTCTCTCTCATGGACGTCACACTGAGTGAGCGGAGGGAGTCCCTGAGGGGGGTGTGCACAGGAGAGCCGGGGCTGCACAGCTCTCACACATACACAGGGACTGGCAGCAGCACTCCTGCTACATGCGGATCAGCTGTACAGTTATACTGTGTGCGCGGCGAGGCTGTGACGCTGTGTTCCCGTGACTATATGGCGCTGGCCATCATTGCATATTGCACTAGTGTCTGCATTACACGGGCCACGGCTCCTGCAGGGGCCGGAGCACAGGTCGGGCAATAAGCGTCCCTCCAGCTTCTAACACCACTATGGGTACAGCAGGACTGGCCGCCGGGCCGGATGAAGAGGCAGTGCGGGCCTTATATGGCCCGCGGGCCGGACGTTCCCCACCCCTGCTCTAGAAGCATCGGGACAGGGGCCACTTCAAAATGTTGCTGTGCGGCCCACAAAGTTCTGGCTATGGCCCTAGTACTAAGCCTTTGAGAGAGATAAAGTGGATGGAGATAAAGTATCAACCAACCAGCTCTTAAGTGTCATTTTTCAAACAGCCTGTAACATGGCAGTTAGGAGCCGATTGGCTGGAACTGTGGCCCTCATTCCGAGTTGATCGCTAGCTGCTTTCGGTCGCAGCGCGGCGATTAGGTGAAAAAGCGGCATTTCTGCGCATGCGTACGGGCCGCAGTATGCACGCGTGAAGTACTTTCACACACAACTATGCAGTTTTACACAAGGTCGAGCAACGCTTTTCTGTCGCTCTGTTGATCAGTGAGTGATTGACAGGAAGTGGGTGTTTCTGGGTGGTAACTGGCCGTTTTCAGGGAGTGTGCTAAAAAACGCAGGCGTGTCTGAGGAAACGAGGGAGTGGCTGGCCGAATGCAGGGCGTGTTTGTGACGTCAAATTAGGAACTAAACTGACTGAGGTGATCGCAAGGAAGGAGTAGGTCTGGAGCTGCTCAGAAAATGCATGAAAATTTTTACAATCAGTTCTGCGATCCTTTCGTTCGCACTTCTGCTAAGCTAAGATACACTCCCAGAGGGCGGCGGCCTAGCGTGTGCACTGCTGCTAAAAGCAGCTAGCGAGCGATCAACTCGGAATGAGGGCCATTATCTCCATCCACTTTATCTCTCTCTGAGGCTTAGTGCCTTCGAATAGTGAAAACTCAGATTCCACCAGTGGCCAAGGCAAAGTGTCTCAGTGTCATTGCCACTCAGTCCTGCACCTTGTTGGTAAACCTTATAATAAGAAGGTCACATTGTTCCTTTTGGGGATAACCTGCGTCATATATGATGGTGGTAGCCTTAGGGTTACTGTTTTCTGATCGGCGCAGACATTTTTTATATGACCTTTAAAGGTGTATTGTATATTATTCATTTGCTGTTAGGTGATTCTATTCCCTTATCTATCTCATATGTGGTGACGTACGCAGAAGCCTGTATACCCATTCACTGAGGCTGTGTTTTAACTTAAGTGGCAATAAAATGATTATTATTAATAATATTAATATTTTTTATTTTGATCACTTGTTTATACTGTATATCATCTTCATGTTATGCAGCACTTTCCGGAGAATGTCTAATCATTAATATCAGGCAGTCACTGCCCCACCTCCCGACCACACAGTATAAAAACACTAGGGTCCTCGGGGCAGATTTACTAAAACTTCTAAACATGTAAAAGTAGAGGTGTTGCCCCTAGCAACTGATCACAATCTAGCTATCAATTTAATCACTATACTAGGTAAATATCAACTTTGTTTCTGTGGGCAAACCTCCATTTTTCATTGTTATACTCAGGGCTGTTTCTAGGCAATTTGGCTCCCAGGGCGAGATTTAAAAATGCGCCCCTTCCCTCCCCCATTGCCATAAAAAAATGCACCACCCCCCTCCTGAAAAGGGGTCGTGGCCATGTTGAAATGGGCGTGGTATCATTAAAATAGGCGTGGCAAGACTACCTTACACCCCAGTTTTTAACCCTGCACCAACAGATCACGGCCACCACAGGGGGGGCGGGAAATTCTACCATATTAAGCCCCACACAGTAATACCCCCTGCATCATATTATGCCACACACTGCAATTCCCTTGATAGATTAAATCCCCATTTTACACATTACGGCAGGCAAGAGTCTCTATTTTACACATTACAGCACGCAACTGTCCCCATTTTACACTTTATGGCAGGCAAGTGTCCCAATTTTACACAGCATGGTAGGCAAGTGTCCCCATTTTACAAATTGCGGCAGGAAAGTGTCCCCATTTGACACATTACGGCAGGCAAGTGTCCCCATTTGACACATTACGGCAGGCAAGAGTCCCCATTTTACACATTACGGCAGGCAAGAGTCCCCATTTTACACATTACGGCAGGCAAGTGTCCCCATTTTACACATTAAGGCAGGCAAGTGTCCCCATTTTACACATTACGGCAGGCAAGTGTCCCCATTTTACACATTACGGCAGGCAAGAGTCCTCATTTTATACATTACGGCAGGCAAGAGTCCCCATTTTACACATTAAGGCAGGCAAGAGTCCCCATTTTCCACATTACGACAGGCAAGGGTCCCGATTTTACACATTACGGCAGGCACGTGTCCCCATTTTACACATTACGGCAGGCAAGAGTCCCCATTTTACACATTACGGCAGGCAAGAGTCCTCATTTTACACATTAAGGCACGTAAGGGTCCCCATTTTACACATTACGGCAGGCAACAGTCATCATTTTACACATTACGGCAGGCAAGTGTCCCCATTTTACACATTACGGCAGGCAAGAGTCCCCATTTTACACATTACGGCAGGCAAGAGTCCCCATTTTACACATTACGGCAGGCAAGAGTCCCCATTTTACACATTACGGCAGGCAAGAGTCCCCATTTTACACATTACGGCAGGCAACAGTCATCATTTTACACATTACGGCAGGCAAGTGTCCCCATTTTACACATTACGGCAGGCAAGAGTCCCCATTTTACACATTACGGCAGGCAAGAGTCCCCATTTTACACATTACGGCAGGCAAGAGTCCCCATTTTACACATTACGGCAGGCAAGAGTCCTCATTTTACACATTACGGCAGGCATGAGTCCTCATTTTACACATTACGGCAGGCAAGTGTCCCTATTTTACACATTACGGCAGGCAAGAGTCCCCATTTTACACAATACGGCAGGCAAGAGTCCCCATTTCCCACATTACGGCAGGCAAGTGTCCCCATTTTACACATTACGGCAGTCAGAGTACCCTTCTACAAAGAAAGAGAGTGAGAGAGAGAGAGAAAGAGAAAGTTATCCTTACGTTTGCAGTGGTCCTCCCACTTCCCGCTCTTTGGTCCATGCCGGCCCGCCTCTGCCTCCTCCTAGCTTGCTGGCAGGCTTCCCGGGCGGTTCCCCCTCCTTCCCGTCATCAGTACTCTGCTCGGGGGCAGAATTTCGTGTAATGACGCATTTGCATCGTGACATCACGACGCAAACGCGTCATTCCACGAGCGGAGTGGTAATGACGGGGAGGAGGGTGAGCAGCAAACTGAGCTACCTAGAGCCGTGGCGGGTTCCCCGTGCGAATGTACACCTCGCCCGCCGCATGAAATGGCTCCGGTTATACTCCCTAATCTTTAAAATACCAGTATGCTTTTGTACTATGGGAGGAAACTGGGACACCCAGAGGTACCCATACAAACAGCAGGAGAACATACCACCTACACAGAGAGTGTTCCCCTAAAGCACCAACCCCATCTAAAATAATGCAACCTACGATATGAGTCAGACTTGCGGACCTTAGATCTTCTGCCTCCAGGAAGGTTAGGTATGGGGGTAGCATTTTCCTGCAGCCCCACTAGGGACGACTATCAATAAGTTAACCATTGATAGTCAGTGGTTTTATTTTATCTATTGGGAGGAACCCATCAATTATTATTATTATTATCCTTTATTTATATTGTGCCACATGGGATCCGCAGCATCCAATACATAGTAAACAAATAAGCAAAACATGAAGGCAGTGACTTACTATTCAATACAATATAGGACAAGTACAGGGTATATAAACATAGCTTCAGTAAACAGCACTGAAATAAGTATCAGGGTGGCAAAAACCAAGGGATTTGGTGCCATCAAAGGAAGTATTGAAAAGAAGATAGGTTAAGTAAGAGATGGAAAGGCACATGAGGAAGAGGGCCCTGCACGTGAAAGCTTACATTCTGAAGACTGAACCATTGATGGCCTCTGTTTCACATGTGCAGAGTTACAGCCACCATCCGACAACCAGGGTCGTCTTTTCGTATGCACTCAATGGGCACTTGCCCAAGGGCCCCAAGAGTATAAGGGCCCTAGGCTGATAGCCGAGGGTCACCTTTTTCCAGGGGTACCGAATTTTTTAAATCGGCACTATGGAACCGGAGTTATCTGACTTCAAAGCAGTGGTCCACATCAGAGCCTGTCAATTGCTCTTCATAGCCAGATATCTCAGGTTCTGGGACTCGCCCCTTTTGGTGGACACTGGCACCTTGTCTCCACTGTGCCCAGAACCAGAGATATCAGCCTTCCAGAAACTGGTCCCTGCTCCAGCTCCACACGTATGCAGTTTTATATTTTCGTCTGTGGATTGCTCCAGGCAGCTCCTAAAGTCTGATCCCCAAGTCCCAAATACCTGCTGAAAGGTGGAACTCTCTAGTTTTTTATACCATTGAAAGCTAAGAACTCTATTTCCGGGGAAATGAAGAAATCTACAGTCAAGCAAGCTGCCCTCCCACTGGAAAATTATGAATATTAAGTCCACTCTACTATCCACCCCTCCCCTACATATTAAACACCCCCTACCACCATGGAAGTCATGTACCAGGGTCCCTTCATTCAGCCCAATGCCCCCTTCTACAGTTTAGCATTCTCCCTCCTGCCCCATCTCCCACCATCTGTGCAGTAAAGGAGCAATTAGCAGAAATTACTGCTCCAGGTTCTTCATGGTGAGCGTAAGACAGAACACCCCCTACCACCCGCGGGACATCAAAGCTGCCGCTGATAGCATACCCCACCCCTACCGATTGAGGATGGGTAGGGGCCCAAGTGCATTGCTTTGCCCAGGGACCTACGCTGCTATTAAGATGGCCCTGCCGATAACCACAGCCAATGCCCCAATGCACTGCCAAGTCATCTTTCACTGACAGCAGCATGCGGGAGTCCCTGGTGAACATAAGAAATCCATTAGTCTCTGAACCTCTACCAGCCATCACAGGGCCTGACTCAGAGGTGGAATTGTCTTTGTACATAGCTTCTGTGCTAAAATATGCCAAAGCCGCAGGAGGCGTCTTGTGTAAACAGATGCCAACTGCCAGCTTCCCAGATCCGCTTAAAGTGTCCGAAGACGCAGCGTCAGATCTACAGCATGAACATCAGCTAGCCCATCGAACATCAAGCTCCCTTCTGCCGCCCTCAAACGCCAGCAGCATGTACATCATACTGCAACTTACAGTGTTTACTGCGACCAGCTTCACAGTTATGTGGAGGCTCATGCACACTGCGTCTCCAACACATGTGCAGTTTCCCAACCATCGGCAAACCGCAAAAACATTGAAACAGCGTCCACCTCTGGACCAGCCCCAGAAATCAGTCTACCACTTCACTCACAGTCTTTCACTTTGTTTCCTCTTTTAGATTTTTTTTTTTAACAATTCTTGAAATATTTCTACACTTAGGAACACACCACCCCCCAACATAAAAATGCAAATCGCTAAAGATTATACTTTAACTTTGCTTTAACTGTGAATGTTTTTTCTTACATTATTTGTTTTCTGTTGAGCCGACTTTATCCATTTTTTTAGGCAATATTCCTCTATTTTCATGTTTTTGAGATGAAGAGATTAGATGGTGACTTGTACGGGCTTTGAAATTACTGTGATAGTACATAGTAGAGGAAGAAACACTAGACCATTGGGTGATAACCTTTGAGCACTGTCTGCATTTGATACAGAAATCTAAGAAAGATAAAGATTATTTTTTTTATTATATATTAACTATAACATAAATGTAATAAAATAACATAAATGTGAGATGGACACACAACAAGGCCACTCCCATATCCACCAAAGCCACAACCTGATTGGCCTAAACCATGTTTCATGGCTCTTATAGAAAGTCTGTTTTCTTTTAAAGCCACACCTTTTTATAAGAAGCCACGCCTCTTTTGCATTTACTCTCCAACCATTGCAGTCTATTTTCTGTGTAGGATGTATATTTATATGCTAGATTTAAATATGTATGTGCTAGATTTAATTGGTGCTGTTAATAAACAGTTGTTGTTGTTATTTTGTTTTGTTTAAATAGTTCCTGAAAAAAAAAAAATTGACCTTACTAATTTTTGAGGATATGCTAATGTCAGGGAGAGCACTGACTCTTTAGTGATGTGACTTTCTCTATACTTTCAGTCTTTTGGGGTAAATTTACTAAGGAGGGAGGTTATTTTTAAAACAGGTGATGTTGCCCATAGCAAGTCACATTTTATCTATAATCTTCTAAAAGCAGCTAGAGAAATGTTAAGCAGATCAGAAACCTCACCAGTTCTAAAAAAAACTCCCACCTTAGTAAATTTACCCCAATATTAGAGTCAAAAAGAAACCAAAAGGCTCAAAAGGGGGACAGGTGGAATAAGGTTTTTATTGCTTTATTAACAAAGTGAGAAACCGGCATTTTTCCAGTACATTAACTTGTGTTAAATTAATGGCAAAGTTATTGTGTTTGCATTTTTATCCAACGTTATACAATTATTGTTTTGTGGGTTTTTTGTTTGTAATCAGCATGACTAATTTACAGCAGAACAAATGTTTATCCAATAAATTTTTTCTGTAATACACTCCTCTTTACCTAATTACATTGCTTTTTTAAAATGTCTGTCTCATCTCTGCTTTTCAGCCATGAGTGTATATCATCAAGCACAGTTGTTTATTTTTGTTGCCCTGGGATACTACTCATCTCTGATGTGGATACAGTTGTGGCCAAAGTACAGTTTTATGTGGTAGCTAAAGCCAATAAAAATTAATCAACCCTGTCCAAATAATACAAACACATGATTAAAAAGCACAGACCAATGCCAGGAAGTAAAAGTAATATGTTTAGTAAAAGTTAGATGAGGATATGTAAATGTAATTAAATTAAATTAATCCAAAAGTTTAAAAAAGGTTTATGGGGTGGGCGGCCTCACATCGGAATTCTACTCTGTTTTTGTTGAGGGATTCTGTTGATAATAGGATTTGAATACCTACCGGTAAATCCTTTTCTCTTAGTCCGTAGAGGATGCTGGAGACTCCAAAAGGACCATGGGGTATAGACGGGATCCGCAGGAGACATGGGCACTTTAAGACTTTAAATGGGTGTGAACTGGCTCCTCCCTCTATGCCCCTCCTCCAGACCTCAGTGATGGGAACTGTGCCCAGGGAGACGGACATTTCGAGGAAAAGGATTTTTGTTAAACTAAGGGTGAGATACACACCAGCTCACACTACAACACACCGTACAACATGGCATTTAAGAAAATACAAGTTAACAGCATGAACCAAAACAGCAACAGGCTGAACATAACTGAAACACAACCTTTGTGTAACATAAGCAATAACTATTTACAAGTACTGCAGATAGAGTCCGCACTGGGATTGGCACCCAGCATCCTCTACGGACTAAGAGAAAAGGATTTACCGGTAGGTATTAAAATCCTATTTTCTCATACGTCCTAGAGGATGCTGGGGACTCCAAAAGGACCATGGGGTTTATACCAAAGCTCCAGACCGGGCGGGAGAGTGCAGACGACTCTGCCGCACCGAATGAGCAAACATGAGGTCCTCATCAGCCAGGGTATCAAACTTGCAGAACTTAGCAAAAGTGTTTGAACCCGACCAAGTAGCTGCTCAGCAAAGTTGAACCGCCGAGACTCCTCGGGCAGCCGCCCAAGATGAGTCCACCTTCCTGGTAGAATGGGCCTTCACCGACTTCGGTATCGGCAATCCAGACGTAGAATGAGCATGCCGAATCGTATTTCAGATCCAGCGTGCAATAGTCTGCTTAGAAGCAGGAGCCCCAATTTTGTTGGGAGCATACAGGATAAACAGAGCCTCTGTTTGCCTAATATAAGCCGTTCTGGCTACATACATTTTTAAAGCTCTGACTACATAGAGAGACTTTGAATCAGCCAAGGCTTCAGTAGCCATAGGCACCACAATAGGTTGGTTTATGTGAAACGAAGAAACCATCTTTGGCAGAAATTGTTGACGAGTTCTCAATTCCGCTCTATCCACATGGAAGATCAAATAGGGGCTCTTGTGAGACAAAGCAGCTAATTCCGACACCCACCTTGCGGACGAAAAGGCCAAAAGCATGACCACTTTCCAAGTGAGAAATTTTAACTCAACCTTTCGTAAAGGTTCAAACCAGTATGACATAAGAAACTGCAACACCACGTTAAGGTCCCATGGTGCCGCTGGTGGCACAAATGGAGGTTGGATGTGCAGCACTCCCTTCACAAAAGTCTGAACCTCTGGAAGGGCGGCCAATTCTTTTTGAAAGAAAACTGATAAGGCCAAAATCTGCACTTTAATGGAGCCTAACTTTAGGCCTGCATCCACACCTGCTTGTAAATTTGGAGAAAACGACCCAGCTGAAATTCTTCCATAGGAGCCTTCTTGGATTCACACCAAGACACATATTTTCTCCAAATACGGTGATAATGCTTCGCCGTTACTTCCTTTCTAGCTTTAAGTAGAGTGGGGATGACTTCACCGGCAATACCCTTTCGAGCTAGGATTTGCCGTCAAACGCAACCGCGGTAAGTCTTGGAACACGCACGGCCCTTGCTGTAACAGGTCCTCTCTTAGAGGAAGAGGCCAGGGATCTCCTATGAGTAATTCCTGAAGATCCGGATACCAGGCCCTCCGTGGCCAATCTGGAACAATGAGTATCGCCTGAACCCTTGTTCTTCTTATGATCCTTATCACCTTTGGAATGAGTGGAAGTGGAGGGAACACATATACCGACTGAAACACCCACGGTGTCACCATGGCGTCCACTGCACTGGCTTGAGGGTCCCTCGACCTGGAACAATATCTATGAAGCTTCTTGTTGAGGCGAGACGCCATCATGTCTATTTGAGGAATTCCCCAATGACCCACTCTCCTGGATGGAGATCGTGTCTGTTGAGGAAGTTTGCTTCCCAGTTGTCCACGCCCGGAATGAAGACCGCTGAGACAGCGCTTGCATGTTTTTCCGCCCAGCCATCGCCGCTCTGCTCTTTGTTCCACCCTGGCGGTTTATGTACGCCACTGCTGTTATGTTGTCCGACTGAATCAGGACGGGCAGACCGCGAAGAAGATGTTCCGCTTGTAGAAGGCCATTGTAGATGGGTCTTAATTCCAGAAAGTTTATGTGCAGACAAGCTTCCAGGCTTGACCATTTTCCCTGGAAATTCTCCCCCTGTGTGACTGCTCCCCAGCCTCGGAGACTTGCATCCGTGGTCACCAGGACCCAATCCTGGATCCCGAACCTGCGTCTCTCTAGGAGGTGAGAACTTTGGAGCCACCACAGGAGAGATACTCTGGTCCTGGAAGATAGGCTTATTTTCTGGTGCATGTGCAGGTGAGACCCGGACCACTTGTCCAACAGGTCCCACTGAAACACTGAAAACACCCTGGCATGGAACCTGCCAATCAGAATGGCTTTGTAGGCTGCCACCATCTTCCCCAGCACTCGAGTGCATTGATGAATCAACACTCTTGCCGGTTTCAGAATCCCCTTGTCCATGTTCTGGATTTCCAGAGCTTTTTCCACTGGGAGAAACACTCTCTGCAGTTCCGTGTCCAGGATCATGCCCAAGAATGACAGCCGTATTGTCGGAACCAACTGTGACTTTGGCAAATTTAGGAGCCAACCATGTTGTTGCAGGACTGTCAGGGACAGCGTAACGTTTCTTCGTAACTGCTCCTTTGATCTCGCCTTTATTAGGAGATCGTCCAAGTACGGGATAATTGTGACACCCTGCTTGCGCAGGAGCACCATCATTTCCGCCATTACTTTGGTGAAAATCCTCGGAGCCGTGGAAAGACCAAACGGCAACGTCTGAAATTGGTAATGACAATCCTGAACAGCAAACCTCAGACAAGTTTGATGTGGAGGATATATTGGGACATGTAAGTAGGCATCCTTTATGTCGACCGACACCATAAAGTCCCCCCCTTCCAGACTGGAGATCACTGCTCGGAGAGATTTTATCTTGAATTTTAATCTTTTCAGATATAAATTGAGGGATTTTAAGTTCAGAATCGGTCTGACAGAGCCATCCGGCTTCAGGACCACAAACAGGCTTGAATAAAAGCCTTCTCCCCATTGTGACGGGGGTACCGTGACAATAACTTGTTGCAGACACAGCTTTTGTATCGCAGCGAGTTGAAGACGTGCCCCCACCGGTGCGGATTCCAGCAGTGGAGCCCCAGCGTCATGTGGTGGATTTGGTAGAAGCCGGGAAGGACTTCTGCTTTTGGGAGCTTGCCACAGCCGGCGACTTTTCCCCCTTCCCCTTCCTCTAGCAGCAAGGAAGGAGGACCCTCGTCCTTTTTTGAATTTTTTAGACCGAAAGGGCTGCGTCTGATAAAGAGGCGTTTTCTTTTGTTGTGCAGGGACATACGGTAGAAAAGATGACTTACCCGCGGTAGCTGCAGATACCAGGTCCGCGAGGCCCTTACCAAACAAAACACCACCTTTATACGGCAGAGACTCCATAGCCTTCTTAGAGTCAGCATCACCATTCCATTGATGAGTCCATAATGCTCTCCTAGCCGAGATTGCCATGGCATTGGCCCTTGATCCCAAGAGGCCAATATCTCTCGCAGCTTCCTTTAGATAGACTGCAGCATCCCTGATATGACCCAGTGTCAAAAGAATGCTATCCCTATCCAGGGTGTCCAATTCAGATGATAAGTTATATGCCCATTTTTCAATTGCACTACTCACCCATGCCGATGCCACGGTAGGTCTGAGCAGCGTACCCGTAGTGACATAAATAGATTTCAAAGTAGTTTCCTGCTTACGATCCGCAGGATCCTTTAGGGCCGCCGTGTCAGGGACGGAAGCGCCACCTTCTTGGACAGCCGTGCTAGAGCCTTGTCCACATTGGGGGTTGACTCCCACTTTTCCCTATCCTCAGAGGGGAACGGATATGCCATAATAATTCTCTTGGGAATCAGCAACTTTTTGTCAGGAATTTCCCAAGCCTTTTCAAAAAGAGTGTTCAGTTCATGCGAGGGAGGAAAGGTTACCTCAGGTTTTTTTCCTTTAAACATACAGACCCTTGTCTCAGGAACAGCAGGGTCTTTTGTGATATGTAACACGCCTTTTATTGCCACAATCATGTACTGAATGCTCTAAGCCAGTTTAGGATTCAACCTGGCATCACCATAGTCGACACTGGAATCCGAATCCGTGTCGGTATCTGTGTCTGCTATTTGGGTAAACGACCATTTCTGTGACCCTGAGGGAGTCTGCGTTTGGGAAAAAGCATCTTCTATGGATTGTCTCCATGTTTGGTTCTGAGCCTCAGATTTATCCAATTTCTTATTTAATAAAGCCACATTTGCATTCAAGACACTCCACATATTTACCCAATCAGCAGTCGGCGGTGCCGACAGATTCACACCCCCACTCTGTTCTATCCCCACTCCAGCCTCCTCCTGGGAAGAGCATTCAGCCTCAGACATGTCGACACACTCGTACCGATACCCACTATCCAGAGCCGGCTTAAGGCTATGGGGAGCCCGGGGCGATTCAAACAAGGGGGCCCCTAACATAGAG